>NC_054475.1:118460703-118785703 GCF_017639515.1 Carcharodon carcharias
CCCGCCTCTCTGTCTTATATTAGTTAGCCAATCCTCTATCCATACTAATATACTACCCCCAACACCATGGGCTGTTATCGTATTAAGTAGCCTTATGTGCGGTACCTTATTGAATGCCTTTTGGAAATCCAACTATATTACATCTACTGGTTTCCCTTTATCTATCCTGCTTGTTAACTCCTCACAGAATTCTAATAGACTTGCCAAGCGTGATTTCCCCTTCATGAAGCCATGCTGATTCTGCTTGATTATATTATGCATTTCTAAATGCTCTGCTATTACATCCTTTATAATAGATTCCAACGTTTCCCCAATGATGGATGTAAAGCTAACTGACCTATTTTCTGTCTCCCTCCCTTTTTGAATAAGGGCATTACATTGGCAGTTTTCTAATCTTCTGGGACTTTTCCAGAATCTAAGGATTCTTGGAAGATTACTACCAGTGCATTCAATGTTAATGTAGCTACTTCCTTTAATATCCTAGGATGCAACCCATCAGGTCCAGGGGACTTATCAGCCTTTAGCCCCATTAGTTTCCCAATCTCTTTTGTATTTATTTCCTCCACCCCTTTCGCTCCTTGATTATTTAGTATTTTTTTGAATGCTATTAATGTCTTCTACCGTGAAAAATGATGCAACATATTTATTCACCTCCTCTACCATTTCCATGTTCCCCATTATTATTTCCCCCCACCTCATTCTCTAAGGGTCCTAAGTTCACTTTGGCCTCTCTCTTCCTTTTTATATATTTAAAGAACCTCTTGCTGTCTGTTTTTATATTACTTGCTAGTTTACTCTCAAAGTTTATTTTCTCCCTCTTTATTACTTTTTGGTCATCTTTTGTTGTTTTTTAAAGCTCTCCCAATCCTTTGGATTACCACTAATCTTTGACACATTGTATATTTTTTTCTTTCAATTTGATGCTATCCTTAACTTCCTTTGTTAACCATGGTTGGCTTATCCCCTTCCTAGAATCATTCTTTCTCATTGGGATATATCTTTGTTGTGAGTCATGAACTATTTTCTTAAATGTCTGCCATTGTCATCAACCGTCTTTTCTGCTAAACTCCTTTCCCAGTCCACTCCAGCCAACTCTCCCCTCATTCTTTTGTACTTACTCTTACTTAAGTTTAGCATAGCTGTTTCTGACCCAAGTTTCTCTCTCTCAAACTGAATCTAAATTCTACCATGTTGTGGTCACTGCTTCCTAGGGGATCTTTAACTCTGAGATCATTTATTAAACCTGCCTCATTACACATTACCAGATCCAAAATAGCCCAATCTCTGATTGGATCCACAACATATCGTTCTAGGAAACTGTCCCAAATACGGTCTATGAATTCTTGCTTGTGGCTACCTCTGCCAATTTGATTTTCCCAATCTACATGAAGATTAAAGTCACCCATGATTAATGGACTGCCTTTTTTACATGCCCTCATTATCTCCTGATTTATTTTCTATCCTTCAGCATAGCTACTGTTAGAGGGCCTATAGACTACTCCCATCAGTGTCTTCTTCCCCTTGTTAATTTTTACCTCCACCCATATGGGTTCTACATCTTTCCATCTAAGATTATTTCTTGCTATTGCACTTATTCCATCTCGTACTAACAAAGCTACCCCACCAACCTTTCCTTCCTGCCTGGTCTTTTGAAAAGTCACATACCGCTGACTATTTAGTTCCTAGCTTTGATCTCCTTGTAACCATATCTCCGTAATGATTATAAGATCATACCCATTAACCTCTGTTTGTGCCATTAATTCATTTATTTTGTTCCAAGTACTATATGCATTTAAGTAAAGAACCATTAATTTTGTCTTTTTACCATTTTCTCCTCTTTGACCCTATTTGCTGCTGTTATTTTGTGTTTGTATACTTTGTCCTTCCTGTCACACTCTGGGTATCAATGCCTACATAGCTGCCCTGCAATGCTGCCATATCCTTTGCTTTGTTAGCCTGCACATCCCCTCTCTAAAACCCTCCCCACTGCCTGCCTCCATTTAGTTTAACGCCCTCTCTACAACCCTCGTTATTCGATTTGCCAGGACACTGGTCCCAGCATGGTTCAAGTGAAGCCTATCCCACCGGAACAGCTCAATTCTAACCCCCTCTCGATCTTATACTTAACAAGCTATTTTTAAGGAAAAAGAAATAAAGAAAAAATTAGAGACCTAAACACAAACTAAAGACCTTACTTTTACTTTAAAGACTAGAAATACTCACCAATCCTACTCACCAATCAGCTGCTCTCTGCACTCTTTAATGGTCTCTCGCCTCTCTCTCCGTGCTCTTTAATGGTCTCTCACTCTTCTCGCACTCTTTCACTGTTAATGGCCACACTGCTCCTCTCACTCTCTCACTGTTAATGGCCACACTGCTCCTCTCACTGTTAACAGCCCCACAGCTTCTCGCACTCTCTCACTGTTAATGGCCACGCTGCTCCTCTCACTCTCTCACTGTTAATGGCCACGCTGCTCCTCTCACTGTTAACAGCCCCACAGCTTCTCGCACTCTCTCACTGTTAATGGCCACGCTGCTCCTCTCACTCTCTCACTGTTAATGGCCACGCTGCTCCTCTCACTGTTAACAGCCCCACTGCTTCTCGCACTCTCACTGTTAATGGCCACGCTGCTCCTCTCACTCTCTCACTGTTAACAGCCACGCTGCTCCTCTCACTGTTAACAGCCCCACTGCTTCTCGCACTCTGTCACTGTTGATGGCCATGCTGCTCCTCTCACTCTCTCACTGTTAATGGCAACACTGCTCCTCTCACTGTTAACAGCCCCACTGCTTCTCGCACTCTCACTGTTAATGGCCACGCTGCTCCTCTCACTCTCTCACTGTTAATGGCCACGCTACTCCTCTCACTGTTAACAGCCCCACTGCTTCTCGCACTCTCTCACTGTTAATGGCCACGCTGCTCCTCTCACTCCGTCACTGTTAATGGCCACGCTGCTCCTCTCACTCTCTCACTGTTAATGGCCACGCTACTCCTCTCACTGTTAACAGCCCCACCGCTTCTCGCACTCTCTCACTGTTAAAGGCCATGCTGCAAAAATGAGAAGTGTGAGAAGGTCAGAATCTGTCACTTCATCAATGATTACACATGACCCACCACTTAAATAAATAAAGGCCAATGGATTATTTCAGCTTGACTTTAAAATGTAAATAAATTAGTTATCTTTAATGCAATACTGAATTTGAAAGGTGCTGTAACTTTTAGAAATAAAAATATAGGGTGAGAATTTGACTATAACAGCAAAGTTGTTCTGCAAGAACGTTGGTGACTGAAGGGGCTCTGGGTTCATTCTATCCTCCTTAAAGTAAATCAGGGTGTTACCATGAAAGATTTCTAACTGAGAAAATGACTCTTCAAAACTTCAACGGAAAGACTTTATTAAACAGGACTTGAGGATCCAGGCAGAGGAATCAACTGTTACTATTGCTTAGAGGTTGTCAAAAACCCAGTCTGACACCCAACTGTTATCAGCACAGACTTGCTGCATTGAGGGAAATATATCTTAAGCTAAACTTTCACTTGAGCAGTAAGAACCTATTATGTTTAAATAGGAATTTATAATTTAACTAACAATTATCTGATACATTTAGTGTTATTGAACAACAACTTGCATTTATATCGTACCGTTAATATAGTAAAGCATTGGGCACTTCACATGAACATCATCAGACAAAATTTGTTCCAAGTCACATAATAATTATTAGGCTAGGTGACCAGGAAACTTGACCAACAAGGTTGGTTTTAAGGAGTGTTTTAAAGGAGGAGGGAGAGGTAGAGAGGCTCAGATACTTTGGGAAGTGATTCCATAGTTTAGGGTCTGGGCAGTTGAAGGCAGAGCTCCCAAACGTGGGGCAAAGAATGTCCAAGAGGCCAGAACTGGAGGAATACAGTTTACCTACTGTAAGATGCAAATAATGTGGTGCAGTTGACACATATATAAAGACTTAGTGCCAACTTGTCTTACTATCCTCTCTGAAATAAGTCCTATTTTTGTTGCACAATCAGGTTCATGATGCGATCTGTCAGAGTGCAGATGGACCAACTCAATACCTTCATATAGAGGGGATAAAATATGGATGATGAGGTGGTTTTACATTGCCCGGGTGGTCACCAGTGCTGCGGGGTTCCGAATGGGTTGGACCTTCAACAGCTACCACCAGTCGGCACAATAAACTTGATAGGATTTTCTGAGGCCGGTGGCCACAATGATCTGGATTTATTTTAAAAACAGACCTTCCTGGCTACTGGCCTTGTTGAATGCAGCAGGTTTCCTCTTGGGTTTCCGCTGGCTATGTGAGAGCCACAGCTTGGAAGCTGGAGACACTGATAAATTGCTCTAGCAGTGTGTGATCCCTGTCTATTCTTGTCCATTTCCCTATTTCAATCATTTTATCAGTGGAATTGGCAGAAACCAGGGAACAAAAGAGAAGATAATGGAGTGAAGAAACAAAAGAGTACCACATTTTTAAAAACAAATTAGAACAAATTACTGTTTTACATGCATCTGCCATCATGCAGCATGTAACCCAAATATAGTGGCATGTTATGACTGATAATAATGCAACAGCTATGATAATTACTGCAAACCCACAATCTTCATTTATAATTTAACTCAGTTGTAAGAGTAACCAACAGTATGTAAAAAAAAACATTCAAGTAAATTCTTCCAAAATGAGCTGTTTAAGATAAACTAGGCAGAAGGCTCTCGCATTTTAAAACCATGTAACCTACATCTGAAACAAGTAATAATTGAAGTGCACTTAAATACTGCTACCAGAACCTCAATACTCTTACCACATGTACGAGATCAGTGGGATTTTATTGGAGGGGACAAGTTGCTTTGACAGCTGATGTTTCCAGTGCTGTCAATGTCAGGGAAATGTTCGTAAGTGAAATTTATGATTGAAAAAGGTGCGACAGATTGCCTGTCCATGTAAATATATGAAGATTGTTTATTTTTAGGAATGAGATATATGTAGGTCACATTTTTAAAGTAAATTAAGTGACTTTCAGCCCAGTGATTGAGAATTGACAGCCTTCATTTTTAAGCACGAGACACGAGGAGGTCTTGTGGTGCAGTGGTACCATCCCTATACCCCTGGGCCAGAAGCTCTGGTTTCAAGTCCCACTCAGGACTTGATGGACATGAAAGGTAGGTTCATAATGTGGCCAAACAGGTTGATAATCAGCCAATCCTTCTATTACTCCTGATGCAGGTGGTAAGAGTCGGAGAGTTTCCTGGTCAGCCATACTGCAGAAGGCAAGGGCAAACCACTGAACTACTTGGTCAAGCATAACCATGCTCCAATCCAACGGAAGTCCATGGTCGCTAATGCTAACTACAGGTTGGAAGCTAGAAGAAATGTGAACTCTTAGGGCATGGTACTTGAAAGAGGAGGAGATCAAGTGTTGAATTTGGACCTGGAATTAACTTGCCCTATTGAAACCATATTACCTACACTTACCAAGGTAGTGAAAACCATGGAATTTTGTGCCACTGGCTTCGCAAGATGAATATCATTCTGAATAATTGGACTATGAGTGCACTTGCGATCTCCTGGATTTAGTTAAAATATTGCTGACAATAATAGTTCACTGGTACCTTGAGAAACCAAATTCATAGCCTCCAACTGCTTCCAAACATTCCACTGAAACCAAAACTTCCACCCTCTCTTCGTCTGTCCATCAGTTCTTTCAGAGTCATTCTCTGGGTGATGTGTGAGCTTGATTGTGATGTTATTCTTGAATGGCTGTTTGACATTGTCAAAATGACATTCTAATGTTTGGCAGGTTCTCTTATTGCTCAAGACTATGATCAGCTTTTCAGTAACCTTATATTGTGCATCTGGGCCTGAGGGGTTCATATTGTTCTTAGGGTTGATAACTTTCATCATTAAGACCCCCTCACAATGAGTACAACTCCTTATTTTGTAAACCTTTGCTTCTTCAATCGCTTTCTGCAACATATTACTGATGTCAAGAACCCCATTTTCCGCTTGCTAAATTAGTTAAGACACATTTACTTAGATTTTATAGCTTATGTTATTGTCAATGGAAAATTACCATGACAATGAGAAAAGACCTCATTTTATGGTGCTACAGTGAATGTGAACAATTTGCATAGATTTGCTACCAAAAGTAAGTCACAAAAAGGATCATTTCTCTCCATGCATCCCATCCCTGTTTGCCTAAAGATAAAACTACATGTGGTGTAACTCATTTTCATGATTTTGTTTTTGTCTAGGAGCAAGAGGATAGCTTCACATTGTTTTTTTTAAATTAGTTTCTAATAAAAACCAAGCCGTATTACAACATATCTCTGAATACACCCATGCCATATCTCCTTCGATGTAATATAATCACTACCCTTTTATCCCTCAAACAAAGTTATCACAGGACATCTGTCCCCAATTGACATTGAAAGCTCTCATTCCTAAACCCTAAGCTCCACCCCTTCCCAATTTGTTGAGTTCAGTTTTCCCCACATATATAAATCTGAGCTGTTTCAATATGGAAGACTTAGATAGTGAACCTTAGCTTTCCACAGAGTCTGATGGATAGCTACCACAGAGGCTGATACTATGCATTTAATAAGCTCAGCTGATATCAGCCTTGTAAAGCAACTCTGCATCCAGTTCTAATAAAATGCTGCAGGCTGAGCATACGGGAATAGATCTAATACGCTTCATTTGGGGCCACCAGATGTTTGAGCCCATTGGCCTATGTGCTAAGTTCAGAAAGACTGGTGTTTCTTGATCACACTGCACTAATGTAATGGGAGAATTGCACTACTAGCAAGTTAGAGACTCATTAAGAGTTTTAAATAATTTAAATATGTTAAACTAACTGTTCTATGTGGTTGGTTGACGGTTGCCTTGGAAATATCCAAAAATCATTTTAAGCTTTCATAAAGTGGTTACATATCCAGAAGTAACTTACTGGCATTTGATAATTTTCTAAAGATGTATAGTGCTCTTCAATGAGATGCATTCTTATATAAAGAATATGTGTACTTTTTTTTTCAATGCTGTTTCTTTTGCATTTTTGTTTTTGTTTTCTAGTTTTTTTTTCACCTTATTGCATGTCAAGGTTCAAAACTAATTTTAGGTGTTAAGGTGGCCAGATCTTAGGGAATTTCTCTTACTCCCAGGGAGCTTGTCTACAAAGAACTTTTTCGGTGCAGTGATGCAGTGATCAGAGACATTTACATCTGAGGCACTCTAGAGGTCCACTCAAGAGACTTGAGCACATAATCTAGGCTCATAGCAATACTGACAGAGTGCTGCATTCTCAGAAGTGCTATATTTTTGATCTGACAAAATGCCAAGTGTTTATTTTTCCAAACATAATTTCAAATCTGAAAGAATGAAGTCAACATTTCAGTTGTTGGAAATCCAAAACAAAAACAGAATTACCTGGAAAAACTCAGCAGGTCTGGCAGCATCAGCGGAGAAGAAAAGAGTTGACATTTCGAGTCCTCATGACCCTTCGACAGAACTGAGTGAATCCAAGAAAGGGGTGAAATATAAGCTGGTTTAAGGTGTGTGTGTGTGGTGGGGGGGGGGGGTTTGGGTGGGGGGAGAGAAGTGGAGGGGGTTGGTGTGGTTGTAGGGACAAACAAACAGTGATAGAAGCAGATCACCAAAAGATGTCACAGACAACAGAACAAAAGAACATATAGGTGTTAAAGTTGGTGATATTATCTAAACAAATGTGCTAATTAAGAGTGGATAGTAGGGCACTCAAGGTATAGCTCTAGTGGGGGTGGGGGGAGCATAAAAGATTTAAAAATATTTAAAAATAATGGAAATAGGTGGGAAAAGAAAAATCTATATAATTTATTGGGAAAAACAAAAGGAAGGGGGAAGAAACAGAAAGGGGGTGGGGATGGAGGAGGGAGCTCAAGACCTAAAGTTGTTGAATTCAATATTCAGTCCGGAAGGCTGTAAAGTGCCTAGTCGGAAGATGAGGTGTTGTTACTCCAGTTTGCGTTGGGCTTCACTGGAACAAAGCAGCAAGCCAAGGACAGACATGTAGGCAAGAGAGCAGGGTGGAGTGTTAAAATGGCAAACGACAGGGAGGTTTGGGTCATTCTTGCGGACAGACCGCAGGTGTTCTGCAAAGCGGTTGCCCAGTTTATATTTGGTCTCTCCAATATAGAAGAGACCACATTGGGAGCAACGAATGCAGTAGACTAAGTTGGGGGAAATGCAAGTGAAATGCTGCTTCACTTGAAAGGAGTGTTTGGGCCCTTGGACGGTGAGGAGAGAGGAAGTGAAGGGGCAGGTGTTACATCTTTTGCGTGGGCATGGGGTGGTGCCATTGGAGGGGGTTGAGGAGTAGGAGGTAATGGAGGAGTGGACCAGGGTGTCCCGGAGGGAACGATCCCTATGGAATGCTGATAGGGGGGGTGAAGGGAAGATGTGTTTGGTGGTGGCATCATGCTGGAGTTGGCGGAAATGGCGGAGGATGATCCTTTGAATGCGGAGGCTGGTGGGGTGATAAGTGAGGACAAGGGGGACCCTATCATGTTTCTGGGAGGGAGGAGAAGGCGTGAGGGTGGATGCACGAGAGATGGGCCGGACACGGCCTAAGAGTTTGCAATTGTTCATGTTCTTTACTTCTCCATTCCCAAAGAGATCAATTGTAATTTTCTTAGATAATAAGAAATACTGGTCCATGTGACCTGGGAACCCTTGACCTCCAAGCAGTACCAATGGAAAGGAATTTAGGAATAAAAGCCATGTGGCTGGCATTCACAAAGTAGGGCTGCAGAAACAAAGGAAAGCTGGAGACGAAAGTCAATTAGCACACAGAACAGACACAAAGGAGTGATGCATAAGACATAATTATTGAACTCCTGGTTTATTTAGGAGAAAGCTGAGTTCTCCATAAAAAAAATGATTTCTTTTTGGCAGTAAGAAGAAAAAGTTCCAGAAGCTCTTCAGGAAATTATGTACCAGCAAGCTAAAATGGGCTGAATCCTCAAAGTGGTGTGAATAGCTCAGGTATGAGGAAAGATCTAAGAGTTTGCATCAGGGGATCAGATCATGAACCAGGATATTGTTGGTTGGTCTGTTGAAAAGAAACTCTGGAAAGCTATGCCATCAGGACTGATATGACCCGAGTGAGAGTGGATTCATAAATGTGTGCTTTGTCAGCGTTAACTGGTCCAGGGAGCTCAGATGGAATGTAGCTGCTGGTGAACATGACTTGAGAGCCAAAATGATTGAGTAGAAAGTGAGAAATCCTACATAACAGAGGCTGAGTTGGAAAGACTGAGATTGCACATGGTGTTATATGTCTATGAGCTATGATGTGAATGTTTGTGGTTATAGCTATAAAAAGTGGAAACTTCTTGGTAATTTCTTCATTTGGGGGTCATTCAGTAATTTGGTTATTTTGGTTTACGTTTTCCCCACAGGGATTGTAACTAAATCTATTGCTCATTCTCACATTGCTTTTCTTCCTCATCCCACAATCTTTTCTGTCAGGGAAGTTACTGATGGTGTAAGCATGCATTTCTTCTATTCTCCTCTTCCCTAATTACAACCAAACTCATGTTCATTTCTGATACGCAATAACTTGAACCTGCCTAGGCAACACAGGAAAAGCAAGAAGGCGGAGAATTTGAAGACACCTGATCATTCAATTTTACCGTCACAGTTGCTCAGTTACTGATACTGCATGTAGTAAAGAGGATAGCACTGAAGTAGAAAATTTTCCTGAACACAATCTAGGAACTTTTGCCCCTCACCGCCCTTTACATTACCACTGCCCCAGTCTACATTTGGGTAATTAACAACTCTAATTAATTAACATTAACATTATAATTGCTCTATAATGCTTACAGCTCTCTGCAATTTCCCTGCAGATTTGTTCTTCTGCATCCTTCTCACTTTTTGAGGGCATATAGACTATACCAAGCAATGTACTTGTGCACTTTTTGTTCCTTAGCTCTAGTCAAACTGATTCTGTCCTTGAACCCTCTGGGACATCCTCTTTCTCCAGCACTGCAATGCTCTCCTTAACCAATACTGCCACCCCTCCTCATTTTCTATCTTTTCTGAACACCTTGTACTCAGGAATATTTAACACCGAGTCCTGCCTTTTCTTGAACCAGGTCTCTTAGCGCCACAACACCATATTTCCACATGATAATCTGCACATGTAACTCCTAAATTTTATTTACTATACTCCATGAATTCACATACATGCATAGTAACCCTGATCTAGATTTTGTCACTTTCTTCCACACTCCAACTTCACCTATTAACTTACTATTCTCTGTAATAGTGCTACCTGTCCCTCCCAGTATTTTGTGCACCCTGGTATTCTTCTCTAATATTTTCTCTTGGTTCCCACACTCCTTCCAAGTTTGTTTAAAGCCCTCCCAACAGCACTAGCTCAGTCCCAGCTCAGTTCAGGTGTGACCCATCCGGCTTGTACAAGTGCCATCTCCACCCGAGCCAATCCCAGTGTTCCAGGAATCTAAAGCCCTCCCTCCTGCGCAATCTTTCCAGCTATGATTTATATGCTATATCCTCCTATTCCTGTGCTCACTGGCGCGTGGCACTGGGAGTAATCTGGAGGTCCTGCTTGCTAATTTTCTACCTAGCTCCATAAATTCTGATCATAGGACCACATTCGCCTTCCTACCTAAGTTATTAGTACCAATGTGGACCACGATCTCTGGCTGTTCACCCTATCCCAGAAGAATGTCTTGCAGCCATTCTGTGACATCCTTGACTCTGGCACCAGGGAGGGAACATAACATCCTGGAGTCACATCTACGGCCACAGAAATGCCTGTCTGTGCCCCTAACTAATGAATCCCCTATCACCATTGATCTTTCTTTCTTCTTCTTCCCCTCCTCTACAGCTGAGCCGCTCATGTGCCACAAACTTGGCTCTGACTGCACTCCTCTGAAGAACTAGTGCTGTCACCAGCTTCCACAATGGAAAACCAATGTGTGATTGGGACCCCAGGGGACTCCTGCAGTACCTGCCTACTTCTCTTGGATTGCCTGGTAGTCACCCATTCCCTCTCTGTCATCAGGCCCTTAAGCTGCAGTGTGACCACCTCTCTGAACATGCTATCCATGTAGCAGTCAGCCTTGCGGATGTGCCACAGTGACTCCAGCTGCTGCTCGAGCTCTGGTAACATCCATGTCTTCGCACATATTACAGGACTCACATTCCACTTGATGGAGCTGCCCTGCCATCTCTTAACTCTACTTCCCTTATGTTAACTTTATTCTGCGTGGATTATTTATATTACTTTATTAAATTGGCCATTAATTTCCCTTATTCCTGGTGCTTCTCAGTATAGCTACTTGTTTAAAAATATTGCACTTTTCTAATTTACTCACCAGGTCCTATTTACCAAGGTCGTCACTCTTCTTTCAGAAGAAAGGTGGAAAGAGGAACAAAAGGAGCACCTCCTCACCAAACTCCCTGAGTCACCTCTTCTGACCCAGCTCCTTTTCAGCTCCCGGCTCCTCTCGCTCCTTTTCAACTCCTGGCTCCTCTCGTGCTGCTTGGATTGCTGAGTGTCTTTGCTTTTGCCTGTCAGCTGCCCAGCCCAGGCAGAAGACCTCCGGGTTTTCTAGGCCCATAGCTGCTTAAGGTCATGCTCCAAAGCCATTTGCAGATTCCTCCCTAAAAGTCAGCGGTCCTCCACAAGACATGCCGTAGCCACTGGAGGAGTACCTCATGGCAGTACTAGGACAAGCAAAGACATACAGAAAAGGACTTAAGTAGTGCAAAAGAGGACCAGTGACAGAAGGAAGAGTGTGGGTGAATGAGAAATTAGGGCTGAAGATTTTGGTATCGCTCTTTAACTATTTGTTCACATGGGCACCGGGCAGGAAAGGATTGTCTAGGTTATGGCTTCTTTTCCTTCCTTCCCCTCCTCTTCTCCTTCTACCTCATGCTCCTGCTCATCAGCTTCTTGCCTGAAAGGTGGTGGCAAGGGCTGTACCACATTAGGGCAAGTTTGTACAACATGGAGCATACCATGTCAAATCTTGAGACTGTTCAGCCAAGTAGCACAAGGCTGTCCTGAGCAGTCCAGCCAAATCATTGCTTCAGGATGATGATTGTCTGCTCTATCAAATTTTTTGAGGTAGCATGCCTTTCATTGTATGCCACCTGCACACATGTGCATGAGTTGTGCTACAGTGTCATGATCCATGCAATCAGCTGATCACTCTTGCTACCTTTTGGTTTGCCAAGGTGGTTGAAATACAGCGGACTGCCACAGAATGAATGTATCACGATTAATGCCAGGACTGGGCATTGATGTGCATGATGCATTGCAACATGTTCACACACTGGCTGCACATTTAGGGACCCGTACCTCTTTTGGTGCAGGCAATGGCAGAGTTGGAATGAGGCATACACAAAGAGCAATATCCATGCAACCCATGGCACCTTGCACCATGGGGAAGTTGCAAACCTTGTAAACTCTTGTGCTCTCTCCACCTGCTCTTTGGCAGAAAGGAAAGAAAGAATTATCTTTCTCTGTAGAGAGCCTCAGTGGCTTCCTTTGTGCAGCACTGCAATGCAAACTGTGAGATGTTGCTTTTATCTCCGGCAGAAAATTGGAATACGCCAGATGCAAAGTTCAAAGCCACGGTCATCATGACAGCCACAGGCAATGTGGTCCTTGCCCTGCTGAGGTTGGAGATATGGCTGCAGAAGGTGGCAGATTTCAGGGTCGTGCCACAGTATAGTATGAACTTTCAGAAAATACTTTTCAAAACATGACTATTAAAATGGCTGCTGCAAATCATGTGAATTTGGCATTTGAGTTATAGACAGTATGCAGTCTCAAACGAATACCTAATTAAATAAGGGCATTCACAGCCATCTGGGAGATTCACACATCTCTTTGTTTAAGGATGGATCAATGCTAAAGGAGTCTTAAGTTTGCCTGTTTCCAGGGTTCTTAAGTTTGTGCTCATGTCATAGGCACCATTGTAAACACTTAAGGAGCCTCGTAGCTTCTAAAAATGGGTACAACCACTCCAATTTTCAATCCAACATTGACTTTTCTGCCCTCCCTCCATAGTGTTGACTTTCTAATGCTGATTCTGTAGGTGATTAACTGAAGGACCATCTTTCTTACTAGATCTAGGTCCAAAAGTTAACTTTCACCATGGTTGAAATGCAACAAACCACCCATTCTAACACCTCTAATCCCTCAAAGTTTTGTGCAATTCAGTGTACCAACAGCAATATATCAAGGGATGTGAAACTTAATGTACTGAATTACTAATAAACTGTCAATAAGACTTAAACTAGCTTTGCGAAATGCTTAGGGCATTGGACAGACCTTGCTTCAATTGCCTTTTCCTTCATTCCTCCTATTAAAAAAATTGTTCAGGATTAATGCCTATTGTGCTTATGGCTCCCCTGGGTGAATTTGGCTAAAAGCCCAGGAATCTGCAATTTAAAATAAAAAAATATGTAAGGCAGAGCACAAAATACAGCATATTATTAAAGTTATTGACATTGGAAGGGTAGCTAAAGTATTAATATGGAGTTAAGAGGGAGAAAATCATCTTGTAGACAATGAATCTAATTATTTAGCCTCCTCATTCAGACCCCAAAGGCAGTTAATTTGACACACTCCCTAAATCCATTGCAAGTAGCCTTGGCCAGAAGGTTCAGTCTGATGAATTCTCATTTAAGTAAGCATCAGAGGAATTCATATTCACATGCCAGTATTAAATGCAGAGAACCAAACCACTGAAAGGAAATGTTTAACCTTTCCAGCAGCTAGAATGAAGATTTCAAGATATATTAGCTGTCTCAAAAGAAATATATCACAACACTTTTGCAAGGCTTCATTTTTAGTTGACAACATCCACAGAACTGTTCAATTGTAACTCACTGCAGTGCTTGTTATCCTGAAGTGCTTATAGAAAGGAAAACAAATCCGGACAAGCTAATAAATAATTATACGGCATGTGGTCCAGCAACACAGGTTGGCAAAACAAATGCTTGTCAGTTTAAGGCTCAGCATTGCCCTACTGCTCAGATTTGTCTTCTTTTGTTGAGTAGAAATTGAACATGGCCCAATCACACCCCTAGTGTAAGCAAGCCTCCTGACAGGGCCATGTGTCTAGAAAAGTGAACCACTAACATCGGTGTTGCAGCATGCTCTTGGAAATGAATGAAAAAACCCCAAGACCCATAGGTCTAAAATAACATTTACACTGAACTTAGTGTTCCTTTCAGCTTGCTGCTCAGATTTTTCAATTAGAGAGGGTGAAGCTCCCAGTACAAGGCCCATTCCCAGCTTGTCAAAGTACATTTGTATCTGGATGCCCAGAACCGCAATGTCAAAAAATTAAGGTGGGCAAGCAGCGGTGCCCCCTTCTACCTCATTCAACATTAGTATAGGCTCAGGAGCACAACTAGCCATGCCCTTCATTGAAAACCATGACTAAATGTATCTGCTTCCCCTTTTCCCCTGACATTTACACCCAGGAAACTTTCATTCCCTGGGTGCAAAGACAAGAACTATCAGTTGCATAATGTTACACTATAATTAAAAATCTGAGGCATAAATTCAAAATCAACCAGTTTTTATTTTAGTTTTGGCTACACAACCTTTATATACATTAACCTACTCAAAAATGAACCAGCAGTACATCACCTGAAAAGGAATGTAAAATGGCAACAACATGTCTACAAAATTTGGACACAAATCAGAAAATTGTAGTCTTGGATTGAATTGTTAAAAACAACTCATAGTTACTGATATGAGTTTAATTCAGTGGTAATTATTTCCTGCCGGTCAATTGAAAATTCTAATTGCGTCAATTATCAAGTACAAGATCCAATCAAAATAGATAACATTGCATTTTCTAATATCGCTATGAATTTACATCGCCTCTGTCATAAATCATACTTGTACCAGATCTACAATCAACAACTTGTATTTACGTAGTACATTTAACATGGCAAAACATTACCAAGGCACATCATCGAAGCATTAAATTTGCTATTGAGACGCATAAGAAGCTATTAGGACAGATGACCAAAAGCTTGGTCAAACTAATAGATTTTAAGGAGAGTCTAAAAAGGACATAAAAGAAATAGAGAGGTTTGTGAAGGGAACTCCAGAGGCAACTGAAGGCATATCTGCTAATGGTGAATTGATTAAAATTGGGGATGCTCAAGAGGTCAGAATTAGAGGAGTGCAGAGAAGATAATAGCGATAGAGAGGAATAAGCCCTGGGAAAGATTTGAAAAGAGGGATAAGAATTTCAAATTGAGGCCTTGTTTAACTGAGAGCCACTGTTGGGGCAATGCGGCGAGCAGAGGGAGTATGGATAAATGTACTTGTTGCGAGGACAGGCACAGCAGAATTTTGGATGACCTCAGGTTTCTAGAGGGTAGAACATGACTTGGAGAGCACTGAAATAGTGAAGTCTAGAGGTAACAAAGAAATTAATGAGGATTTCAACAGCAGATGAGCAATTGCTGAGGCATTGGCAAAACTGGCTGATGTTTAATAGGTGGAAATGAACAATCTTAATGATGGTGTGGACATGTGGTCAGTACTGTCTCAATGCATTTTATGTTGTGCTTTTGAACAGTAGACAGAATATCCCAAGCAAAACAAGGGTTAAACATTACAAGCACAAGATACAGAATCAAACAAAACAAATGAACTATTGCATCATCACATACGTCAAAATATTTGAGAAGAGATCCTCTCTCGACATAAATCTGTTTAAATCAAATGGGTTGAGAGCTCCTTCACTGTAGGAGAGGAATTTAAGATGAAAGTATCAAATACTCATTATCATGTATGCTGTATATCTTATTGACGTCAGAGCAATGCAGAGATAACTCAAGTTCTAGTTCCAAACAGTTTATTCACAGAACTTTGAAACATCTCAGAACTTACTGGATTTCCAACACATGCATGTTGACAACTCAGAACAGATTCTTTCTGGAATATTCACAGATTTCTTAATTCCATAGTTCCACCCATAGGTTTAAGCAATCAAGCAAGTGTACTAGGATCAGTGAATCAGACTAACCAATCAAACCCAAAACAATTAAACCATTGAACACCATGAGTGGAATCTTCCCCTCCTGCCAGCAGTGGGAACTGTGGCAGGCAGGGGCAGAAATTTGGTGGATGGCAAAAAATCAGTTTCTCGACATTAGGAAATTAGTTGGGAATTGTCCTCACCTGACTTTCATGACAGGTTAATGGCAGGTCACCTTTCCTGCTGATGAAAGTTAGGGACGCATTTTGTAACTCATGAATGCTCATTAACGGGGCAACCGAATGGAATCTTATGCCATTGGCAAATCCACTGCCCCACCAGTGGGGATTTAAACTGGCCAGTTACCCGGCTTGACTAATGTGGCATGTATATGGCGAGGGAGACAAATGGGACTTACCAATCAGTCGACGCTGCCTGAGCTATTGGTCAGGACTGCATGAAATGGTATGCAAAGGGGAGGGGGGCTTGAAAGGATGAGAGGAAGGCTGGGTGTGTGAATGGGGAATGGTGGGCATGTGAACAGGGAATGGTGGGCGTGTGAGCAGGGAAGGGTGGGCGTGTGAGCAGAGAAGGGTGGGCGTGTGAGCAGGGAAGGGTGGGCGTGTGAGCAGGGAAGGGTGGGCGTGTGAGCAGGGAAGGGTGGGCGTGTGAGCAGGGTAGGGTGGGCATGTGAAAAGGGAAGGGTGGGCGTGTGAGCGGGGTAGGGTGGGCGTGTGAAAAGGGTAGGGTGGGCGTGTGAGCAGGGAATGGTGGGTGTGTGAGAGGGGAAGGGTGGGTGTGTGAGCGGGGAAAGGTGGGCGTGTGAGTGGGGTAGGGTGGGCGTGTGAGCGGGGAATGGTGAGCGTGTGAGCGGGGAAGGGTGGGCGTGTGAGCGGGGAATGGTGGGTGTGTGAGCAGAGAAGGGTGGGCGTGTGAGTGGGGAAGGGTGGGCGTGTGAGTGGGGAAGGGTGGGCGGGGAAGGGTGGGCATTTGAAAAGGGAAGGGTGGGCGTGTGAGCGGGGTAGGGTGGGCGTGTGAGCGGGGTAGGGTGGGCATGTGAGCGGGAAATGGTGGGTGTGTGAGCGGGGAAGGGTGGGCATTTGAAAAGGGAAGGGTGGGCGTGTGAGTGGGGTAGAGTGGGCGTGTGAGTGGGGAAGGGTGAGCGTGTGAGCGGGGAAAGGTGGGCGTGTGCGTGGGGAAGGGTGGGCGTGTGAGTGGGGTAGGGTGAGCGTGTGAGCGGGGAAGGGTGGGCGTGTGAGTGGAGAAAGGTGGGCGTGTGAGCGGGGAAAGGTGGGTGTGTGAGTGGGGAAGGGTGGGCGTGTGAGCGGGGAAAGGTGGGTGTGTGAGTGGGGAAGGGTGGGCATGAGAGCGGGGAAAGGTGGGCGTGTGAGCAGGGAAGGGTGGATATGTGAGTGGGGAAGGGTGGGCGTGTGAGTGGGGAAGGGTGGATGTGTGAGTGGGGAAGGGTGGGTGTGTGAGTGGGGAAGGGTGGATGTGTGAGTGTGGAAGGGTGGGCGTGTGAGCAGGGAAAGGTGGGTGTGTGAGTGGGGAAAGGTGGGTGTGTGAGTGGGGAAAGGTGGGTGTGTGAGTGGGGAAGGGTGGGTGTGTGAGTGGGGAAGGGTGGGCGTGTGAGCGGGGAAGGGTGGGCGTGTGAGCGGGGAATGGTGGGTGTGTGAGTGGGGTAGGGTGGGCGTGTGAGTGGGGAAGGGTGGGCGTGTGAGCGGGGAAAGGTGGGTGTGTGAGTGGGGAAGGGTGGGTGTGTGAGCGGGGAAAGGTGGGTGTGTGAGTGGGGTAGGGTGGGCGTGTGAGTGGGGAAGGGTGGGCGTGTGAGTGGGGTAGGGTGGGCGTGTGAGTGGGGAAGGGTGGGCGTGTGAGCGGAGAAAGGTGGGCGTGTGAGCGGGGAAAGGTGGGTGTGTGAGTGGGGAAGGGTGGGTGTGTGAGCGGGGAAAGGTGGGTGTGTGAGTGGGGTAGGGTGGGCGTGTGAGTGGGGAAGGGTGGGCGTGTGAGTGGGGTAGGGTGGGCGTGTGAGTGGGGAAGGGTGGGCGTGTGAGCGGAGAAAGGTGGGCGTGTGAGCGGGGAAAGGTGGGTGTGTGAGTGGGGAAGGGTGGGCGTGAGAGCGGGGAAGGGTGGGCGTGTGAGCGGAGAAAGGTGGGCGTGTGAGCGGGGAAAGGTGGGTGTGTGAGTGGGGAAGGGTGGGTGTGTGAGCGGGGAAAGGTGGGTGTGTGAGTGGGGTAGGGTGGGCGTGTGAGTGGGGAAGGGTGGGCGTGTGAGTGGGGTAGGGTGGGCGTGTGAGTGGGGAAGGGTGGGCGTGTGAGCGGAGAAAGGTGGGCGTGTGAGTGGGGAAGGGTGGGCGTGTGAGTGGGGTAGGGTGGGCGTGTGAGTGGGGAAGGGTGGGCGTGTGAGCGGAGAAAGGTGGGCGTGTGAGCGGGGAAAGGTGGGTGTGTGAGTGGGGAAGGGTGGGCGTGAGAGCGGGGAAGGGTGGGCGTGTGAGCGGAGAAAGGTGGGCGTGTGAGCGGGGAAAGGTGGGTGTGTGAGTGGGGAAGGGTGGGTGTGTGAGCGGGGAAAGGTGGGTGTGTGAGTGGGGTAGGGTGGGTGTGTGAGTGGGGAAGGGTGGGCGTGTGAGTGGGGAAGGGTGGGCGTGTGAGCGGAGAAAGGTGGGCGTGTGAGTGGGGAAGGGTGGGTGTGTGAGCAGGGAAAGGTGGGTGTGTGAGTGGGGAAGGGTGGGTGTGTGGGCAGGGAAGGATGGGTGTCTGCATGGGGAATGGGGGGGGTGTAGTGTTTTATAGAGAAGGACCAGTGGAGTCAATAGCGAAGTCCTTGGTGGTATAACTGAGGGTATTGATGGAACGAAGGGATGGTGATAATGAGAGGTGTGAGTGGGATGCGGGAGGATGGGAGGGTCAGGATTTGGGTATGGTCAATATAGTTCTCTACGGGAGGGTCACTGAGGGGGACAAGAATGGTGGCACAGATCATGGGCAGGAGCAGGGGGGGTGCGTGGCTGGGCACTGGGACTCATGAGGGCTCATCGGGTAGGGAGGGTGGTCCTGTTCGGGAGGGAGTTTCAAGATTTTGACCCAACCACAGTGAAGGAACAGTGATATATTTCCAAGTCAGGATGGTGAATAGTTTGAAAGGAACTTCCAGGTGGTGGTGTTCTCATGTGTCTGCTGGCCTTGTCCTTCTAGATGGTAGCTGACTTGAGATTAGAAGTTGCAATCTAAGGAGCCTTGCTGTGTTCCTGCAGTGCAGCTTGTAGATGGTACACATTGCTACCACTGTGCATCAGTAGTGGAGGGAGTGAATGTTTGTGGATGTGGCACCAATCAAGTTGATTGCTTTGATCTGGATGGTGTCAAGCTTATTATGTGCTGTTGGAGCTGCATTCCAGGCAAATGGAAAGTATTCCATCATGCTCCTGACTTGTGCCTTGTAGATGATTTGAGGTGTCAGAAAGTGAGTTACACTTTGCAGGGTTACTAGCCTTTGACCTGCTCTTGTAGCCACAGTATTTAACTGGCTAGTCCAGTTCAGTTTCTGGTCAATGGTAACCCCCAGGATGTTGATAATAGGGGATTCAGTGATGGTAATGCCATTGAATGTCAAGGGGTGATATTTGGATTCTCTCTTGTTGGAGATGGTTATTGACTGGCACTAACATGGCGAAAATGTTACTTGCCACTTGTCAGCCCTAGCCTGGATATTGTGCAGGTCTTGCTGCATTTGGACATGGACTGTTTCAGTATCTGAGGAATCGTGAATGATGCTGAACATTGTGCAATCATCAGCGAACATCCCCACTTTTGACCTTACGATGGGGGAAAGGTCATTGATGAAACAGCTGAAGATAATTGTGCCAAGGGCACTACCCTGAAGAACTCCTGCAGTGATGTCCTGGAGCTGAGTTGATTGACCTCCAACAACCATCTTCCTTTGTGCTAGATATGACTCCAACCAGCGGAGTGTTTTCCCACTGATTCCCGTTGACTTCAGTTTTGCTAGGGCTCCTTGGTGCCACACTCAGTCAAATGCTGCCTTGATGTCAAGGGCAGTCACTCTCACCTCACCTCGGGAGTTCAGCTCTTTTGTCCTTGTTTGAACCAAGGCTGTAATGAGGTCTGGAGCAGCGGGATCTTGGTAGAACCCAAACTGAGCATCAGTGAGCAGGTTATTGCTAAGCAAGTGCCACTTTATAGCACTGTTGATGACCCCTTCCATCACTATAGTGATGATCAAGATTAGACTGATCAGTTGGTAATTGGCTGGGTTGGATTTGTCCTGCTTTTTGTGTACAGGACATACCTGGACAATTTTCCACATTGCCAGGTAGATGCCAGTGTTGTAGCTGTACTGGAACAGCTTGGCTAGGGGCGCAGCAAGTTCTGGAGCACAAGTCTTCAGTACAATTGCAGGGCCCATAGACTTTGCAGTGTTCAGTGTCTTCTGCTGTTCCATGATGTCACGTGGAGTGAATCGAATTGGCTGAAGAAGGGCATCTGTGAATCTGGGAACCTCTGGAGGAATCCGAGATGGATCATCCACTCGGCACTTCTGGCTGAAGATGATTGCAAATGCTTCAGCCTTATATTTGGCACTGATGTGCTAGACTCCTCCGCCATTGAGGATAGGGATATTTGGGAAGTGGCCTCCCCCAATGAGTTGTTTAATTGTCCACCACCATTCAGGACTGGATGTGGCAGGATTGCAGAGCTTAGATCTGATCTGTTGGTTCTGGAATCACAGCTCTGTCTATCACTTGCTTCTTATGCTGTTTGGCATGTAAGTAGTCCTGTGTTGTAGCTTCACCTGGTTGACACTTCATTTTTAGATATGCCTGGTGCTGTTCCTCGCATGCCCTCCTACACTTTTCATTGAACCAGGATTGATCTCCTGCCTTGGTGGTTAAGGACGAGTGGGGTATATGTGAGGCCATGAGGTTACAGATTGTGTTTGAGTACAATTCTGCTGATGCTGATGGCTCACAGCACCTCACAGTTTCCCATTCTTAAGTTGCTAGATCTGTTTGAAATATATCCCATTTAGCATGGGGGTAGTGCTACAAAACACAATGGAGAGTATCCTCAAAGTGAAAACGGAACTTGGTCTCGACAAGGAATGTGCAGTGGTCACTGCTAGCAATACTGTAATGGACAGATGCACCTGTGGCAGGCAGGTTGGTGAGGAT
Organism: Carcharodon carcharias; assembly: GCF_017639515.1. Lineage (NCBI taxonomy): Eukaryota > Metazoa > Chordata > Chondrichthyes > Lamniformes > Lamnidae > Carcharodon > Carcharodon carcharias. The sequence continues at coordinate 118,481,923 of NC_054475.1, forward strand.
GAGGTCAAGTATGTTTTTCCCTCGTTGATCCCCTCACCACCTGCCGCAAGTCCAGTCTTGCAGATATGTCCTTAAGGACCTGGCCAGCTCAGTCTGTAGTGGTGCTACCAAGCCACTCTTGGTGAAGGACATTGAAGACTCCACACAGAGTACATTCTGCATCCCTGCTGCCCTCAGCTCTTCCTCCATCGAGGAGCACTGATTCATCAGCTGAGGAAGAGTGGTACGTGGTAATCAGCAGGAGGATTCCCTGCCCGTGTTTGACCTGATTCCATGAGAGTTCATGGGGTGCAGTTTCGATGTTGAGGACTCCCAGAGCAACTCCCTATCAACTGTATACCACTGTGCCGCCACCTCTGCCAGTGGGACAGGACATACTCAGAGTTGGTGATGGTGGTGTCTGGGACAATATCTGTAAGGTATGATTCCATGATGTTGGTTATGTCAGGCTGTTGCTTGACTAGTCTGTGAGACAGCTCTCCCAATTTTGTCACTCACCCCCAGATGTTAGTAAAGAGGACTTTGCAGGGTCAACAGGGCTGAATTTTCTGTTATTGTTTCTGGTGCCCAAGTTGATGCCGGGTGGACCATCCAGTTTTACTCCTTATTGACTTTCTAGCAGTTGATACAACTGAATATCTTGCTGGGCCATTTCAGAGGGCAGTTAAGAGTCAACCACATTGCTGTGGGCCTGGAAAAACAGGTAGGCCAGATCAGGTATGGATGGCAGATTTTCTTCCTTTAAGAGTATTAGTGAACCAGAGGGGTTTTTATGACAATCATGTCTTAAAACATAGTCATCATTAGACTCTTAATTCCAGGTTTTTATTGATCGAATTCAAATTCCACCATCTTTTGTGGTGGGATTCAAATCCGGGTCCTCAGAGCATTACCCTGGGTCTTTGGGTTACTAGTCCAGTGACAATAGGACTACACCTATGCTTCCTCTTTGAGTGCCTCTCTATAGACCCTCAAGGCCAGTGGAGGCAAGTGGTACAGGTGAGACGGAGGTGTCTTGTACATGGCTCTCATCATACTTATCAAAGAGCGATGTCTCCAGGCGCAGATTTGGATTAGGAAGTGAAACACCCATCCTTGGTCCCCCAGGATGCCCTTCGCCTGGAAGGGACAGAGTGCATGAAACCATTAAACAACTAGCAGCAAGAAGGCATCCAGCAGACTTCTAAGCAGTGCAAGTGAATATACATTTACAAGTGCCAGAACTAATGATTGTATACCCGTGTCACCAACGTGAATTAAAAATGTCTTAATTTTCCTTACTCTACCACTATGCCTGGGTGCACCCCCAACATCTGCAGCAGAGGTGGAGGCAGCCTGCTGACTGCATTGTCCAGTTGTCTGAGATGATTTTGACAGGTGTTCTCTGGATGTCCAAGGTCTGGAGGGCCCAGATCTGCCTTGAGGCAGGTGCATCCTCCTCAGCCAGTCTCCTCCTGACCAGCTGGAGTTGATGGGGTCAGAGGGCAGTCAGGCTTTGGAACAGCTGGACGCTCTTGGAGCGTCCTGGATGGATACCCCCGGGGTGTCCGGCTGACGCTCCTCCATTTGGGTGCCTGAGGGCCCCTCCCTGACTGCTTGAGGAGAAGGGGCCCCTGGGAGCAGCTCATGCTGCCCTATCCCCCTCTCACCTCGCCACTGTTGGAATGCAATCGTGGTTAGAGCGATGGTGTGCATGTCGGAGCCCATATCCAGCTGGACCTGGGTCTTCATGGCATCCGACATCTTTCCCCAGAGACTCCCATGCCGAAGCCTCAGCATCAGAGAGCTTGTGGACGGACTCCTCCATTTCTCGTGCTGCACTATTGAAAGGCCCCTGACAATTCTGACTGATGGTCCTGTGCATCTCTCTGAATCTCCAACATATTTTCTATGGCCACTTCCAGAGGCTCATCATTGGACTCGGATTTTGTAGGTGCCTGCTCTCCAACAGTCCTCCAAGTGCCAGAGACCTTGGCTGTCACTGCCTCTGCCTGATTTGGACACATATGTGAGGTGACCCCTGAGCCTAAACTAGATCTATAACCCACCGAGGTGTGGGTCTCCATGCTGGTGGGGGGTTGCATGTGAATGCTGTGATGGCTCTGTAGGTATGAAGTCATCACCCCATCTTCCTCTGAGGTGGCTTGGGGGCTGCGGCTGTCTTCTGAGGGGGATGTTGGCCTCCCTCTCTCCCTGCTGGCACCTGGGATGGAGAAAAGAGAGAATGAAAGACTGTCTGGGCTGGCTCAAACACTGCACACATCAATCACCTTGATTTTCCAAAGTTCTCGGAGTAATTCATGCTTCCTTCTTGGGAAAGGACAGCCTCATCCTTGGCAGAGGGACATCCTCAATCCTCCCTGCCAGTCTGCAGCTTGAATGCAGTGGGGGGCTCATAGCCTTGGCATCCCACCTTCTTCTCTCTCTCCCTCCTCTTGTGAGCTGCCTTCTCCTACATAAAGACAGATGGATGGATTGTGATTTCTGTGGCTAATAATTGACCTCCTGACTCCCCAAAGCTTGACCACGATTTATAAGCCATAAGCCAGGAGTCTGATGGAGTACTGACCAGTTGCTAGCATGAGTGCAGCTCCAGCAAGATTTAACAAGCTAGACAGCATCCAGGGCAAAGCAGCCCATGTGATTGGCACCCCATCCACCAGCTCCAACATTCAGTCCCTCCACAACCAATGTAGAGTTGCAACAGTGTGTACCATGTGCAAGATGCATTGCAGCAACTCACCTACATTCCTTCAATGTCACTTTCCAAACCCACAAACTTTACCAACTAGATGGGCAAGGGCAGCAGGTGCATGGGAGCTGCAGCACCTGCAAGTTGTCCTCCACTGCATACTCCATGCTGTCCCTTCACAGTGGCTGGGTCAAAATCCTGCAGTTGACTCCCTAATAGGACAGCACACAGGCTGCAGCAGTTGTTGAAGACAGCACCTCACCACCTTCTCAAGACATTTAGGGATGGGCAACAAAAATGTTATCCCGCATCGCATGACGGAATCCCAAAATGAGTGGCGATGTGAGTTTGGAGTGAGTAGAAGGTTCACTTACCCAAGCGGAGTGGATTAGATCATTGACCCATCTCCTGCACTGCAGGGCGGTCCTCCTATGGAGCACATAAGCGCTGACCACCTTGGCAGCCTCCTCTCAAGCCGCCGCATTTCAGTCAGGAGGGCCTCCTGCTACCATTCCTTGGAAAGAGGACATCCTGCATTCGCTCAACAGCATGGAGGAGAGTCTCCAAGGAGACATCGCTAGACCATGGGGCCAGAGGTTATTGCCTTCTGCAGCACATCTTCCTGCAAGGTTCCTGGCAAGGTTACTGAATGTCTGTCCAAGAGCCTTTTAAAAATGGTGCCCAGATATGACAGCAGGGCAGCTGACTTCCTGCCACCCCGCCACAAGACTTGACGTGAACCGTACGCATGGAGAAATAATGAGGTGAGGAGTGCACAATTACACGTAATAGTACAAAGCAGAAGTCATCTCACTCCCGACTTCTCACTCCCAACAAGGGACTTAGTCAGAAAATGGAAGTTCCTCTCCATATCTTTTCTCCCTAATTTTGTTTTGAATTAAATCATTCTAAACAACAAACATATATACGTCAAGTCATTTCTTAGAGTTCAACTTGTCTGTTTTCTCTAAGTACAGAAATAGTCTGAGATATGAAGGTCCCTTTGCTCTGCGTTCAGATCTATGAATCTGATGTTGTGGTTCTGTGCGATCAACTTGATGAGGCGGATGATCAACATCACTCATAGGAACGGAAAATGTATCCTCATAATCACTGTCCTCAAAAGATCTTGGCCTGCCTACTTTCAATTGTCTCTCATTCTACTAGATGTTGTCATCCAATAGATAAGCATTGGTACTGAGCAACCATTTAGCCTGTTTTGGGCCTTGTAGAGGTATTAAAAATTTGTGATCATGATTGGGCTGTCTGATTCAAACCCAATCTCCAACCTCAAATTGTGGTTCCCTTATGCCTATACATTTGTCAAAGTATGTTTTTGCTTTGCGATTTCATCTGCTTTTGTTCTAATATTCTCATTAACTGGTGCCAGCAGCTTAAGAACAGTCAGTGGTATGTGAAAGTTATAACCAAAGAGCGTCTTTTACCGAGTTGATGATCTTCCAGCTGCAGTTGATGTTTGTCTTGGTGTGTGTCCCTGGGAACAGCCCATAGAGCACAGAGTCCTGTGTCACAGAGCTGCTTGGGTTGAACTTCGACAGAAACCACTGCATCTCTCTCCAGACCTTATTTGCAAAGGCACAATCCTCTTGTTATTTTCAACAAGCACTGACTGCAGAACACTCTTCCCAGACTGCTTCATCATGATGCTGACTGCAGGACACTCTTCCCAGACTGCTTCACTGCAATGCTGACTACAGAACACTTTTCCCAGCTGTTTCTGTGGCCCTGAGTCTGAGGGTGCATTCCTTTGTAACCTCTTCAAATCTAACACAGCAGATTAGGTTTAGACAGCCGATGCCTTGGCTTTTTGCAAGGTTAAATCATCATCTTTCATGTGGAAACATTCCCTAATTCATGGAGTTATAGTCTTTTCAATTAATTGGTCACAAATTAGTTTGTTGATTAGTGTACCAAATTTACATGTGGAAGCCAATTGCCACAACTTTGCCACATATTGTTTACTGGCCCCACCATTTCCCTGGGATCTCTGGTGAAATGTATATCATTCAATCATCAGACTTTCCTTTGGCCCGAATTATTTTTTCAAGAGTGTTTACAATATAAAACATAGACCTAGATTTCGTGAGCTGCTCTTATATTGGCTGGCCTTCTGCTGTGAGACAGTGTATAAGTATTGCTTTCTCACAGATTGCTGCTACATCCAGACTGTCCATCCCTGATGTGAGCAAGAAGGTCTTGAACCCCAAAATCCATCACTCCCAGGATATGGGGGGATCTCCTGGTAATGGAAAAAAATGGGCCAGAATCGTTCCAGTTTGGCATAAGTTGCGGTAATGGGCAGGAAAAAGGACTTTTTACTTGCCAGCCGTAATGGCAGATTTTTGAGTCATATTGTCCCATTCCCAGCATGTCTCACCTCATTAATAATGCAGTCCCGGGAAACATGCTGGATCACTGGCAGGGTGGCCTCTGATTTGCCTGTCCCTCAGCTTTTCAGTAATCTGGGTGCCATATTTAAAGGATGCCTTTGCACAGAACTAGCTCTCTCTAAGGGATTGGAAACTGCTGCAAAGTCACGCCTGCCAAAGAGAGGAAACATGCTGCCCCCAAATTTAGCGACACCTCCCTCAGACACCTACGGGATGCAGTGGAGGACCGCTGTGAAGTCATCTACCTCCGCTCTGGGTGAAAATCAGCAAGCAAGGTCACTAATCCAGCATGGGGGCAGTGGCAGTGGAGGTCAGTGCCAATGCACTCCCAAAGATGACAGCCACCCAGTACCAAAACAGGATGAATAATCTCCTCCATTCTGCCAGGGTAAGTCATTCTATTAATCACTCTCAACTCACACATTCACAGCCCCATCACACATCCGTAGGGATCTCACTCACTGCCAGTTCAAGGGACATCATCATTCAGTCTCTCACACACGATTTCATCTGCCCTGCAGATCATGTCCTCATCCCATTCATGGCACTATTCAGCACCCACACATGCCAGGCATCCTTCTCATCTGGGCTGGCAAGTGTCCTGCCTATACTCTCTCCTTTTGTCTTCATGGAGGACAAGCTGACACATAACAAAAGGAAGAGGTTGCAGACTGGTGGAGGAATGCTTGACATCAAGGTCTTCACAGACTCTGAAAACAGAGTCATCCAACTGGCCAGCATTCCTATGCTGACAGTGAGGTCAGCGATGCTCAACCAAGTGAGGATCTAGCAGTGCAACATCCATCAGACAGCCATGCTGTGAGAGAGTTCCCCTGTTCCGCAGTCCCCTGCCATGCACTAATTATCTCTCCTTGCTTTCGCAATCACATCTGGAAAGCAGCCGAGGGGGTCCATGAGCCAGGTCCTCAACTCAAGCCTGGAAGACACCATGGAAGAAGAATCTGATGACACCCTAACTGAAGACCCGTCACAGCGATCACCCACACCCTCAACCAGTGAAGAGACTCAGTGGGACCTAGTTCTTGAGTAGCCTCAGTGTCAGAAACTGGGAGCACATCGTACTGGCTTCACACTCACTGGGTACATTAGTGATGCCTGCATCTTGATGGTGCTTGTCATTGCTACCAGACTGTTGTGGGCTGGCCCCCATCTCTTCAGCATCTGTGACCGGTGACGCTGTGCTCCTGAAGGGGTCAGGTGCTGGAGGCTGACAAAGGATCAGGTGCTTTTAAAGTTTCATGGCTGTGTCCCCATGATACGACCCTGATCACAGAGCACAAGTGAGCTGCCCTCAGCCAGACAGGAGTTAGACAGAGGCAATGTGAAAATCTATGAAGTGTTCTCATTGCATATCGTCATCATCTTCCTAGAATCTTGTGACTATTAGGGCTTCCACTATGTCTCCATGACATGAGCCTGAGCAATGAGGGTATGTGTACTGCCATCAGCCACATAGGAGTCAAAGTTCACAGATGCAAGGTGAGGATGGCAGGACTGTTCTCACTGCATCTCGTCATCATCTTGCCCGAATCTTGTAGCTACGAGGGCCTCTCGAGTGCATCTTCCTCATGCGGCCAAGACGGTGACCTCATTGCCAGCATACGCACCTTCGAGGGCCTCATCGTTGTCATCCCCTTTGATATCTTCCCCATCGGATGATATATGCAGCTCCTCTGTGTCCTCCTCAGTCAGGTCCTCTCCCATTGCAGTGACAGGCTGTAGAGTGCGCTGCCAGCGATGATGATGCACAACACCCTCTGTGGTTGTATTGCAGTGCACCACCAGACCTGTCGCAGCACCAGAATGTCTATCATTTGCTCCATCAAAGTCCAGGTTATAGCATGGACTTCGTTATACTGTCACTCTGCTGCAGTCAGAGGCCGCCGCACAGGCCTCATCAGCCACATCCTCTGCGGGTAGCCCTTGTCCCTGAGGAGCCAACCCTGAAGCCTGTCTTGTCCATGGGAGTTGTCGGGGGTCTGAGACCTGCTAAGAATGTAGGAGTATTGGACCCATCCTGGGAAACATGCGCAGACCTGCAGGATGCATCTGTGGTGGTCGTACACCCGCTGAACGTTCAGCAAGTGGGAGCCCTTGCAGTTGAAGTAGTTGACTGCTTGTTGCCACGGAGATCTGAGCGCCACGTGAGTGCGTTCAATGGCACCCTGCACCTGCGGGAAACTGCAGATCTGCGCAAATCCCAGCGCTTTCACTCCCTGGCTTTCCTGATCCTGGGCAAAATGCACAAAGTTCTGTGCCTTCGCGAAGATGGTGCCTGTGACCGCCTGGATATACTTGTGCGTAGAGGGTTGCAAGATCCCGCACATGTCACCTGTGGAGCCCTGGAAGGAGCCACTAGCGTAAATATTGAGTGCCACGGTCACTTTCACATCCACTGGCAGTGGATGCCCTCCAAGTCCCTGTGGCATCAAAGCATGGAGCAGGTGATATATGCGATGGACTAGTTGCCCAGACATGCACAGTCTTTGGCGACACTGGTTCTCAGTTAACAGCACGAAAGAATGGTGCCATCTATAAACCCTATGTCTAGTGAGGCGCCTGTGAGCGACAGGTTGCTGACGATTTTTAGCTACATGCGCAGCAGGCCCTGCTGCCCCTTCATCTTGAGGGAGGTTTTCCTCCATTTGCTGAGGCAGTCTTCTTCTTCTTCTTCTGCTCCTTCTCCTTCTTCTTCTTCTTCTTTCTTCTCTGTAAGCCATGAGGCATACCACTAAATCACTCGGCTCCATAATCCTGATGTTCTCCTCCTGCAGGATCAAAGACAGCAATGCAGGGGTTAGCATGGGTGTACTAAGACCTCCTTTTGGTTAAGTCTGTAGGAGAGTGCTGGGCACCACTGGGTGGCAGTAGTGTGCTCATTGGCTGTCTGAAACCCCACCCACCTCCACCTCACTCCACCTGAGCAATTGGCGACAGCTTCGGCCATTGGACTGCATGCTGTGCTCTCAGATCAGGCGCAGGCATTCTCCTAACCCACAATGGAAGGCTCCAAAGCTAGAATGAACATGCAAAGGAACAAAAACAGAATTACCTGGAAAAACTCAGCAGGTCTGGCAGCATCGGCGGAGAAGGAAAGAGTTGACGTTTCGAGTCCTCATGAGCCTTCAACAGAACTGAGTGAATATTAGGAGAGGGGTGAAATATAAGCTGGTTCAAGGTGGGGGGGTGGGGGGCAGCGGTGGGGGGGGGGGGGGGGTGCAGAGAAGTGGGGCTGGTGTGGTTGTAGGGACAAGCAAGCAGTGATAGGAGCAGATAATCAAAAGATGTCACAGACAAAAGAACAAAGAGGTGTTGAAGGTGCTGATTTTATCTAAACGAATGTGCTAATGAAGAATGGATGGCAGGACACTCAAGGTACAGCTCTAGTGGGGGTTGGGTGGAAAGACTAACAGGGCATGAAAGATATAGATTTTTAAAAAATGGAAATAGGTGAAAAAAGAAAAAATTATATAAATTATTGGAAAAAACAAAAGGAAGTGGGAAGAAACAGAAAGGGGGTGGGGATGGAGGAGGGAGTTCAAGATCTAAAGTTGTTGAATTCAATATTCAGACTGGAAGGCTGTAAAGTGCCTAGTCGGAAGATGAGATGCTGTTCCTCCAGTTTGCGTTGGGCTTCACTGGAACAATGCAGTAAGCCAAGGACAGACATGTGGGCAAGAGAGCAGGGTGGAGTGTTGAAATGGCAAGCGACAGGGAGGTTTGGGTCATTCTTGCGGACAGACCGCAGGTGTTCTGCAAAGCTGTTGCCCAGTTTATATTTGGTCTCTCCAATGTAGAGGAGACCGCATTGGGAGCAACAAATGCAGTAGACAAAGTTAGGTGAAATGCAAGTGAAATGCTGCTTCACTTGAAAGGAGTGGTTGAGCCCTTGGACAGTGAGAAGAGAGGAAGTGAAGGAGCAGGTGTTGCATCTTTTGCGTGGGCATGGGGAGGTGCCATAGGTGGGGGTTGAGGAGTAGGGGGTGATGGAGGAGTGGACCAGGGTGTCCCAGAGGGAACAATCCCTATGGAATGCTGCCGGGAGGGTGAAGGGAAGATGTTTTTGGTGGTGGCATTATGCTGGAGTTGGCGGAAATGGCGGAGGATGATCCTTTGAATGCGGAGGCTGGTGGTGTGATAAGTGAGGACAAGGGGGACCCTATCATGTTTCTGGGAGGGAGGAGAAGGCGTGAGGGTGGATGCACGGGAGATGGGCCGGACACAGTTGAGGGACCTGTCAATGACCGTGGGTGGCAAACCTCGGTTAAGGAAGAAGGAGGACATGTCAGAGGAACTGTTTTTGAAGGTAGCCCTTAATCAGAACAGATGTGACGGAAGCAAAGGAACTGAGAGAATGGGATGGAGTCCTTACAGAAAGCAGGGTGTGAGGAGCTGTAGTCAAGATAGCTGTGAGAGTCGGTAGGCTTGTAATCGATATTGGTGGACAGCCTATCACCAGAAATTGAGACAGAAAGGTCAAGGAAGGGAAGTGTCAGAGATGGACCATGTGAAAATGATGGAGGGGTGGAGATTGGAAGCAAAATTAATAAATTTTTCCAGGTCCCGACGAGAGCGTGAAGCAGCATCGAAGTAATCATCGATGTACCGGAGAAAGAGTTGTGGGAGGGGGCCGGAGTAGGACTGGAACAAGGAGTGTTCCATATACCCCATAAAGAGACAAGCATAGCTGGGGCCCATGCGGGTACCCATAGCCACATTGGAGGAAGTGAGAGGAGTTGAAGGAGAAATTGTTCAGTGTGAGAACAAGTTCAGCCAGACGGAGGACAGTAGGGGTGGATGGGGATTGTTTGGGCCTCTGTTCGAGGAAGAAGCTAAGGGCACTCAGACCATCCTGGTGGGGGATGGAGGTGTAGAGGGTTGTGACCGCCTCCACCAGAGACTATGCCTGGGCCCCTTTTGAAGAGGATTGTACAACTTGCCCAGTCAGTCAAATCGTCTGCTGGCCCTGGACCCTATAACGCACATTAATTTGCAGTCTATTCCTAAGGTGTGAAAAGTTCTGGTCCATTTGGTGGCACTTTCATGTTTTTGCGTTGCTTGAATGGACAGAAATGCTTCAGAGGCCTGAATCCAAGCATGTCAATGGAGCTGCAGCTGAATGGTCTCAGCTGCAGAAGAATGCTTACTTTTGACAAGGTTTTCCAAGTGTGTGGCCACTTTATTCACCCCCCGCCCCCAGCCTCCCCCGTTACCCCAACCCAGGCATGTGCTTGAGTACATCCTTCAGTCTATCAGTGTTGCCTTGCCCGTTGTCATGATAATGCTGATTGTGGTTGGGACTCCAGTATTAGATACCATTCAGTACTCTGTATTACATATGGGGTCACTTGACTGGGGGTTGAAGGTCAGACAGCGCATCCCAGATGTTTGAAATGACCCTTTTCATTTGAACCCAAAGTCCACTCAATGCCTTTGCAATACAGTATCCAGCCACTTATGTCCAGCATTACATACTGGCGTACCCTGCACCAGAAAGAGAAAAGGTGAAGCATACTCAGGCCATCAGAACCAAAGCAAATTTAATGTTATTGTCACATTGAATGTTTAATGACATTACCATTACTGGTGTTGTTGTCCACACCAGCAGACATATAAAGCAAACATAAATGAACAGAAATCACACGTAAAATGTCCCTCTTGTGCTCATAGTGCCTTTAACTTATGTTTTCTAGTGCTACATCTTTGTTCCCCCCCTGCCCTCCTCGCTGGCAGTGACGTTGCAGACAGTCTGCTGACTCTGCTGTTTTGTTGGCCTTTGTGACTTGGCAGTTGCCCACTGGCCAGTGGAGCCTGTGCTGGCCTCGCCTGGGAGAGAGCAGATTGGCATCTCCCTAGTCATCGCAGCCTCATCAGATGCCATGGTCACTGGCAGAGGAGCGGAAGAGCTGCTGCTATCACACAGAGATGACAGGCAGTTCGTGCGCCAACGTAAGGTTTCTCTGTACCTCCCTGCTCACCTTTGATGGACGGGCACCTAGCTGGGATACTGGGTGCCCCATCCATCTCTCACACTGGCACTGACCACCTGAGGTGATTGCCTGTGTGAGCATTTGCATGTCCGAGTACAACCCCAGCAACCCTTCATTCTGCCCCTGGAGCTGCCTCCCCATGAAAGTCACCACTCTCTCAATGGAGGAGACAGTGCGCTTGGCCATGAGGGTCAAAGCAGTGCTCATGCTCCGCATGAACTCCTCCCCAACGGAGACCATGGCACAGAGACATTCACGGATCTCCGCCAGATCCTCCAATGCATCCCACTGGACATTCAGCATCTGCCACCTAATGGATGACTCCAAAGGCTCATCATCTGCCTTCGACTCAGCATCGTCCTGGTCCCCAACAGTTCTCCGACTGCCGGCGCCCTGGGCACTCTGCCTCCTCCTGCACCTCAAATAAGTGTGAAGTGCCCTCACCAATGTGCACTGACATTCTAGCCGCCGAACTAATGCCCACTGGGGTGCTGATATCTGCACTGGTGCCTGCTTCAGTGTGCAGGTGTGACACAGGTGCAAATGAAGCCCAGTGGTCCTCCGGCATCAGAGGTGGTCCTTCGGGGTCCAGAGAGCAAGTGCGTGCTGGCAAATCTAAAAGGAAGAACAAGGACATGTCATTAGTTAAAGTCATCACACAGTCACTGTGCACCCAGTTGAGACAATGGAGATCTGTATCATGGTGCCATCATCTTTCAATGATCAATGGGGACTCCAAGTTTGAGGTTCCCATCAAGGAAGGAACTACACTAGAATGGTTGCACAATCCAAAACTCTCAATTCTGTGCATTGAACTCTTACCTTCATCTGGCACCCCTGCATCTCCACGCCTGGTTGCATGTGGAGCATGCCAGCTCTCCAGCTCAGGGGCATCATGCTTGAAGCTGGTCAGCAGCAGCAGGTTAGGTGGGCCTCCACCTGTAGGTGACCTCTCTGATTGATTATGGCTCGTCTTCTCCTGAAAGGACAGAGGAGGATTGATTAGTCCACTCTCTATTTGCAGCGCCATTGTAGCCTGGCCAAGCTCAGCTGAGGAACATCTTGCAGGGCACATCCGAGTTATGGCCCTCGAGCCGCAAGGCACTCAGTCCAAACTGCCAGGGCTCACCCCCTTGCCCAGCTCCAGCATCATTAACAGTTGGCACTCGACTCTAGCACCCCTAGATCCATCGGGGGACAGCTATGCCTTAACACTTGGGCACACTGACCCATGCCAACACCCATCCTGAGTGCAGCAGGTCATTGAACCTCTTCCGGCACTACACCTATGTACACGGCACCACGTCATGGCTGCTAACCAGCATTGCCACCTCCTCCCATGCCCTTTTTGTGAGGCGCGGAGGCCTCCTGCTCACACATCTGGGGACCAAGGGTGTCCCTTCTTGCAGCCACCTCCTCCAGGAGGACCACGAGGCACTCATCCAAAAAGCCGGGGACCACTGAACCTGCCCCACTGCCTGATGTCTCCAGCCGCACTTGACTCCATCACTTTGCTAATGCAGATCAGACTTTCTTCCATGGCAGCCTTTCAGGGACCTCCTGGGTCGTTTTTAAACCAGCTGCCAAGTCACCATTGGACCTGGCGGCCGACAGGCTCCTGCCCCTACTCGGCCCTTCCCGACCAGTGAGGAGCTACATTTCACGCTGGGTGGGCCTTAATTGGCTTGCTAGCATGAAATCAAGGTCGAGGGATGAAAGCCGTTTCCTGGTTGTTCCCCGACCTGCTGACGGTGCCCGCTTTCCGAATTCAAAATTCTGCCCATGGTGTTAGAAGTAAACTAAATGTAACATTGGAGGTTCTGAAACCACCGACAGAGCTCAGTTTGAAGGGCAATTTTGCCGAAACAGAGAGGAGGTTCCGGCAGCAATTCGAGCTGTACCTCACAGCAATGGGCAGTGATAAAAAAGACCCTCAGGTACAGTCTTCCATCTTTCTTCACATAGCAGGGGGGAAAGCCCTAGAAGCCTATAATACATCCACATTTGAAAATGATGAGAAACTAGATGACTTGGAAGAAGTAATGGAAAAATTCGAGGCCTACTGTGGCCCTAAGAAAAACATCACGTATGAAAGATATTGAAGGCAGTGACAAGATGGAAAGATGGGACCTATATATACTGGATGGGTTGCACCCTAGCAAGACTGGGACTAATATCCATGCAGGGATTGTATAACTGTTGCAATGCATAAATTTGATAAATATGACATGAGAAAAAACTTTTTCACACAATGAGTGATTCGGGCATCTAAGTGTGATGGAGGCAGGTTAAACTGAGGCATTCAAGAGGGCATTAGATAATTATTTGAATAGAAACAATGTGCAGGGATATGGAGAGAAGGCAGGACAATGGCACTAGGTCATAATGCTCATTTGGAGAGCTGGTACAGAAATGTTGGGCCGAATGGCCTTCTTCTGTGCCGTTAAAATTCTGTGATTCTGTGATCCAAAGAGGAGTCATTTAAATTTGTTAGAAAAAGTAGCACACCTGAGGTTCGGAAGCAGTTTAGAATTTAGCAAATGAGGACCAAGAGATTGATTAAGAGGGAAAAAATAGAGTATGAGCAAACTTGCAAGGAACGTAAAAGCAGACTGTAAAAGCTTCTATGCGTATGCAAAAAGATAAAGATTAGTGAAGACAAATGTAAAGTCTGAAACAGGAGAATTTATAATAGAGAACAAAGAAATGGCAGAGCAATTAAACAACTACTTTAGTTCTGTCTTCACAGAGGAAGACACAAATAACTTCCCAGAAATGCAACGGAACCAAGGGTCTAGTGAGAAGGAGGAAATTAAGGAAATTAGTATTACTAAAACAATAGTGCTGGAGAAATTAATAGGACTGAAAGCCAATAAATCCCCAGGGTCTGACTATCTACATCCCAGGGTACTAAAGCAGGTGTAAACCCACTATTTAAAAAAGGAGGGAGAGAAAAAACAGTGAATTACATACTGTTTCATCTAACCTCAGTAGTAGGGAAAATGCTAGAGTCTGTTATAAGGGATGTAATAACAGGACACTTAGAAAACATCAACAGGATTAGACAAAGTCAACATGGATTCATGAAAGGGAAATCTTGTTGTAAAAGCCTGTTGGAGTTCTTTGAGGACATAACTTGAAGAATAGATAAGGGAGGACCAGTGGATGTGATGTATTTGGATTTTCAGAAAGCTTTTGATAAAGTCCCACATAAGACGTTAGTGTATAAAATTAAAACACATGGGATTGGGGGTAATATATTGGCATGGATTGAGAATTAGTAAGCAGATAGGAAACAGAGAGGATGAAAAAATGGGCCCTTTTTGGAGCGGCAGGTGATGACTAGTGTGGTACCGCAGGAATCAGTGCTTGGGCCCCGGCTATTTACAATATATATCAATGATTTGGATGAGGGAACCAAATGTAATATTTCCAAGTTTGCTGATGATATGAAACTTGGTGGGAATGTAAGCAATGAGGAAGATGTTAAGAGGCAACAAGGTTGAGTGAGTGGGCAAATACATGGCAGATGCAGTATAACATGGATAAGTATGAAGTTATCCGCTTTGGTAGGAAAAACAGAATGGCAGGGTATTTTTTAATGTTGACAGATTGGGAAGTGTTGATGAACAAAGGGACGTCCTTGTACACGAATCACTCAAAGCAAACATACAGGTGCAGCAAGCAGTTAAGAAGGGAAATGGTATGTTGGCCTTCACTGTGAGAGGACTTGAGTCCAGGAGCATGGATGTCTTACTGCAGGAGGTGTGACATAGTGGTATTGTCACTGGACTAGTATTCCAAAGACCGAGGGTAATTCTCTGGGGACCTGGGTTCTAATTCCACCACCACTGATGGTGAAATTTGAATTCAATACAAACCTGAAATTAAAAGTATGATGAAACCAGACCAGATTAAATGAGTCCATCTGGCCTAATGTGACTCCAAGTTCACAGCAATTTGGGTCTCTCAAATGCCTTAATGTCTCTTAAATGCCCTCTGAACAAGGGAAATTAGGGAATTGGCAATAAGTGCTGGCCTAAAAAGTGATGCCCACATCCCATGAATGAATTAAAAAAGAAAAAAAAAAGCTGCACAGGGCCTTGGTGAGACCACACCTGGAGTATTGTGTCCTTACCTAAGAAAGGATAACTTTGCCATAGAGGGAATGCAGTGAAGGTTCACCAGACTGATTCCTAAGATGACAGGATTGTTATATGAGGAGAAATTGGGCCAACTAGGCCTGTATTCACTGGAGTTTAGAAGCATGAGAGGAGATCTCATTGAAACATATAAAATTCTGACAGGCATGGACAGACTAGATGCAGGGATAATATTTGCTCTGGCTGGGGGTCTAGAACAAAGGGTCACAGTCTCAGGATACGGAGTAGACTATTTAGGACTGAGGTAAGGAGAAACTCCTTCACTCAGATGGTGGTGAACCTATGGAATTCTCTACCTGTGGAGGCTAAATCACTGAATACGTTTAAGAAGGAAATAAATTCCTGGACTCTAAAGGGATTTGGGGAGAGCACAGGAGTACGGCGTTGAGATAGAGGATCAGCCATGATCATATTGAATGACAGAGCAGGCTCTAATGACCTACAGCTATTTTCTATGTTTCTAGTACGTAACTGAGCTGAGAAAATGAGCAAAATTGTGTGAATTTGGAGAGCTTGAAGAATCACCCATCTGAGATGGAATAATTTGTGGGATCATAAATGATTCTCTGAGAGAACGGCTTTTGAGAGAAGTTGATCTCCGGCTAGAGAAAGCAATAAACATCTGCAGAGCGGCAGAGACAAGGAAATGCCAGATTAAACAGATGACAGAAGATGATAAGCCACACACGGTCAAGCAGTTAAATACAATTAAACAGAAAGAGCCCCGGAAAAGAACAACTAGAGGGCCTGAAGGTAAGAATAACAAAACTGTTATTAAAACATTTAAATGCAGCCAATGTGGAGCATTTACCACAGAATTGTCCAGCCTAAGGAAAGCAGCGTTAGAACTGTGATAAATTAAATCACTTTGCTACGATGTATAAATTGAAGAAAGTGCACACTGAAACTGAACTTTGTGTTGGTGCAGTAATAACAAATTCCAAAGAAGACGAATGGAGGGTTGATTTAAAAATTGCCAACATGACAGTGAATTTCAAGCTTGACACAGGTGCACAAGCAAATATCATTCCCATAAGCCTGTATCATAACATAAGCAAAGAAAAAGAGCTAACTAAAACATAAGTGAAGTTGTCTACTTATACAGGTGAAAAACTGCTGTAGAAAGCAAGTGCATATTTAAAGTAAACTACAAAAAACAGTCCCAGGCACTCACATTCATAGCGGTGAAAATTGATACAAAACCCTTTCTTGAAATCGAAGCTTGTGACAATCTGAAGCTAATCAAGAGAACAATGAGTGTCACCACTGAAGTCATCCTGAGCGATTAAAAAGATGTGTTATAGGGGAGTGCTGCCATCAAGATTGACAAAAGTGTGACACCCAAAATATACCCGCCCAGGAAAATACCAGTAATGCTGAGAGACCGACTGAAAGCAGAATTGGACAGAATGGAGAAACTTCACATCATCAAGAAAATTGAAGAACTGACAAATTGGGTTAACCCAATTATAATTGTAGAAAAATTAGATGGGAATCTGAGAATCTGTCTGGATCCCAGAGACCTAAACCAGGCAGTACAAAGAGAGCATTACCAGCTGCCCACAGTAGAAGAGATCACGTGTAAGCTAGCTGATGTTAAATACTATTCAGTCTTGGATGCGAGTTCAGGCTCCTGGCAGGTGAAACTGAATTAGTGCAGCTCCTATCTCTGTATCTTCAACACACCATACGGGTGATTCAGTTTTTACGTTTACCTTTTGGTATTAATTCAGCCCTGGAGGTGTTCCACAGAACAGTGAAGCAGCTGTTTGAAGGGTTAGAGGGCATGGAAACCTATATTGACAACGTGCTGGTCTGGGGAGGCTCGTGAGATGGACATGACCATAGGCTGAGGCAGGTACTGGCCAGAACTAAAGAAAGGAATGTCGAGATGAAGAAGGAAAAGGACAAAATAGGTCTTCATGAAATCAATTACTTGGGACATGTACTAATAAAGGAGGGGCTGAAGCCGAACCAGAGTAAAATCGAAGCAATCGTGAACATGCCATCCCCCAGAATGTAAGGAAGACTTGGAGAGGTTTTTGGGAATGGTGACCTCCCTTGAGAAATTCATTCCGAACATGTCAGACCTGATAGCACCTCTCAAAGAACTTCTACAAAATGATGTGGAATGGCACTGGGAGCAAAGTCACCAGGAAGCATTGACTAGCCTGAGGAGAACACTGAGCCAGGCACCAGTGTTAAAATATTACGATGTCAGTCATCCAGTTAAGATCTCAGTGGACACTTCAAAGACTGGCCTGGGAGCTGTCCTCCTGCAAAATGAGACACCAGTGGCATATGCTTCAAAGGCAATAACTGAAATACAGCAGCTGTATGCCCAAATAGAGAAAGAAATGCTACCAATTGTGTTTGGCCTAGAATGCTTCCACCAGTTTGTCTATGGAAAAGACATGGAGTTAGAGTCTGATCATAGGCCTTAGGAAGCTATACTTAAAAAGCCCCTGAACCGTGCACCACCAAGAATCCAAAGATTACTAATGTGTCTGCAGAAGTACCAGGTCAGAGTTAAATACAAACCGGGCAAGGAAATGTACATCGCAGACACTCTACCTATACCTACCCATCATGGAGGAAGAGGATAAAGAAATGGAAGCACAGGTTCACATGCTGACAAAGGATTTACCTGTGGCTGTGACCAATCTGGATAAGATCAGGGAAATGACCAAGAATGATGTCACCCTGAGAAAACTGCAGCAGATTGTGCAAACTGGCCGGCCCACACATCGGAGCAGAGCCCATTCTGCTGTGCAAGAGTACTGGAACTTTTGTGAGGAACTTCATGTAGCAGAAGTAGTAGTTTTCAAGGGAGAAAATATCATAATTCCTGCAACACTAATGAAAGAAATGCATATATGAAAACCACCTCAGCATAGAAATATGCAGGAGAAGAGCTTGAGATGTGATGTATTGGCCTGAAATGGGAGCACAAATCAGGGAAATGGTGAATGCATGTGCAGTGTGCCAAAAGTAGAGTAAATCACAACAAAAAGAACCACTTCACCCACACACTGTTCCAGAGAGGCCCTGGCAGAAAATTGGAGTGGACTTGTTCATATCTGACAACAGTGAGAACCTACTAGAGGTAGATTATTACTCAGAGATTTTTGAGTCTGTGCTGCTGAGAAATGATTGTAAGAGCATCATTGTAATAAATCATTTAAAATCAATTTTTACTCACCACGGAAACCTAAAGTGCACATCTCAGATAACGGTCCACAATTCTCAGGCACTGAGTTTTGCAAATTCGCGCAGGACTGGGAGTTTTGCCACACCACGTGAAGTCCCAAATATCCACAATCCAAAAGAATGGTGGAATGTACCATGCAGACCTTAAAGTTGAAGAAGGCAAAGGCGGACGGAAGAAACCCCATTTGGCTCCACTGGACTTCAGGAATACTCCATTAAAGGGCACTGGATCATCTCCAGCACAGCTCCTGATGGGGAGAAGACTAAGAACTAAGCTTCCAAATGCACCCCAATTGTTATTTCCACAGCCAATGAGCTACAGAGCAGGACCTGCTCAAACTGAGACAGCAAAAGCAGAAACAGTACTTTGACCGAAGCGCCCGATCTCTGCCTGACCTGAACATGGGAGAGACAGTAAGGATTCAGCATGATCGGATCTGGAATCCTGCTGTTGTCACAGGAATCACAGGCGAACCAAGGCCATATATAGTGCAGACTCCAAATGGATAACAGTAGAGGAGGAACTGGAAATTCTTACAGAAAGCAAATGAAACACAACCTTGCTCTGAACCAGGAAGCGTAGCTGAAGATCAAAAAACCAGAATGTACCAGTGAAGCGACACTTAACTAGACAAAGCCTGAGAGTCCTGAAAACTATCCAAAGTGTGATAGTGACACAGAGCTGGAGAAGGCCCCTTGTCCTTCAAAATCATCTCTGTCACCATTCAGAACATCCAGTGAGAAAATTGTGAAAAAACCACAGAGAAACAGAGATGAGTAAAAGATAAAACAAACTGATCAAAACAGAGTGAGAAAGAATAGATAAGAGTCTTTGTGTACTTGAGTTGTATAAAAGTTTTTTATTAAAGCGAAATGTCATGATAATAGCTGATTGTGGTTGTGGACTTCAGTATTAGATACTATTTGGTACTCTGTACTATATACAGGGGTCACCTAACCTGGGGTTTGAAGGTCAGATAGCACAAGTTGAAGCCTGTCTTTATAGAGTTCAGGCACTGCAGATGTGTGTTCATGTTAGGAAAATGTATTGTCAACAAAGTTAGCTCAGCTACAATGTTGACGGCCTATGTGTATCATTAAACAAAAAACAAGACACTCCCCAACCCTTCAGCATGTGCTTGAGTATTTCTTTCAGTCTGTGCTACCTTGCCTCCCCACCCCACTCCCCCGGACCCCGGTCTGACCTGCACTGGAGCCCTTGCCCCAGCACTGGGGAAAAAAGCAACTTGCCTGTGCCCCTAGAGAATGTGTGGTGCCTCATCCTTGATGTCTTATGGGCAATGGTCATGAGTGCTGCGCAAGGCTGTGTGCACTCACCTTTGAGATCCCCCCCACCCCCTGCAAGTTCAGATCACCAGGTGCATGCCTTTTAAAGGCAGTTGTGAAGCATGCCATTCTGAAGTAAGGCTGATATGGTGGTAAATTTGACATAGGGGGATGATTCTGGAGATCAGGGCTTTTCATAGATGCAAATGTATTAAAATGACTTTCCTGATGTGCAGCAGCAGGAAACACAGCCAGCTATTGACAGATAGAGTGAATGATCGCAAACTGGTTTCATGACGGTGTAAACTGATTTTTGGCCTTCTCACCATATTGTTCCCACTCTCACCCCCCTCCCGCAACCCCCACCCGCCATGACGCCTGATGCCAATGGTGCTGGAAAATTCTGGTCATGGTTCTAGAGCTAATAAAATTAAACTTTTCTCAACCATCCTCATGGTCAATTTTTGTTATATATTCACCAACCTGCTGTATATATTGTTTATCTCAAAGCAATGCAGGGATGACTCTAGTTGTAAATCCAAACAGTTTATTTACAGAACTTTAAAATATCTCAAACTTATAGGATTTCCAACACACACGTGTTCACAACACAAAGCCCAGATCCTCACTGGAGCATTCACATATTTCTTAACTCTCTAGCTCCATACATAGACTTAAGCAATCAGGCAAGTATACAAGGATAAGTGAACAAGACTAACCAATCACCCCAGTAATATTAAACCATTGAACACTACACTCATATGCCAGGATCACTCAGATTTCAGGATTTGGTTGATTTGTTTGAATTAAGTCTTCCCAAGCACTTCACAGTAGCCCCCATCAGACATTCCACTAATGCAAACAACATCACAGATCTTGAGGCACTTAGATGGTAAGGTTGAAAGAAGAGTACTCGGTAAAGCACTTATTATAAGTGGAGGAGAAAGAGAAGGTTGTGGTCAAGGGATAGCAACCAGCTGTCCAGAAATGTATCCTACAAAATTGCTCTTCTGGATGAGCATGGGATTGCTATTGAACTGAGCCCACCCTTAGAAGGCATTAATGAGCAAAACGTCTTCATGACACCTTTTGAGACAGCACTGAACATTCCAAAAGAATGAAGAATGTAGAGCAGCTCACTTCTGATCTCTGAGCAACAGTACATGAGAGATTATATGAGTGCATTACACCATGAGGTGTGCTGCATCTTAACAGCAATTGGCAGTAAAGCCTGAGAGAACAGATGCACCCAGGCTAGATACAATTTCTCCCAAGAATGCTGTGATTGGCTCCAGCTTAGTCTTGTCTTCTGTTGTTGCTGAATAACAACAGCCTGCCATTAAACAGCGCCTTCCCACACAAAAAGCATTAAGATATAATAACAGCAAAGACATTTTATTGGGTCCCAATTAACAAGCACTATGTCAAGCAACACGGCAGCACTTTATGTAAATATTACCCAATAGCTTTTGAGAATTGTATTTATCCTTAGTTTGGACAGTTTTTGTTGGAAAGGATCAGGCTAAGGTAACAACTGATGATAGAATGATGTAAGTGGGAGTTAAGCAAGAATCCACGGAAAGGTAGAGTATTTCGTTTCTATTTACAATCTGTTATCCTACTCCTACTCTGATATTGAATCGCTTCTTTAAATAACACAGTATTTACAAAATCTTTGGATGTGTACAAAGGAGCGCAGCAACAGAATGATCTGAACATCAGTATCTTTGCTTTAGCATCCCAATGATGTACTCTACATTATATCTGCTTGAAACAAGTGCCACTCTGTATTAATACTCTAAAATGGTCAAGGAATTCCATGTAGCATAGAAGTGGCTAGTGAAAACAGTGGATGCAACACAAACGTGAAACACAGGAAACATAGTCAGTGGGCAAGTGAGAAAGTGATGGTGTGGTACTGTAAGCAAACAACCCATTGATGGCTCTTAATTTATATGTGCATATGTAATAAAGTGGGTGTAAGTAGGACTGCCCTGTGGCAATGCAGCATGCCTGGCAAGAGGGGGCAACCAGGCCAACACTGTGTTCATAATCAGCTGAACCAGAGAGTAAAGTGGGTAAAGATAACCCACTTCAAGGAACCTGCCAAGCTATGACATGCCAACAATGACCTTTATCAGATATATGACCCCGACTATAAATGTCTCAAAGTGCTCTCTGTCAATCTGCTGCATATTTATTTCAGCAGCATATTCAAACCGCAACACAACTGAAAGACTTAGTACGTACTTATATCTTCGAAATGTTTTTCACAGATCATTGTAACACAATATGGCCATTTGATACATATTTACATACTAAGGTGAATTTTAAGAAGCAGTACAGGTCCCATCACCTCCGACACCTCCCACCTCCAGTTTAAAAGTCAGGGCGAGCCCACCTCCAATTGGTTGGGTCACCAGACTTCCACCCACATCTGTGAGAAAATCTCGCCTCCAAGAGCTGCTGGCCAATCAAATAGCTAGCAGCTCTCAATTTCCAGCAATACAGCCAGAAGCGGTGGCCAGTTTTGGAACTGCAGGCAGTTCCCAACACAGAGGAGCCATGGATCTGGACTGACATATGAGTGGGACGCTTCAGAGTGGGACCATGTTCAGAAGGGCAGGGTCATCAAACAGGGGATGGGTGAATACCATGGGAGCACAGGGAAACAACAGACTCCCCACCTACAACAAGGCAGCCTCACCATGTGGCCTTGGAATCCCCTGCTGCTGGTAAAATACCAGAGGTATTGGGTAAAGGCCCTAAAGTGCCCATTAGTTGGCCACTTTATGGCCTGAATTGGCCTAAGGATGGCAGACCACCTGACACCTTCCCTGACAATAATAAAATACCAGTGGAGGTGGGCAATCGATGAGGATAGTTCCACCACAGTGGCACCTAATTTTGCATACACACCCCCACCTATTAGCCCATTCCCAGGAGATATTGGGGAGGACATAAAATTCCACCCTTTATTACAAAATATGAACTGCTAGATGGGTACAATTAGCTATTTATAGAATTTTACAGCATAACTTTCCCCTCTTTCCCAATAACAATATTTTTCCTTTTCATATATTTATCCAATTGTCTTTTTAATGTTACTATTTAATCGGCAAATCTGCTTCCACCAACCTTTCATTCAGTACATTCCAGTTCATAACAACTGACTGCATAAATAACACTCTTCTACCCTCCATTTCTCTCAGCAGTAATCTTTAATCTGTGTTCTCTGGTTATCACCCCTCCTGACTGTAGAAACAGCTTCTCCTCATTTAGTCTATCACAAAACCCCTGATAATCTTGAATGCCTTTAACAAAGCACCCTTTTACATTCTGTACTCTACGAATATTCACAGTTTCAGCATAAGTCCCTCCCTGGTACCATTCTAGTCAATTGTTTCAGTGCCCTCTCCAGGGCCATGACATCCTTTCTAAAGTGCGGTGCCCCAAATTACTCCAGTTGAGACAGCGACATGCAAGGTGAGCAGCTAACCTGCTTGGGAGCTGTATCAGGGCTGTTTAAAACTTTAAAACAAAAACAGAATTACCTGGAAAAACTCAGCAGGTCTGGCAGCATCGGCGGAGAAGAAAAAAGTTGACGTTTCGAGTCCTCATGACCCTTCGACAGAACTTGAGTGAGTCCAAGAAAGGGGTGAAATATAAGCTGGTTTAAGGTGTGTTGGGTGGGGGGTTGGGTGGGGGGAGAGAAGTGGAGGGGGTTTGTCTGGTTGTACGGACAAACAAGCAGTAATGGAAGCAGATCACCAAAAGATGTCACAAACAACAGAACAAAAGAACACATAGGTGTTAAAGTTGGTGATATTATCTAAACGAATGTGCTAATTAAGAATGGATGGTAGGGCACTCAAGGTATAGCTCTAGTGGGGTGGGGGGAGCATAAAAGATTTAAAAATATTTAAAAATAATGGAAATAGGTTGGAAAAGAAAAATCTATATAATTTATTGGAAAAAACAAAAGGAAGGGGAAACAGAAAGGGGGTGGGGATGGAGGAGGGAGCTCAAGACCTAAAGTTGTTGAATTCAATATTCAGTCCGGAAGGCTGTAAAGTGCCTAGTCGGAAGATGAGGTGTTGTTCCTCCAGTTTGCATTGGGCTTCACTGGAACAATGCAGCAAGCCAAGGACAGACATGTGGGCAAGAGAGCAGGGTGGAGTGTTAAAATGGCAAGCGACAGGAAGGTTTGGGTCATTCTTGCAGACAGACCGCAGGTGTTCTGCAAAGCGATCGCCCAGTTTACGTTTGGTCTCTCCAATGTAGTCAAGACCCACCTGCCCCTTCACTTCCTCTCTCCTCACCGTCCAAGGGCCCAAACACTCCTTTCAAGTGAAGCAGCATTTCACTTATATTTCCCCCAACTTAGTCTACTGTATTCGTTGCTCCCAATGTGGTCTCCTCTACAAACCCCCCCACCCCCAACACACCTTAAACCAGCTTATATTTCACCCCTTTCTCAGACTCACTCAAGTTCTGTCGAAGCGTCATGAGGACTAGAAACGTCAACTCTTTTCTTCTCCGCCAATGCTGCCAGACCTGCTGAGTTTTTCCAGGTAATTCTGTTTTTGTTTTGGATTTCCAGCATCCACAGTATTTTTGTTTTTATTTCTCTGTTTAAAACTTTCTTGCTCAGGATAATACAGCATCTTGAGCCCCAATGACAACATCAGAGACTCATCACCATATTTAAAAAGCTTGTTACAGGCATCCTTGCTGCCTGAAATTTAAAATTTAAAACCAGATCTTGGGCTGGAAGTGTAAATTCCCAGTATTATTTTAATTGCCACCCTGCCTCTTTCTGCCAAGTGGGTAAAGTCAGATTCCAGTCCACATAATTTATGAAGATCTTGCTGGCTTGGTGTTTTATACCTGCAATTTAAAATTTACTGGGGGTTATTTTGGCCCAAATCATAAAGCACCATATGGGTGTTGTGCTAATAAGACACATCTTTGAAAATTGAGGTTTTAACACACAATTTTGGTCCTAGTTCTGATGACCATAATTTGAATTTGTCTGAAGGTGCTGAACAAGACACGTAAATTTAACACTCGTATTCAGTAGATGCAATTCTTTGGAGCAGTATTTGTGGGCTTCCACTGAATATGCAAAGTGGGCTGGCAGGATCCAATAGGGTGGCTCAGGGACTAATGGAGCGGGTACCCCGGAGGTCTGGGTAGGAGATGTCCATCGGGAGACATATATCCTGTATCCTCTGCAGGGAAGGACATCACCTCCCCCTCCGATCTCTCTCCCTGCAGCAGCTGGCGCTGCTCTGCTTGCCCTAATGTCCTCTTCCCATTCCTCATCCAAAACAAGAGGGATCTTATAGAAGATGGACAGTACCCCCTTATAAGTGACTCTTATAAGGTCTCCAAAATGGTGGAGTAATATGTTACTTTTTTTAGGTGATGTCCTCAAAATGTTTAATAGAATCCTAACAAAATGTCTCAGAAAGTCTCCTTTTAAACTTCAGAGGTCCTTTACCCAGCTCAAGCAGCAGGGGACCATGAAATGCTGATTATCCTTTTAAGTTGTGCTTGAAATCCCAATCACGCCTTGTTTTCTCCCAGACAGCTGGTCACTGTTAGGAGAAGGTGTTAGTTGAAGCGCTAGCCATCAAAATGATGTGTAGCATCCTTAACGAGTGCTAGCAGGCATTTTAAGTGGCACTCAACCCCTAATGAGCCTCCAGGCAACCGTTCCTAGTGTGTGCTTCAACCCCTTTGCTTTAGCATCTCAGGCTAAACTGGCCTGTAAGATTAAGACACCATCTTGCTCACCTCAGAGGATCATTAATGCCTGAATGGTCTGTCAAAAATCTCTCCCACTGGTTTGCCAGTATAACAGTCAAAATGTGGATGGAACATATTTGAGTGGAGCAGAATTTAAGCTCAAACAAGGAACTACATGATGGTACACAGGAAATAAAATGTACCTGTTTTAGTGTCATATTAGTGTCTACAGCATCGAGTCAGCTTCCCAAATATTTAGGTGATCTGCTGCTCAGTGATTAGATTAGCACTGAATCTGGGCCAAACTGACAACCAATGGTAATAATATTATTAATCCAGAATTCCCTGATGTTTGCCAAGCACTCATAATGTAATAGCCCAATCCACAGCTACAAACCTTCAACCACTCCCAATTACAAACTCAACCCAGTCTTGAAGAGGGGTCATGAGGAGAATTTTTCTTACACAGCAAGTTGCTATGATCTGGAATGTGCTGTCTGAAAGAATGGCTGAAGTAGATTCAATAGGAACTTTCAAAAACGAGTTATTTCCTGGAAAAGGAAAATTTGAAGAGTTATGGAGAAACAGTACAAGTGTGAGACTAATTGGATAGATTTTCAAAGAGCTGGCACAGATACATAGGGCAAAATGGCCTCTTTCTGTCATGCAGGATTGTATGATTTCCATCAAGCGCCTTTAAATAGAAATGTGCACCAGAATCATTCAAACGACAACAACATTTCCACACAAGTATGTTAACATTTAACAAAAAGTTTGCCATAGAAGATTTACACTTTATTAGAGGTACGTGTTTATGTATTACTTCGACTGATACCATCCTGAGTGCTGTTTTCCTCCAGTTTACAAGGTCTATCTATTTCATGGCTCATTTGCAGATCTAATATAGGCTATAAATGTACCAATTTTGATTACGTCAGCTGGCGATATACAGCTTCCCAATGACCTTCCATGAACATCAATCAAGCAATAAAAATAGCTTTTAACTTTCATTAGCATTTAAGAACACTAATCCTATTGTACATGTAAATTCAGATGATAAACCCTAAGAGATTTTATTATGATTTGCAGCACAGAGCCATACATGTGATTTTATTTGCAGTCATAAAGACATTGTAAAAAATATGGGTCAGTGTAAGATAAGAGTATGGATTTCAAACTGTTCTGACCAGGTGAGAAGGGGTGAACTGAATCCCCCCATTCAACCTCCTCGGTTGGTCACAGCAAAGGTTTATTTTTTATGAGGATATGCCTTTTCCAAATCAGAGGGCAAAATTTTACCTCGGTGGGCGGGCGGGTGCTCGACCTGCTCGCGTATAAAATGATGCGCATTGACGTTGGGCGAGCGTCCCAATGTCAACGTGTGGTTGTGCGATATTTCAGTTGGTAGGCATGCGCTGGAGTCAGCAGTATGCCTGCCAACAATTAAAAGGCCTATTAAGGCCATTAAAATAATAATTGAATTAAATTTTTTCACTGTCCATCCAACATTACGGTTGGCGGGCAGACGAAAAGGCCAAGCAGCCTTTACACTTTTTTGGAAACCTCATCCATGGGCAAGATGATGTTTCCAACCTCACATAAACATGAAATAAATTTTTTCAAATATCACTAGTAACATGTCCCATGAGGGGACATGTTTTATAAAATTTTTCTAATCTTTATTATTATTTTTTTAAAACTCTTCATCTGCCTAAGACAGCTCTGTGCCTGAGGGAGATTCTCAAGTGCACACTCGCGCACATGCACAAAGCTCACACTCGCCCCTCCTCCTGCGCTCGCACAGGCAGCATTGAGCGTGGCCGCTAGTGTTTCACGCTGGGCAGGCCTTAATTTTCCCGCCAGCGTGAAATCGCCTTCAGGCCTCAATCACAGGTGGCAGTCAGCATCCCAACCGCCCCACCTGTCCCCGCCAAGCCCGCCCGACAAGGGCTAAATTCTACCCAGAATGTATTTTACTATTGAAGCTGTGAGCAATAAGGAGCCAATCAAACAAGGTTTTCTTGAGATAAGGAAAGAGCAAATTCATTGACTAGTAAACCCAAGAAAAATATTAAAAGTGTAATGTCAAGCATTCAGCCCTCGTGCAGTCATTAGCCCACCCCCTGACTTCTCTCCCCCCAGCCACCGCCCTCCTCCCCGTGCTCACCCCCTACACCCCCCCACCCCCACACACACACATGCACATCTATAAGAAATAAGGGGAGTCCAATAAAGAGAAGGTTAAAGAATATGAAGTCAAATGTCCTTTTGTTGTCCTTGTGCTGTAGATTTTAACCTTTGTGGCTGATTGAGATTAGCTGTTTTTTTGGATGTGGTCAAATG
The DNA here is from genome assembly GCF_017639515.1 of Carcharodon carcharias. Classification (NCBI taxonomy): domain Eukaryota; kingdom Metazoa; phylum Chordata; class Chondrichthyes; order Lamniformes; family Lamnidae; genus Carcharodon; species Carcharodon carcharias. The sequence continues at coordinate 118,509,794 of NC_054475.1, forward strand.
TAGGAGACATTGCAATTATTATGAGATCTTGGATTACTGGTAGGTTTATGGTAGGGTTGACTTCTCAAACAAGGCAGCCTCTTCCAAAAGAGGGACGGGGGAGTGAAAACCCTCAGTTTCTTTCCTCTGATGAAAAAGTTCTTGAAACTGCCTGTGTCACTGGCAATCTCTCTCTGGTAGACTTGCCTTGAAATATTTCATTTGTTGTTTATTTCTAAGAGTCTGTCTGTGACAGCCATTATTTCAATATCCAGTACTTTGCACTATTGTCATCTCTTCCTTAGGTAATTATGAGTTTTGATTGGCATCTGGATTATAGGAAATGTTCTCGCTTTACACTCCCTGAGGGTAATTTGTTGGTTTCTCACCTTCTTTTGGAATTTTTTTTTCTATTCACTCAGGGGATGTGGGCTTCACTGGTTGGACCAGCATTTATTGCCCATCACTAGTTGCCCTTGAGAAGGTGTTGGTGAGCTGCCTTCTTGAACCACTGCAGTCCGTGTGATGTGGATACATCCACAGTGCTGTTATGAAGGGAGTTCCAGGATTTTGACCCAGTGACAGTGAAGGAATGGTGATATATTTCCAAGTCAGGCTGGTGAGTGACATGCAGGTGGTGTTCCCATGTATCTGCTGCCCCTGTCCTTCTAGAAGGTAGCAGTTGTGGGTTTGTAAGGTGCTGTCTCAGGAGCCTTGATGAATTCCTGCAGTCCATCTTGTAGATGGCAAACACTGCTACTGGGCGTCGGTGGTGGAGGGAGTGAATGTTTGTGGATGAGGAGCCACTCAAATGGGCTGCTTTGTCCTGGATGGTGTCAAGTTTCTTGAGTGTTGTGGGAGTTGCATTCATCTAGGCAAGTGGGGAGTATTCCGTTATACTCCTGACTTGTGCCTTGTAGATGGTGGACAGGCTTTGGGGAGTCAAGAGGTGGGTTACTCATCGCATGATTCCTAGCCTTTGACCTGCTCTTGTAGCCACAGTATTTAAATGGCTATTCCAGTTCAGTTCCTGGTCAATGGCAACCCCTAGGAGGTTGATAGTGGGGGATTCAGTGATGGTAATGCCATTGAACATCAAGAGGCAATGGTTGGATTCTCTGTTATTGGAGATGATCATTGTCTGACACTTGTGTGGCATGAATCTAACTTGCCATTTGTCAGCCCAAGCCTGGATATTGTGCAGGTCTTGCTGCATTTGGACATGGACTGCTTTGGTACCTGAGGAGTCGCAAATGGTGCTGCATATCGTGCAATCATCAGCGAACATCCACACTTTTGACCTTATGATGGAAGGAAGATCATTGATGAACCAGCTGAAGATGGTTGGGCCGAGGACACTACCCTGAGGAACTCTTGCAGTGATGCCCTGGAGCTGAGAAGACTGACCTCCAACACCCACAACCATCTTCCTTTGTGCTAGGTATGATTCCAACCAGGGGAGTGTTTTCCCCCTGATTCCCATTAACTCCAGTTTTGCTCAGGCTCCTTGATGCCACACTCAGTCAAATGCTATCTTGATGTCAAGGGCAGTCACTCTCACCTCACCTCGGGAGTTCAGCTCTCTTGTCCATGTTTGAACCAAGGCTGTAATGTAGTCAGGAACTGAGTGGCCCCAACTGGGCATCAGTGAACAGGTTATTGCTAAGCAAACGCCACTTGATAGTGCTGTTGATGCCTCCTTCCATTACTTTACTGATGATCGAGAATAGACTGATGGGGCAGATTGGATTTGTCCTGCTTCTTGTGCATAGGACATAACTGAACAATTTCCTCATAGCCGCATAGATGCCAGTGTTTTAGCTGTACTGGAACAGCTTGGTTAGGGGCAAGGGTACCATTGCCAGAGTATTGTCAGTCCCCATTGCCTTTGCAGTATCCAGTGCCTTCAGCCATTTCTTGATATCATGTGGAGTGAATCGAATTGGCTGAAGACTGGAAGCTCTGATGCTGGGGACCTTCGGAGGAGGCTGTGATGGATCATCCACTCGGCACTTCTAGCTGAAGATTGTAGCAAATGTTTCAGCCTTAACTTTTGCACTGATTTGCTGGGCTCCTCCATCATTGAAGATGGGTATATTTGTGGAAGGAGTGAGTTACTTAATTGTCCACCACCATTCACAACTGGATTTGGCAGAACTGCAGAGCTTAGATCTGATCCATTGGTTGCAGGATTGCTTAGCTGTCTAAAACTTGCTGCTTATGCTGTTTGGCATGCGCGTAGTCCTGTGTTATAGCTTCACCAAGTTGACACCTCATTTTTAGGGTATGCCTGGTGCTCCTCCTGGCATTCCCTCCTGCACTCTTCATTGAACCAGAGTTTATCCGCTGGCTTGATGGTAATGGTAGAGTGGGGGATATGGCGAGCCATGAGATTACAGATTGTGTTCAAGCACAATTCTGCTGCTGCTGATGGCCCACAGCACCTCATAGATGCCCAGTCTTGAGTTGCTCAATCTGTTCTAAATCTATCCCATTTAGCAGTGCCAGACAAAATGATGGAGGATATCCTCAATGTGAAGGCGGGACTTCGTCTCCACAATGACTGTGCGGTGGTCATTCCTACCAATACTATCATGGATACTGCATCTGCGGCAAGCAGGTTGTTGACGATGAGGTCAAGTGTGTTTTTCCCTCTTGTTGGTTCCCTCACCACCTGCCGCAGGTCAGTCTAGCAGCTATGTCATTTAGGACTCGGCCAGCTCAGTCTTTAGTGGTGCTACCAAGCCACTCTTGGTGATGGGCATTGAAGTCCCCCAACCAGAGTACATTCTGCACACTTGTGATGTTCACCATGGAGGAGATCTGATCCATCAGCCGAGGGAGGGCGGTACGTGGTAATCAGCAGGAGGTTTCCTTGCCCATGTTTGACCTGGTGCCATGAGAATTCATGGGGTCTGGAATCAATGTTGAGGACTCCAAGGGCAACTCCCTCCTGACCGTATACCACTGTGGTGCCACCTCAGCTAGGTCTGTCCTGCTGTCCTACCGGCGGGCCAGGACATACCCAGGATTGGTGATGGTGGTGTCTGGGACATTATCTGTAAGGTTTGATTCCATGAGGATGACTATGTCAGGCTGTTGCTTGACCAGTCTGTGAGACAGCTCTCCCAATTTTGGCACTAGCCCCCAGATTTTAGTAAGGAGGACTTTGCAGGCAAAACAAGGCTGTGTTTGCCGTTTCCAGTGCTGAGGCCAATGCCAGGTTGTCCAGCCGGTTCCATTCCTTTTTTGTGAGTTTGTAGCAGTTTGATGCAACTAAGTGGCTAGCTTGGCCACTTCAGGGAGCATTTAGAGTCAACTACATTGCTATGGGTCTGGAGTCACATGTAGGCCAGATCGGGTAAGGAGACAGGTTTCCTTCCCTAAAGGGCATTAGTGAACCAGATGGGGTTTTATAAATATCAACAATGGTTTCATGGTCATCATCAGAGTTTTAATTTCAGATTTTTTGGTATTGAATTTACATTCCTCCATCTGCTAAGATGAGATTCAAACCCAGGCCCCCAGAGCATTGCCATGGCTTTCTGGATCACTAGTCCAGCGACAATACCACTATGCCATCACCTCCCCTTCCCTTGCATTTTTATGCAGTTGGCTCTGTCGCAATTTGAAATTTCCAGTCAGCTGAAAGTTAAAAACTCATATATAAAGGGGAACAGCCTCATAACAAACATAATGCACAAAAATTTCCTGACAAAGATTTATCCATGAGCAAACACATTATTAATACACTACTGAAACTACAAGAAAGAATGCATAAAACAGACATTTCTGAAATCTGGAAATAACTTGCAGCTTATTATTGATTTATTTTAAATAAGAGAATCAGAACATAGCGAGTGATATAAAATTTCATGAATGAGACCAAACAATCAAAGCCTCCTGTGAATAGTGAATGTAGACATGAGCCAGAATCTTCTGGCCGGCGAGCGGGGGTGGGCATGTAGGGCATGCGTCTCGACTTCACCGTGCGTCATTCCGATTTTCAATTTGGCAGGTGCGCACTGGATTTGGCTATGCACACACCGAACTGTCAAAGGTCCATTAAGGCCATTTAAAAACTAATTAAAATAATTAATGGAGCTGCCCGTCCAACCTTAAGGTTGGAGGGCAGGCGAAGAGCTCAGGCAGCCTTCACATTTATCATGAAACCTCATCCACGGGCGGGATGAGGTTTCATGAAGTGCTTATAAATTGAACAAAATTTTTTAATAAAGTTCTTTGACATGTCCCAGGTCACATGACTCTGTCACATGAGGGGACATGTCTTAAAATTTTTTTTTATCTTTATTTAAATTTTTGACAATCAAACTATTCTCCCTGAAGCAGCTCTGTGCCTCAGGGAGATTTCAGTGCTCCTTCACGCGCATGCGCGAATGAGCACAGGCCCCAACTCAGCCTACTCCCCCCGCCCGCACAGGGAGCGCTCAGGGCTTCCCGGTGCACATCATGCTGGGTAGGCCTTATTTGGCCCACCTACATAAAATGGCAGCGCACAGCCAATCGTAGGAAGCTATCGGCTGCGTGCCCACCCACGCCTGCTTCCGCTCAGCCCCTCTAACGGGGAGAAAATTTTCCCATGATGTCGAAAGTGCTCCCCGCAAGCATCTGGGGACTTGAGGCAATATTGGGAGAGCTGAACCACAGACATTTTTCTTATTCTTTCATGGGATATGAGCATCACAGGCTTGGCCCTAATTGCCCTTGAGAATATGATGGTCACCCACCTTCTTGAACCACTGCAGTCCATGTGGTTTTAGTATACCCACACTGCTGGTAGGAAGAGAGTACCAGTATTTTGACCAAATGGAACGGCGGTATAGTTTTAAAAAATTATTTCATGGGATGTGGGCATCGCTGCTTAGGTTGGTATTTTTTATTCCCCATCCCTAATGTGCCTTGAGAAATTGGTGGTGAGCTGCCTTCTTGAACTACTGCAGTCCATGTGGTGTAGGTACACCTTTAGTGCTGTGAAGGAGAGAGTTCCAGGATTTTGACCCAGCAACAGTGAAGTAACTGTGCTATAGTTCCAAATCAGGATGGTGTGTGGCTTGGAGAGGAACTTGCAGGTGGCGGTGTTCCCATGTGTCTGCTGCCCTTGTCCTTCTAGATGGTAGTGGTCATGGGTTTGCAATGTATTGTTGAAGGAGCCTTGGTGAGTTGCTAAAGTGCATCTGTAGATGGTGAACCCTGCTGCCACTGTGCATTGCTGGTGGAAGGACTGGATATTGAAGGTGGTGGGTGAGGTGCCAGTCAAGTGGGCTGCTTTTCCTGGATGGGTTTTTCTATGATTCACTTATGTGATGTGAGAAGGTGGTGCTAAGCTGCCTTCCTGAACTGCCGCAGTCCCTGTGGTTTAGGAACGCTCACAGTGCTGTTTGGGAGGGAGTTCCAGATTTTTGACCCAGTGACAGTGAAGGAACAGTGATATATTTCCAAGTCAAGATGGTGAGCGGCTTGGAGGGGAGCTTCCAGTTGGTGGTGTTCCCATGTATCTGCTACCCTTGTCCTTTGAAATAGTAGCAGCTGTGGGTTTGGAAGGTGCTGTCTAAGGAGCCTTGGTGAGCTTTGTGTCGAGTTTCTTGAGTGTTGTTGGAGCCACGGTCATCCAGGCAAGTAGAGAGTATTCCATTGCACTCCTGACTTTTGCCTTGTAGATGGTGGACAGGTTTTGTGGAGTCAGAAGTGAGTTACTCTCCGCAGATTTCCCATCCTCTGACCTGAACTTGTAGCCACGTTATTTATATGGCTGGTCCAGTTCAGTTTCTGGTAATGGTTACCCCAGGATTTTGATAGTGGGGGATTCACTGATTGTAATACCAATGAATGTCAAAAGGAGATGTTGTAAATTCTCTCTTGTTGGAGATAGTCATAGCCTGGCGCAAATGTTACTTGCCACTTATCAGCTCATGCTTGAATGTTTTCCAGGCCTTGCTGCATATGGGCACCGACAGTTTAAGTATCTGAGGAGTCGCGAATAGTGCTGAACTTTGTCCGATCCATCAGCGACCATCCCCGATTCTGACCTTATGAATGGGGGGAAGGATATTGATGAAGCAACTGTAGATGGTTGGGCCTAGGACACTACTCTGAGGAACTCCTGCAGTGATGCCTTAGAACTGATATGATTGATCTCCAACAACCACAACCATCTTCCTTTATGCTAGGTATGACTCTAACCAGTGGAGTTTTCCCCCTGATTCCTGCTGACTCCAGTTTTGCTAGGGCTCCTTGATGCCACACTCAGTCAAATGCTGCCTTGATGTCAAGGGCAATCACTCTCACCTCATCACTTGAGTTCAGCTCTTTTGTTCATGTTTGGACTAAGGCTGTAATGAGTTCAGGAGCTGAGTGACCCTGGCAAACACCGCTGCTAGATTGGGTCTGAGAGTCAGTGAGCAGGTTGCTGCTGAGTAAGTGCGGCTTGATGACATTGTCGACGATCCCTTCCATCACTTTGCTGATGATCGAGAGTACACTGATATGGTGGTAATTGGCCAGGTTGGATTTGTCCTGTTTTTCCTGGACAGGGCATACCTGGACAATTTTCCATATTGGTGGGTAAATGCCAGAATTGTAGCTGTACTGGAACAACTTGGCTAAGGGCGCAGCTAATCCTGAAGCACTAGTCTTCAGTGCTGTTGCCAGAATGTTGTCAGGGCCCATAGTCTTTGCAGTATCCAGTGCCATCAGCTGTTTCTTGATTTCACGCGGAGTGAATCAAATTGGCTGAAGATTGACATCTACGATGCTGTGACCTCAGGAAGAGGCCATGATGGATCACCTGAAGCATTTCTGGCTGAAGATGGTTGCAAATGCTTCAGCCTTACATTTTGTACTGATGTGCTGGGCTCCCCCATCATTGAGGATGATATAGTTGTGGAGCCTCCTCCTCCAGTGAGTTCTTAATTATCTGCTACCATTCACTACTGGATGTGGCAGCACTGCAGATCTGATCCATTATTTGTGGGATTGCTTAGCTCTGCAAGCTGTTTATGCTGTTTGGCATGCATGTAACTTTGTGTTGTGGATTTACCAGGTACTTTTCAGTATGCCTGGTGCTGCTCCAGGCATGCACTCCTGCACTCTTCATTGAACCAGGGCTGATCCCCCAGTTTCATGGTAATGGTAGAGCGGGGGTTATGCCAGTCCATGAGGTTACAGGTTATGGTTCTACTGTTGCTGATGGCCCACAGCGCTTCATGGACACCCAGTTTTGAATTGCTACATCTGTTCAAAATCTATCCCATTTAGCATGGTGGCCACACAACACAATGAAGAGTGTCCTCAATGTGAAGACAGGACTTCATCTCCACAATGACTATGAGGTAGTCACTCCTACCAATACAGTCATGGGCAGATGCATCTGCGATAGGTAGATTTGTAGGGACGAAATCAAGTAGATTTTTCCTCCTGTTCGTTCCCTCACCACCTGCCGCAGACCTAATCTAGCACTTATGTCCTTTAGGACTCGGCCAGCTCGGTGTAGTGGTGCTACCGAGCAACTCCTGGTGGTGGACATTGAAATCCCCCACCCAGAGTACATTCTGTGCCCTAGCCACCCATAGTGCTTCCTCAAAGTGGTTTTCAACATGTAGAAGTACTGAGAGTGGGCGGGGGGGTGGTAGTGCATAGAGTTTGGCGCAGTAAGTGATAATCAGCAGGAGCTTTCCTTGCCTATGTTTGACCTGATGCCAAGAGACTTCATAGGGTCTACAGTCAATGTTGAGAAGTCCCAAGGCTACTCCCTCCCAACTGTATCACCATTTCAGGGTTGGTGATGGTGGTTTCTGGGACATTATCTGTCAGATATGATTCCATAAGTGCAACTATGTCAGGCTACTACTTGACTAGTCTGTGCCACAGCTCTCCCAATTTTGGCACAAGCCCCCAGATGTTACTAAGGAGGACTTTGCAGTGTCAACAGAGCTGTGTTTGCCATTGTTGGTGCCTAGGTTAATGCCAGTTTCATTCATTTTTGTAGGCTTTGTAGCGGTTTTATACAACTGAGTTGCTTGCCGGGCCATTTCAGAGGGCATTTATGGGTCAACCACAATGGTTCTGGAGTCACATGTAGGCCAGACCAGATAAGGATGGCAAATTTTCTTCCCTAAAAGGGATTAATGAACCAGATGGGTTTTTACAACAATCATTTCATGGTCACTATTAATTACCAAGACCTTAATTCCAGATTTATTAACTGAATTTGAATTCCACCATCTGGCATGCAAACCCATGTCCCCAGGGCATTATCCTAGGGCTCTGGATTACTAAACTGGTAACATTACCACTGTGCTACTGCCTCCCCTGTCAGGATCCCCGTCCAAGTCAGGATGGTGTGTGGCTTGGAGGGAAACTTGCAGGTGGTGATATTTTCACACGTCTGATACAGTTGTCCTTCTAGGTGGTAGAGGTCGTAGGTTTCAAAGGTGCTGTCAAAGGAGCTTTTGTGAGTTGCTGTAGTAGATTTTGTAGATGGTACTCACTGCTGCTACTGTGCATTGGTGGTAGAAGCTATGTCTGTTTATGGTGAATGAGACAACAATCAAGTGGGTAGCTTTTTTTCTGGATTACTTGGAACTTTCTGATTGTTTTGGAGCTGCACTCATCCAAGCAAGTGGAGTGTATTCCAGACCACTCATGACTTCAACTTCTCAGTCTTTGCCCAAGTGCAGCAAGACCTGGATAACATTTAGGCTTGAGCTGTTAAGTGACAAATAACATTTGCATCTCGCAAGTGGCAGGTAATGACCATCTTCAACAAAAGAGAGTCCCCCCATCTTCCCTTGACATTCAATATCATTACCATCGCTGAATCCCCCACTATCAAAGTTCTACAAGTTACCATTGACCAGAAATTTAAGTGGACCAGCAAGTTCCCCTCCAAATCATATACCATCCTGACTTGGAAAAATATCACTATTCTTTCACTGTCCCTGGTCAAAATCCTGGAACTCCATCAGTAACAGTGCTGTAGATGTACCTAAACCAGATGGACCGCAATGGTTCAGGAAAGCAGATCAGTACCATCTTTTCAAGAACAATTAGAGATGGGCAGCAAATGCTGAGCTTGCCAGCGGTGCTGACATGCCAAGAAAGAATTTTAAAATTGTTCTCGTTTACCGCAACATAGTTCAACAAGATACCAGTTACAGCCTAGGGTAGTGAAGTACTACAACAACAACAACAAAAATAGCTGGAAAAATTCAGCAGGTCTGACAGCATCTGCGGCGAGGAATACAGTTAACGTTTCAAGTCTGCAGTCCTCTTCATCAGAACTAAGGAAAAGTAGAAGTACTTTTCCTTAGTTCTGATGAAAAGTCATATGGACTCGAAACGTTAACTGTGTTCCTCTCCGCCGATGCTGTCAGACCTGCTGAGCTTTTCCAGCTATTTTTGTTTTTGTTTCAGATTTCCAGCATCCACAGTATTTTGCTTTTATTTTAGTGAAATACTACAATTGCTCCCAGTGAGATGGGGAAAAATTAAAATGAAACTGTGTATAATTTTCCTGATTGGTACCACCCACTTATACTGAAGTTTATGGCCAGGATTATCTGGTCCCGCCAGAGGCAGGCAAAGTGGTGAGCAGGATGGGAAATTTTTGAGAGTCAAAGCCTTGTCAGAATTAGCAAGGTTTGCAAAATTAATTAAATTGTGCAGGAGAACTGATCCTGAACTGTGAGAAAGATCCCTTTTTGTGCTTGTTAGAGGGCATAAAGATGTCTGACTATACCAGCCTGGGGATTAATAACAGTGTAAGAAATAACAAAGCAGAGTCAAGCTGGTTCTGTTCCTTCAAGCATGACATTGTGAGAGACCCAGGACATAAGGGCAAGGGAAAAGACACCGATGTAATTGAAAACCAAGTAAATGGACTAAAAGCAGGCTTTACTTTAAATGGCACATGCCGAAGCAAAGAATGTTATAAAGAGTCCACAGAACCATCTCTGCTGCAGTAGTTAGAGCAACTTGGTCAGTTGCTGAGAAGACACACGCGGAGGATTTGTCATTGGGTTGACCACCAAGACAGACTCCAGCTCACAGGGAAGCTAAGCAACCAGTATTATCATGAGTATGTGCTATTGCTTAGTGGTTTAATAAAGGTGTATCATGTTGTTGTGCACTGTTGATATCCAAGACAGGGAACTTTAGACCAGATAGAGGGTCTTACAGGCCGCTTTCCAAATTTTCCCGTTCTGCCCGCAACAATGCCTGCCACTGGCAGGACCAGAAAATCCTGCCCTAAGTGTGTGTGTGGACATTAACTAAGGGCAGGGACAGGTTCTGTTTATGATGCATTTCACTGCCAAGCATCAGTGGCAAAGCTGAAACACAGAGAATGACCAAATTGGACATTCAGAGGAGGGTAGAAAATACAAGTGCTTTGCTTTCAATTATGAAGATGTCATATTGCCTTAATAAGGTCACTAAATCAATTCTAAAGTCTGCTGTGAAACTGAAAGTTTCCTTGATGTTTTTTCCCATTAACCTATAAATGGACTTTGTCACCAATTAGTTGAGACAGTCATTTGATCAAGCCAGACCAGAGATAAATGATTAATGTAATGGAGGCTGGTGACACTCCTATCAAGGAAGGACATTGGGTCTTGTGGGCTCAGTGGAACATTAGCCTGGGAATGATTCTTACATGTCATGTGGTCTTAAGTCCAAATGATAGTAATGCAAAAATAATCAAAGATTTACATACCATTCAGCAAAAAAAATGATCTAAGTGCTTAATGAAAACAATATTCACCCCCAAACAAATATAAATATCAGGACAGTGTGAACAGCTGTAGTGTGAAAAACAACTAGACAGCACGTATCCCTGCCTCCGTTTACCATATGTCAGAATTGTCTTCCGGGATCTTGTGTTATTTATTTTATGTTTCATCATTTTCCCAACAGAAAAAAATATTGTGTGGCTGAAAACATATTAAAATATATTTGGAGGGTGTTTCATTTTTTGCAAGATATGTTTCTGCGTTGGTTTTGTGCAGATGGTTGAACGATACTCATTATCTGCTGGAGTCAATAACCAGGTAGTAAGCTAGGTAGTACGGTGTCATAGATCTGGATTTAGAGATGTGGAGGTTTATTTGTAGTCCTACCATTTTTAAACAGCAGATTGGAACCAGAGTGACAGGTTAAATATTCCATTGACATGTTGCCATGTTATTTTCATTGAATGTGATTGTAAACTGACTCCCCAAAGTGCAGGCACAAATGTCTGTCTATGGCTTTTCCTAACACTACAGCTGTTCACACTGGCTTGATATTTATATTTGTGTGGGATGAGCATTGTTGTTGTGAACCATTTACATGATTTGTCCTCTTCTTCAGTGATTTATAAAGCGTTTAATGATTTCTGGATTGTTTGTCATGCCACTTAGTGATGATCCTACTTTGTTTGTTCCCAAGGGTCAGGTTTTATTGTAGATTTTTCCTTTGCATGTAATTTGCCTGGGCAGAAGACAATTTGTTTGCTAACAAAAACAAAAATACCTGGAAAAACTCAGCAGGTCTGGCAGCACCTGCAGAGAGGAATACAGCTAATGTTTAGAGTCCGCATGACTCTTCAACAGAACTAAGGAAAAATAGAAAAGGGGTGAAATACAAGCTGGTTTAAGGGGGGGGTGTTGGGACAAGAGAGCTGGATAGAGGGCCAGTGATAGGTGGAGACAACCAAAAGATGTCACAGACAAAAGGACAAAGAGGTGTTGAAGGTGGTGATATTATCTTAAGGAATGTGCCAATTAAGGGTAGAAAGCAGGACAAGTAAGGTACAGATAGCCCTAGTGGGGTGAAGGAATCAAAAAAGGCTAAAAGGTAGAGATAAAACAATGGATGGAAATACATTTAAAAATAATGCAAATAGGTGGGAAAAGAAAAATCCATATAAATTATGGGAAATAACAAAAAGGAGGGGGAAAAATCAGAAAGGGGGTGGGGATGGAGGAGATGGTTCATAAACTAAAATTGTTGAACCCAATATTCAGTCTGGAAGGTTGTAAAGTGTCTAGTCGGAAGATGAGGTGCTGTTCCTCCAGTTTGCGTTGAGCTTCACTGGAACAATGCAGCAAGCCAAGGACATGTGGGCATGAGAACAGGGTGGAATGTTGAAATGGCAAGCGACAGGGAGGTCTGCGTAATGCTTGCGGATAGAACGAAGGTGTTCTGCAAAGCGGTCACCTAGTCTGCGTTTGGTTTCTCCAATGTAGAGGAAACCGCATTGGGAGCAACGAATGCAGTAGACTAAGTTGAGGGAAGTACAGGTGAAATGCTGCTTCACTCGAAATGAGTGTTTGGGCCCTTGGACGGTGAGGAGAGGGGAAGTAAAGGGGCAGGTGTTCCATCTTCTGCGGTTGCATGGGAAGGTGCCGTGGGAAGGGGTTGAGGTGTAGGGGGTGATGGAGGAATGGACTAGGGTGTCATGGAGGGAACGATCCCTATGGAATGCTTCCGGGGGTGGGGGGGTGGTTGGTGGTGGTGAAGGGAAGATGTGTTGGGTGATGTCATCATGCTGGAGTTGGCAGAAATGGTGGAGGATGATCCTTTGAATGTGGAGGCTGGTGGGGTGATAAGTGAGGACAAGGGGGACCCTATCATGATTCTGGGAGGGAGAAGAAGGAGTGAGGCTGGATGCATGGGAGATGGGCTGGACACGGTTGAGGGCCCTGTCAACGACTGTGGATGGAAAATCTCGGTTAAGGAAGAAGGAGGACATGTCAGAGGAACTGTTTTTGAAAGTGGCATCATCAAAACAGATGCAATGGAGGCAAAGGAACTGAGAGAATGGGATGGAGTCCTTACAGGAAGCGGGATGTGAGGAGCTGTAGTCGAGGTCGCTGTGGGAGTCGGTAGGCTTGTAATGGATATTGGTGGACAGTCTATCACCAGAAATTGAGACAGAGAGGTCAAGGAAGGGAAGGGAAGTGTCAGAGGTAGACCATGTGAAAATGATGGAGGAGTGGAAATTGGCAGCAAATTAATAAATTTTTCCATGTCCAGACAAGAGAATGAAGCAGCACCGAAGTAATCATCGATGTACCGGAGAAACAGTTGTGGGAGGGGGCCGGAGTAGGACTGGAACAAGGAATGTTCCACATACCCATAAAGAGACAGGCATTACTGGGGCCCATGCAGGTACCCATAGCCACACCTTTTATTTGGAGGAATTGAGAGGAGTTTAAGGAGAAATTGTTCAGTGTGAGAACAAGTTCAGCCAGACGGAGGAGAGTAGCGGTGGATGGGGATTGTTCGGGCCTCTGTTCGAGGAAGAAGCGGAGAGCCATCAGACCATCCCGTTGGGGGATGGAGGTGTAGAGGGATTGGACGTCCATGGTGAAGAGGAAGCGGTTGGGGCCAGGGAACTGGAAATTTTTGATATGATGTAGGGTGTCAGAGGAATCACGGATGTAGGTGGGAAGGGACTGGACAAGGGGAGAGAGAATGGAGTCAAGATAGCGCGAACTGAGTTCCGTGGTGCAGCAAATTTGTTTGCTCTTGTTGTTAGTGTACTATTGTCTCAACGGCGTTGGTAATATATTGCCTGGATCATTTGTTCTGCTTGCCTGTAATTTATTCCCATATCATACAACGCCTTATTATTCCTTCCTGTTAAAGTCACCTAGTACACTGTCCCCTTGTCACCCTTTTCCATGGTAAATCTTGTCATCAGTGAATTAACAGTGTTCCATTTTCAGCCTCATTCAAATTCAAATAGTGCAAATCCCAATTTATTGAGTTTATTTTTTGTCAAAAGGGAGGCCCATGCAGGTTTGTATAACAAAGCTGCTCAATTAAAACCTCAGAGAAATCATTGGCAGCTTTCTATTCCATTTCTTCCTCTATTTTGTTTCATTTAATCTGCCTTTCACATAGATTCTGGCATTGCCAAATTCAGAGTTGCCATGTTATGTGGGCAGTTTGTTTGTTATAAATGTCTGTCAGTACCTGTGAGTATTCCTCTGAGCATCCAGAGTTCATATTCAAAGTCATTCTTCTTTCTGATTTGAAAGGAAAAGCTGGCAAGTATTGTGTTTAATTCAATGTGAAGAATGCCTTTTTGTTCTTGTTTCACTGCGGTACAATACTCAGCACTGTCAGCTGTAGTCATTATGCTGCCGTGCCATACTTCGTTTTTATAATGTTTCATGATTGAAATGTTGTTTTGCATCTAAATTCTTAGGGCTGTCTGTTGTCTGCATGTAGCTATTGATTGGATGATCCAGCTTCTTGATTTTTTTGTAAACACCTATGTTAGTTATTTTTTGAAATATTTTCATTGTTGACTTTTCATACTCTTTAGTTGTAATTGTAACTCAGAAATAAAGCCCAGATTATATGGTGCTGCAAAACTTTGTGATTCCTCACAGAGTGAGATCTTGCTCTGAACCTTATTGTGGGTGCGATGTGGCCATTGGGAAACAGGATAGCACATTGCATAGGAAAGGAGGATATTTCCTGACTGAATATTCATTTACAACACTTCAGGCTTCCAAGATCATCTTCCGGTCCAGAGCGCACTCTGTAGAGCAGGATGAGTCATGCTCACATTTCTTCTTCCAAAAGGTACACAGGGAGAGCTCTGTGATCGGCAGCCTGAAGGAAGAAGACGGCTCAGTAAAGACATTGCAGCCCGTCATTTTGATGATCAGCAAGTTCTTTTATGCCAGATTGTATGATGTGAAACCCATAGACAACACAGCCTTCCAGGCCTTCCTGTCCTCTATCACAGAGGTCATAGACGACAGTACTCGGGAGAGTCTGGACAAACCGCTAACTCCTGATGAACTGACTAAGGCCCTTGAGTCCTTCAACAAGTGTAAAACTCCCAGAAGCGACAGCTTACCAGCTGAGTTGTACTTGGCTCTGTGGGACTGGATCAGCCCAGGCCTGCTAGAAGTGCATGAGAATATGCTTCTGGCAGGCAACATGTCAGAATCCCTGAGGAAAGGCATCATCACTCTCATCTACAGGTGAAAAGGGGAAAGGGAGGAAATTAGCAATTGGCGACCCATCTCACTGTTGAATGTGGACTATAAGATTCTGTCCACGGTCATCGCCAATCGGGTCAGGTCTGCTCTGGAGTTGGTGATCCACCCTGACCAGACCTGCACTGTGCCGGGAAGGAAGATCTCTGACAGCGACACGCTACTCAGGGACACATTGCCTATGTATGGAACAGGGGTGTGGACACCTAGCTCATCAGACTGGACCAGGAGAAGGCCTTTCACAGAGCAGAGTTTTGCACACCTACATGGTGAATGTGCTCTCCATATGGGATTTGGGGAGGGAATCCGCAACTGGATTCAAATGCTCTACACAAACATCAGCAGCACAGTTTCAATCAACGGGTGGAAATCAGAAAGCTTTCCAATTAAATCTGGAGTCAGGTCTTGTTTGTGTGTTGCATAGAACACTTTGCTGAGTCCATCAGGAAGGATCCAAGCATAAGAGGAGTGACAATCCCAGGCATTGGAGGCACTCAGGTTAAAGTCTCCCTGTACATGGACGATGTCACCGCCTTCTGCTCGGATCCGCTGTCGGTGCGCTGACTGATCAACATCTGCGATCAGTTCAAACTGGCCCCAGGAGCCAGGTAAATCATGGCAAGAGTGAAGCCATGTTATTTGGGAACTGGGCTGACTGAACCTTTGTCCCCTCGCTGTCAGGTCAGACTGCCTTAAAGTGCTGGGGATATGGTTCGGAGGGACCAGGGCATGTGTTGGAAACTGGAAGGAGCAAGTTGCTATGGTGAAAAGAAAACTGGGCACGTGGGAGTGATGCTCCTTCTCCATTGTGGGTAAGAATCTGGTCATCAGGTGTGATGCACTCTCAGCGTTGCTGTATGTGGAGCAGGTCTGGCCAATTCCTCACTCCTGAGCAGTGGTGATCAGCCGAGCCATCTTTCACTTTATCTGGAGGTTGAAAATGGATCATGCTCACAGGGACACGGTGTACAAGCCTCTAGATAAAGGGGGAAAAAAATGTGCCCAACATCGCCCTCATCCTGATGGCCACCTTTGTGTGCGGCTGTATCAAGCTGGGTGTAGACCCTCGGTACGCAAACACCAAGTGTCACTACGTGCTGAGGTTCTACCTGTCCCTTGTGTTGCGAAGGATGGCCACGCTGCCGTGGAACGCTCCAAGTAGTTGGACCGTGCCATACCACCTGTCCCTCATGGAAAAACTTATGCAGAGAAACATCTTTGACCACATCAGGCAGTGGTCCATCAGGCAATGGTTGGCGCGTGATGTTCTAGAGGCCCTGTGGGAAAAGGAAAGGGTGGATCCTGTGGGATGGTTCTCCAAGCAGACTGTCAAAGTCATTTGGCAGAATGCCTCATCACCAGAACTTTCCAACAAGCATCAAGAAGTAGCTTGGCTGGTGGTGAGAAAGGCCCTCCCGCTCAGAACCTTCCTGCACGCCAGGAGTCTCACCCCCTCCGCATGCTGCCCTCGATGTGGTTGTGGTGGGGAAGAGACCATTATTCACCTCCTTGTAAAATGTGCCTTGCAAAGAAGGTCTGGAGAGAGATGCAATGATTTCTGTCGAGGTTCATCCGAGCAGTTCTGTGACACAGGGCTCTGTGCTCTATGGGCTGTTCCCAGGGACACACACTGAGACAAACACCAACTGCAGCTGGAGGATCATCAATTTGGTGAAAGACGCTCCTTGGTCTGCCCGAAAATTGTTGGTCTTCCAGTGCAAAGTGTTGTCGCCGACCTGAGTGTTGCAGACTGGCACATTCCAACGTCCAGGACTACGTGCTGAGGGACGCATGAAAGCTTGTGGTAGCCACTGAAAAGGCGCAATGGGAAAGGGTCGCTGTCGAAGACTTTTCTGTCATAGTGCACCGAGGGGCTGGGAATTGTATAGACCCCTTGGGCTGTACGGCTCACAAGGAATGTATGCAGTGAATACTAAATGTATCACAATTGTATTGAAGCACCGCAGAGTGCAACATGATCCATATAGATAACACAAATACCATTGCACTGTCTGACTGTCTGTAACGACCATATTGAAATGTCTGTAAAGTTCATTGATTGTATTGAAGCACCTCATGATCCATGTATAAAAGTTGAATATGAATATGTTATTTTTCCAAAAAATAACACCCCGCCTTGCCAAGGTTAAAGCTGGCCTGTTGTTTCTACAGAAGTGTGCGATACCGCACCTCAGCTCCTACAGGCAATGGTTATGATGGTGGTCCCATGGGCTGTGAATCTAGTCAGGAGGAAATGACTCACATTCCTCCAGCCTGGGTATTCTGCTACGGGGAGGGAACTTCACCATCTCCGAGGTTAAGGAGATGGTGATCAGGTGCCTCCTCATAGCAGACATATTTTACAAGAATGCTCTGCTCCTGTTAATTAACGTGTATGCCCCAGCTCAAAACAGCGAGTGGCTGGTTGTCCTTCAGCAGCTCCCATTGCTGCTGGCGACTTCCAGGCCAGTCATTCTGGGCAGTGACTTCAACTGCATCATTGATGCAGCTAGACAATCTGGCAGGGCCAACAGCAGACTGGACAGTAAAGGATGCCAAGCTGCACGATGTCTTCAGCAACCTTGCAGCGTAGGTACACTTGGTAGTGGCCAGGCAGGTCCATCCGTTCCAGGGCAGACTTCCTGTTTGTGTCACGGGTGTTCACGGTCAGATCCACTGACGTCAAGCCAGTGTTCTTCTCTGACCAATGCCTTCTACTGGCCTACTGTCACTTACAGAAAGACCAGAGGATTGGCAGGGGCATATGGAAGCTGAATATGAAGCTGCTGCCCCCAGAGAAAATTGAGGAACTTAAGAGGGATTACAAAGGTTGGAGAACTGCAAAATCCTTCTTTAAGTCCCTGACACACTGGTAGGAAGCAATCAAGTAGAGCACCAAAAAGTTTTTCATCATCAAAGTTGTCCAGAAGGCTAGAAAGGAACAGAGGGAAGTGTACTGACCCCAGAAAAACATGGAGAATCTGCTCTGGCTGCAGTCGATGGTGATCGAGATCAAGGAGGAACTCCAGGAGATGAAGAGCCAGCAAGCCTCACTCTTTGCCTCGAAGGCCTCCAAGATCATCTTCCGGCCCAGAGTCGGCTCCGTGGAGCAGGATGAGTCGTGCTCTCACTTCTTCTTCCAAAACATACAGGGAGAGCTCTGAGATTGGCAGCCTGAAGGAAGAAGACAGCTCAATAAAGTCATCACAGTCTGGCATTTTGAGGATCAGCAAACCCTTTAATGCCAGATTATATGACTTGAAGCTCACAGACAGCACAGCCTCCTAGTCCTTCCAGTCCTCTATCACAGAGGTCTTCGAGGACAGTACTCGGGAAAGTCTGGACCTTTCACTCAGGTCAAAGCCTCCCTGTACATAGATGATGTCACCACTTTCTGCTCGGATCCGCTGTCGGTGCGCAGACTGATCAATATCCGCGATCAGTTCAAACTGGCCTCAGGAGCCAAGGTAAATCATCGTAAGAGCAAGGCCATGTTCTTTGGGAACTGGGCTGACTGATCCTTTGTCCCCTTCACCATCAGGTCAGACAGAATGAAGGTGCTGGGTATATGGTTCGGAGGGACCAAGGCATGTGTTAGAAACTGGAAGGAGCGAGTGGCTATGGTGAAAAGGAAACTGGGCATGTGGGAGTGATGCTCCCTCTCCATCACCAGTAAGAACCTGGTCCTCAGCTGTGAGACACTCTCAGTGTTGCTGTATGTGGAGCAGGTCTGGCCAATTCCTCACTCCTGTGCAATGGTGATCACCCGAGTAATCTTTCACTTTATCTGGAGGTCGAAAATGGATCGTGTTCACAGGAACATGATGTACAAGCCTCCTCTAGATAAAGGGGGAAAAAATGTGCCCAACATTGCCCTCATCCTGATGGCCACCTTTGTGTGCGGCTGCATCAAGCTGTGCGTAGACCTTCGGTACGAAAACACCAAGTGTCCCTACGTGCTGAGGTTCTACCCGGTGTTGCAAAAGATGGGTCTGGCCACGCTGCCGTGGAACGCTCCAAGTAGTTGGACCATGCCGTACCACCTGTCCCTCATGGAAAAATTTATGCAGAGAAACACCTTTGACCACAGGTTCATCAGGCAGTGGTCGGCACATAATGTCCTAGAGGGCCTGCAGGAAAAGGAGATGGTGGATCCTGTCGGACGGTTCCCCAAGCAGACTGTCAAAGTCATTTAGCAGAATGCTTCATCACCAGAACTTTTCAACAAGCACCACGATGTAGCTTGGCTGGTGGTGAGAAAGGCCCCCCCCCACCAACACCCACCGTCAGATCCTTCCTACGCACCAGAAGTCTCACCTCCTCCGCATGCTGCCCTCGAGGGGTCTGTGATGGGGAAGAGACCATTGTTCACCTCCTTGTGGAATGTGCCTTTGCAAAGAAGGTCTGGAAAGGGATGCAGTGGTTTTTGTCGAGCTTCAGCCCGAGCAGTTCTGTGACACAGGGCTCTGTGCTCTACAGGCTGTAACCAGGGACACACACCGAGACCAACATCAACTGCAGCTGGAGGATCATTGACTCAGTGAAAGATGCTCTTTGGTCTGCCTGAAGCTTGTTGGCCTTCTAGTGCAAGGAGTTGTTCCCGACCGAGAGTTGCAGACTGGCACATTCCAATGTCCTGGACTACGTGCTGAGGGATGCATTAAAGTTTGGGGCACCCACCACAAAAGTCCTGTTTAAGACCTTTCAGCCATAGTGCATCAAGGGCCTGAGAATTGTATAGACCCCTTGGGCTGTATGACTCACATTGAATGCATGCAATGAATAATATATATATCATAATTGTATTGAAGCACCTCAGAGTGCAGCATAATCTATGTTGATAACATAAATAACATTACACTGTCTGACTGTCTGTAATAATCATGTTGAAATGTCTGTAATGTTCATTGGTTGTATTGAAGCACCTCATCAACTCTGTGGAAAAGTTGAATATGATTGCACTTTTTGTGATGGCCATTTTGAAATGTTTTGTATTGTTCTTTCAGATATTTTATGAATAAAGTATATTTTTCAAAAAAAAACCACCCCACCTGGTTTCCCAATTTTCCTCTCCATTGTCAATAGAAATGTAAATTGGGAGGGGGAAAGGGTGAATGGGGTGATTATAATGAGGGCAGGGTAGAATTATGGCTGTTTGTGGGGTGGTACATGGCTTGAATTGTGGGACTGGACTTGCTTCAGGGTGGGTTTGCCACTGCTGAATAGTTGGGTGGGATTTCTACTCTCTGCCCTCAACTAGAGGCCAAAATTGGAGGAGTTGGTGTACAGAGGGGTGTGGCCTTGGAGGGATTTGAACAGAAGGATGAGAACTTTAAATGTGAGGCATTGCTGGACTAGGAACCAATAAAGAATAGTGAGTACAGGGCTGATAAGTGAATAGGATTTGTTGCAAGTCATGATAAAGGCAACAGAGGATTGAGTGAGCTGAAATTTTGGAGGGTTGAGTAATCAAGACTATAAATATCAAAGCCACGGCTGAGGATTTCAATGGTGGTTGGACTAAGGTGAGGGAGGAGGCAGGCGATTTTATGGATGTCATCGTAGGCAGTGTTAGTGATGGACAGGATATGGGGTCAGAAGTTCAGTTCATGCCATAAAGAATGCTGAGGTAGTGAACCACCTGGTACAGCCTTAGACAGCTGCCAGGAAGGGGGATGAATTCTACTTAACTGCACTGTATGAGTTCCTTCACCACTCAGACTGCAGTTGATCAAGCAGAAAGCTCGTCACCATCTTCTCAAGGACACTTAAGGATAGGCAATAAATACTGGTCTTGTTAGCGACACTGATATTGCAAGAATGAATAAACATTAAAAAAATAGCTTCGTGATTAATCAGTTTTTCCATTAGTCCCTCTGGTAACCTGTGATTAGTAAGATGCCTCCACATGTTCAACATGGTGCTGGGAAATAGAATTATATTGCCATGGTATAAGTCTTGTTTCATGTTTCATTTTTTAATGATGCACATAGGCCAAAGACATTGTAGCTGAGCTAGCTTTATTGCTAACACATTTTCCTAACATGAACACATCTGCAGTGTCTGAACCCTATCAAGACAGGCTCCAACATGTGCTATCGGACCTTCAACCCCCAGATCAGGTGACCCCATATATAGTGCAAAGTACCGCATAGTATCTAATACTGATGTCCACAATCACAATCAGCTATTACCATGACAGTATACACAGGGTGGGCCTGGGAATGAATGCAGAATTGGTTTTGATGAGCCTGCCTTCTTGAAGGCAGTGCACGAAGTATCTAATCTGACAATTGTATGCAAGATCTGCAAAAGTCTAAGCCTTGGGGTACTAATGTGTCTCCAAGGACAAATGCTTTGTAAACACCGTCAGCAATAAAAACATAAGTCTGCTTGTGATAGCATTCTCTCGCAGTAAAGAGAAAGGAAAAGGGGAGAGAATAAAATCAATTACAAGAACGACAAGGAGAGAATAAAAAACAAAATGAGTCTGTGTCACGTATTTGCTTTATAAGTTAATGGCGTTCTTATATTAACGATCTAAATGAGTGGAGATAAACAGCCATCTATTTGTAATGTGTTTGCAATTACTGTTCAGATGTGAAATGCGTATTCGATATGTGTTTGTTAATTCTTATTTTTTCTCCCAGCAGGCAGTGAATGTGAGGCTCTCCCTCCAGTCACCTGAGCTGCAGGATGGCTGGCCAACACAGAACTGATCTCCAATGTTATTCAAGTATTGGACAGCGACATGTAGAAAATGAGGTGAGTGCCCTCAGTAATACCTGATTTATCAACACTTCAGAGTAAGTGAGGGATTATGGCCTCAGACAAAGCCAACTAGGGAAATAAGAAGTTCTAAAAAGCTGTAAAAGAAGTTTACGTTCTCGGTAGTCTAATCTGTGAGGAGGATGTAGCAGCAACAGGAGGTATTGAAGCCTAGCACAAAGTATAGTGGGTGTCCTACCAACTAGCAATCCAATTACTGAGAATCTTTTTCTCGAGCCTGCTCGTCTGTGTGTGATAGTGTATGCAGGGAGAATTGCCTTCGGTGTTCCTGGGAGAACTGCCTGTGGAGCCTAGGCTTTGTGTGAATAAACTATTTGATTCCAACTATCACCTAACACCGTGATTTAGGCAAGCTGATCGATGACAGGAAATGAAGTACTGGCTGATTACAGATACCATGCAGTGTTGCATTCTTCTTCCTCAGTTGAACTAATTTTCGTTCTGAATTAAGGCAAGAAACTGAAAATAACATGGTGCCTTACACATTAATGAATGTCTTTTTTTTAAGAAAAAGAAAGCAAATGGTCATTCCTTTTCCCTTCTGTTAACTTCTTGTGCAGGTACTAACTCAGGCTCAATTCAATGGACATTCTTAACCTGCTGACACCTCAACGATTCTGCATGAGTGATCTGACCAGTGGGGATAACATTTAACTTTAGCAGGACGCAAAGTGGGAGGTGACAGATTGTTCACCCTTATACTCCCTGCTTGGTTTTCTCTTTTTCAATGGAAATGAGCAGGTGGGTTTGTAACAGGCAGCCAATCCACCACTACACAACTTGGGCCCCCACCAAAGCTGAATTTTACCCTTAGTGAGCCTGGCAGATTATTCTTCCTGAGTGCCCCACAGCAAAGATAGATCCTCGCTTCATCCAGAGCATCCACCTTGATCTTCATTGAGGGCTAGGGATCAGGACTGACAAACTGTGGCTGATTATTTTCTTTCTCCATCTTAGTCCAAGATCATTAATATAAGAACGCCATTAAATTACAAAACAAATACATGACGCAAACTTGTGTTGTTTTTTTATTCCCTCCTTGTCACTCTTGTTGTAATTGATTTTATTTTCTCCCCTTTTCCTTTCTCTTTAACTGCGAAACCCTCACTACCACACAATCTAAGATCAATTAACCTAACACTTGAACTTGGAATATCTTGAGTCTGCATTGCTCAGAACCTCAAATGGTAGTCTACTTTGTTAGCCATTGAAACTAGTTGGAATGTTAATAAGACCATTTAAAATAAAATCTGTTAATTGTAACAAAACTATAAACTCAAATATAAAGAACTAATTTATGATTTCACTCAGCATATGTGCAGGAGAAATTTTGAAAAAAAAAATTGCATTTATAAAGGAAATTTGCCACCACTGGATGTCTTAAGGCACTTTACAGCCAATGAGGTACCTTTTTGGAGCAAATCACTGTTGTAATGTAAGAAGTGTAGCAGCCAATTTGCAAACACAACTCCCACAAACAGCAATGTAATAATGGCCAGAAAATCTGTTTTTCTTTTGGTGTGATGTTCGTTAAGGCATAAATATTGGCCAGGATAGAACTCCCCTACTCTTCTTTGAAATAGTGCCATGGAAACTTTTACATCTAGTGAGAGGGCAGACAAGACCTTAGTGTAAATATCTCATCTGAATGACAGCACCTCCAGTCATACAGTACTCCCTCAGTACCACCTAGATTTTTGTACTCAAGCTCTGGAGGGACACTTCAGCTCAAAATCTTGTGACTGATGATACGGGTGCTACGAACTGAGCTATAGCTGACACTTCTCCCTCCAAGGTGAGAAAAGGTTGGGCTGAATACTGACACCAGCAAACCTTTGGTTCATAAACTGGAAGAATAATTTAGTGTGTTTAAGTGCACTTTTCATAAGACCCATGTTCAAAATGTTACACTTAATTTTATTTGAAAAAAGCACCTTTAGTAATGTTCTCAAAAATGTTATTCACTGTCTTTCTCTCCCTGTGGGAATTGTAATGAGTGTTAATGCTGTGCAGCAGTTGGAAGCAAAAGCTGCTTACTTGAGAAGCTAAGGTAAAATATGTTCAGATGTGTTGCTAGCGTGATTCTGCATAATCTGTCCCTTCACTAATTTTGTCCATTTAAGCTGTGCCATTCTTTACTGAATCTTTAGTTACATTCAAATCTAAGGAAAGGGTTATGTTAAATGGGCATATTGGGAGTGAATTTCTTCGCTGTTTCTGGTGCACTTACCATGCAGGAATGGCATAGGAGATTTATTTTATGAAGAAATTTTCAGGAAGTCTTTTCTATCCCCTTTTTAACCTGGAAATGGTTCCCCTGTGAAACATAGGAACACAGAGACAAGAGTAGACCATTTAGCCCCTCAAGCTCATGGCTGATCAGCAACCTATAATTCCATCTATCTGCCCTAGCCAAGGCTCTTCACCTTTCTGGAGCCCTCTGTTCATTTAGCCACTCATCTGCATTTGTGAATGTGAGAGCCAAATAAGAAGAGACTCTGATTTGGACAGATGTTATACTCAAAGGGACATCAGCTGACAGGATCAACTGACCAAGATGGAAGTGAAGTGTTCCTGCCATTGTAAAGTCCATAGATCTTCAAATACAGATCTCTGTGGGAAGGAAATGGTTTTTAAAGTGTTATTTTCCCCTCAATCTGCACTTGCTTCTGACTGCTTCTCACAAGATCAGACCACTAGAGTGAGAATGCACCATGAGTGTCACTGTTTATCCAATTCTATAACTTTAGAAAAGTCTGATTACTTTTGGAGACCTGACTTGACTGACTGTTAGGAGGTTATTGCATCCTCATGCTGAGGGGACTGAACACAGGTGTGGAGCATCTGAGGAGCTACCACAGGCAAAAAGTTATCAGCTCGAAACAGTCTTCGGCTTGCAATAAGGTAGAAAATGGATCATTCATCAGATGTCACATTTAGCTTATCTGCTTACTTTAAGGTCAGATATTTATATATTTTTGTGTAAATGCAAATAATTTGGATGCACTTTCTGTCTCGTATACCATGGTTCAGACAATTATCTTAGACCTTGATCAGCTGCAACAAAATTCAAACGGTTGATTTGATAGAAGCCCTTATCTGCATCCCATTGTGTGATTGCATTTCTGAGAGATGAGTTAATCCTTTTATTGACAGGCAAATGCTTTAATCTGCCTTCTGATGATTTTGCTTTGTCATTGTGGTGGTTTATACCTCTTCCTGGTTTTCTTGTTGATTTTTAGTTCTCTGATCCTTTTAATAAAATCTTTTAATAAAATTATTGTATTTGTCATTTAGTCTATGTGTTTCCCCTATTACAGTGTTCACACGTGCCTTTATAATCTTACTTTTGTCAGACCTGCTGAGTCTTTCCAGGTATTTTTGTTTTTGTTTAATTCCGGGTACTGGTTTCACATTCTGCATCTTCATTGTCATGAACCTTTCTGTGTGCGTTTCAACTACCTTTCCTAATCTTAACGCATTCTGAAATAGTAAATGCCTCCCTTTACTCAGGCTTTGTCTTCCTCTTGTGTTTAAAATTGCCAGTAAACTCCCTAGCTCTATAGCTCTCTCACTCCTCCTTTAGCACAATCCTTAAAAACCTACCTTTTGGACCAAGCTTTTGGTCACCTGTCTTATGATCTCCTTTCATGACCCTGAGTCAAATTTTGGTTGATAATGCTTTGATGAAGGGAGTCAGTACTTGGAATATTTTACTATATTAAAGGTGATATATGTTTACAAGATGTTGTTATCACTGCACTCACTCAAAAAGCTCTCAACCTTGAGGCAATCATCCTCTCCAACTTAGAGCTGTCTCTCCAAATGAAGGAACATGCATTTATTTAGTGCTTTTCATGACCTCAGGACATCCTAAAATGCTTCAGAGCTAAGGAGTACAAAGGTCTTATCAAAGGTCCTTGAGCACTCATCTTTTAAATCCTGCAATCCAATTTCTGTCCTGCTTATAGCACTGAGATCATTCAGGACCATGTCACCAGTAATTTCCTCTATCACTGTAACCACAGCATATTATATCTCCTGGGCTTCTTCTGTATCTAAGCAGCATTTGACACCGTGAGGGGGAGATGGTGGCATATGGTACTGTCACTACTAATGTCAGAAGCTAATGCTCTGGGGAAATGGGATCAGCTGGTGGAATTTAAATTCTATCAATAAATCTGGAATATAAATTCTAGTTTCAGCAATGGTGACCACAGGCTGAATTTTTCTCTCATCGGGCAGGCACACACCAACCCGAATGAGAGTAAAATAGTGCACGATGACATCGGGCCAGCGCCCTGACATCATTACACACTCTCGCAACATTTCACTTGGCGGGCGCGCACAATAGGGCAGCGCGCCCACCGACAATTGAGTGGCCTATTAAGACACTTAATTAATTAATTGACTCGAATTTTTCGCTGCCCGTCCAACCATTCATGCTGGCATTAATTGGCTAGCAAGCGTGAAACCAACGTTGGGGCCCGATCACAGCAGGCACTTGGCTTCGCGACCACTCCTGTGCCTGCCCGCCGTGCCTGCCCAGTGAGGTAAACATCCTGCCCCATGAAACTATTATTGATCGTTGTAAAAACCCATCTGGTTCACTACTGCCCCTTTAGGGAAGGAAATCTGCCTTTCTAACCTGGTCTGACATACATGTGGCTCCAGACCCACAGCAATGTGGTTGACTCTTCACTGCCCCCTGAAATGGCCTAGCAAGCCACTCAGTTCAAGGGCAGTTAGGGATGGGCAATAAATCCTCACCATGCCAGTGACACCCACATCCCATGAAAGAATAAAGAGTCAAACATGCTATTTTACCATTTCTCCTCTGTAGTCCAGTTCCATGGGACTTGCCTTGCTTAGCTTCATTCCAACAAGTGCCAATGCAGCCAGTACATTTCCAGAAATACCTTCTTCCCCATATGGTCTTCTATGGAGTTCCCCAAGAATCCATCCTTGGCCCTTTCTCTTCCTTAGTAGCTTCTGCTTTTTGATTACATCATTCCGTAGGACTCAGATCATATGAATACTGACAATACCTAGCAATACTTCAGGACTACTTCCCTCAATCCCTGAATCACTATCACTTGTGGGTTGTCACTTGACATTGTGGATCAGCTAAAAATTCTTCTAATTATGGAAAAAGCAAAATACTTATTTTCAAACATCACCAAATCAGTTTATCCTCCCCAATGACACCATTCCCTCATACTGGTTGCTTGCTTAGGCTGAACCAGACTGCGTGAAAACTCACACTATTAATATCAAAGGGGGATCTTGCGATTGATTGTTGTAAGTTTGGTGGAAAATCAGCAGACAGTCCAAAGGAACAGCATAAATGGCATTTACTCCATGGGATAAATTTTGAAGTCCCCCTCCAGCATATTTGAAAGTGGGGAGGCTTGTTAAATAAAACAAGTAGCCAGCTCACCCCTTTCCTATCCACCCCTTACCCAAGTTACAGTGCGTGGCTATGCGACAGGCAGCTCACTACTTGTGCCTATTGAAGCCCTTAAGTGACCAATTAATACACACTTGAGGCCCTCATTCCATCTCTGCTGCTATATTATGTGCAGCAGTGGAAGGTGAGTAGCCCAGCAGCTTTCACAGCATGGGCCGTTGGACTTCCAAAAAGCACTTGATAAAGTCGGCAGAATCCAGCAGTGCAACATCCATCAGATAATCATGCTGTGACTGATGTCTTTCACAGGCCACTGCCATGCACTAATTATCTCTCCTTGCTTCCATAGTCACATCTTGGAAACAGCCGATGGAATCCACAGCCCAGGGCCGCCACTCAAGCCCGAAGAAACCTTTGAAGAGGAATCTGGAGGCACCCTCGTTGAAGTCCCGTCACAGCGCTCACCCACACCCTCCACCAGCGCAGAGATACACGGCTCGGTGGGACCTAGCTTTACAGTAGCCTCAGGATCACAATCTGGTGAGCACATCGCACTGTCTGATCCATAGAAGGTGGCGGCAGTGACTTCCCAGGTGTCCGGCACTGGGAGGATTGCTAGAGGACAGGAATTTGCTGAGTCCAAGTCAGATGACGAGCCTCTGGACTAAGTCATGTCACAGTTGCTAGAGCTGCAAAAGCAAGCTAAGGAACATCAGGAAGGGATGTCCACTGCACTCCTCAGATTGCAAGGTACAATGGAAGAGTCCATCCACCTTCAGGCTAAGGTAGTAGTGCTGGCATGCCAATGCACCGAGGTCAATGCTGGTAGGATGGTGGCTGCCCTGGAGCCCTTGGTCCAGGACATTGCTCCTCCACTGCTGTGTGGGCTCAAATCCATCGCTGACACCATAGTTGGCCACCAGCAGTATGTACGCAAGAGGGGTCTAGAGCAGTTCAATCTCACTCCAGCTACCTCTTCTCCTCAAGGAGTCAGCCAGGGGCCCTTGTGCACTCTTAGTAAGGAGGATCAGCAAGTGTACCTGCTGGGGCTATCCATCCAGGTGACTCCAGGAGTGTCCAGCCCATCTGAATCCCCTTTTCCTGTGGCTCAGTAGCTCCAGCTCTACGGGCTGAGGAGGGTGCCACTGCCACACAGCAGGGGCCCAAAAGCAGGCCAGGGCCCTCCAGGTCTAGGCCTTCCAGAGGATGCCTGCCAAGATCATCATAGACAACAGGGTGATTCAAGTTCTGTTGAAGGGTCATGAGGACTCGAAACGTCAACACTTTCCTTCTCCGCCGATGCTGCCAGACCTGCTGAGTTTTTCCAGGTAATTCTGTTTTTGTTTGGGGTGTAGCAGATAGCAGGCTGCCTCCCCTCCGCTCTGGATGTCTGGGGAGCACCAAGAGATAGCGGCAGGGTTAGGATAGTTAAGAAACAAAACAAAGTGCCAGTAACTCTTTTGAATCAAAAAACTTAAACTAAATTAACAAACCAAGGGATGAAGTAAAAGCAGCCTCTTAAAGGGAAACTGCAAAAACAAAAGACCAAATGCAAAGGAAACTTAACAACATCTAATAAAAATGTGACTAAAGGGGTCTATAAAGCACCCCAGACCCACAGTGCCCACTCACCATGCCAGCGGACACCATGTGCTCCCTCTCCGGGGACACCAGGCTGCGAACATAGCCACGGAAGAGGGGCAGTCGGGTCAGATGACCCCCTCAATCACCTACTGCCTGGACCTGTTAATAGCCAACTTGGCCAGGCTCGGGAGCAGGTTCATGAGGAGGTCCTCCTCCCTCCCAGACCCCACTGCACCGGGTGCCTATAGATCAGGAGTGTGGGGTTGAAGTGCAAACAAAACAACAGTAAAAGGTTTTTCAAGAAACTAAAAAGGGGTGTAGCCTACAACAATTAACATATACGTGGTCCATGGACTCCACAGGCCGCAAAAGATGCAGGTATCTTGGGAGTCTGTGAACAGGCACAACATATGGTTGTATGGGACTGCTGTATGCAACTCCCTCCACCCCAAGTGCCCACTGGAACGGATAGGACACATCCATAGAGGGCCACCCACTGGGGACCTCCGCCGCCGGACGGCAACAAGGCATGTCCGGGTTGGACGTCTACCTACGCACATTGCGCCAACTCCTGGGGAATCATCCAGCCCACTCCTCCGCCACCCAGCACATTCCCAATCCTGGTCACCCCGGCAGCCACAAAGTTTGGGGCTTGGGGCCAGTGTAGAATTCTGTCCGACCAAATGTATGCTCAGACAGAAGACCACTGCGCACCTGCACCACCTGAAGACCCAGAATGACGTTGGGGCTGAACACGACCGTCCTAAGGTCTTGAATGGCATTGGCTGCAATCTGGACGTCCACAGACATGCAATGCACCAACTCCTGTGGAAGCATCCAGCCTACTCCTCTGCCACCCAGCATGTCCCTGATCCAGGTCACCCCGGCAGCCACAGCCCTCCTCTCCACCAACCATTGGAAAGGACGGAGGGGCGGATTCCTGAGCAGCGGCTCTCTGACGATAGCCACTACTACTCCTGACGGGGGAGAGCTGTGTCGTGATGCAACCATGTTCCAGACTTTGATCAGGTACTGGTAAATGACAGGCAACACCTGCAAGGAGCCACAAAGGCCCCTCTGCTCTACAAACAGGAGCTGCATGTCATAATTCAGGCCGTGCACCTGGCAGAAGAAATACATTGCCAGCGCACACCATCTCGGAGGGGGCTTGACTTAAAGGTATCACTTCAGGGACTGAGGGTGGAAAGTCGCCCTGGGTTCGTAGGCACACCAGCGCCTGACTGCCCTCCCTAAGTGGGAGACTCAGAACCTCAGCAGTGACCCAGTGCAGCCTTTTGTCCCAGAAGATGTCAACAAACATTCTCTGGATTTTTGTGACAAAACCCAGGGGAGGGGTCAAAGGGACCAGCCGGTACCACAACATGGCGGCAATCAGCTGGTTATGACCAGAACTCGACCCCGGTAAGACAGCACTTGGAGAAGTCCTGTCCAACACCGCAGGCGAGTGGTCACTTTGGCCTCCAGCTCCTGCCAGTTTGCCGGCCAGGATTCCTCAGCAGGGCAGAGGTGGAGCCCCAAGTAGAGGAGGCTGGTCCTGCTCCAGGTGAAAGGTCTGAGCTCCTCGGGTAGGGGATCCACCTGCCACTGACCGATCAGGACCAGGAGCCGAGAACACTTGTCCCAGTTGATCGTAGCAGAGGATGCGGCAGAGTAGACCACCTGGCACTCGCGCATCCTTCACAGGTCAGCCAGGTCGTTGAACATGAGGAGCACATCATTGACGTAAGCCAAGAGGACCACATCGATACCCGGCCCACGCAGAAACAATCCTGACAACCTCCTCTGCAAGAGGCACAGGAAACGTTCCACACAAATAACATACAATTGGCCAGACAGGGGCAGCCCTGGCGCACTCCCATCCCAAAGTGAAGGGGCGCTCTGCGGCAGCGTCCAGAAGTTGGATCCGGGTGACAAAATGTGTCCCGAACCCGAATGCTCGCAGGATCCCGAATAAATACTTGTGATCCACCCTGTCGAACACCTTCTCCTGGTCAAGGGACAGGAAGGCGCTCAACAGACCAGCCCTCTGGGAAAAATGGATAATGTCCAGGACCAGATGGATATTATCAAAGATTGTACAGCCCGGGACCACACGATTGGTCAGGGTGGACCATGTGGTGCAGCATGGTG
Organism: Carcharodon carcharias; assembly: GCF_017639515.1. Taxonomy (NCBI): domain Eukaryota; kingdom Metazoa; phylum Chordata; class Chondrichthyes; order Lamniformes; family Lamnidae; genus Carcharodon; species Carcharodon carcharias. The sequence continues at coordinate 118,540,727 of NC_054475.1, forward strand.
CTAAGGTAAGAAGACATTGCCTGGCAAAGATCTTGTAATCCGTGCTGAGGAGGGAGACCGGACCCCAATTCTTAAGGTGGCAGAGATCCCCCTTCTTTGGCAGCAGGGCAATGACCGCCCTGCACCACGAGAGGGGCATCTGCCCAGTCACAATACTGCCCCCCAGGACCCCGCATAGTCATTCCCAAGGGGATCCACCACCTCACCCAACAATGAGACTAAGTCATCCCCGGTACTCGCCATCGAAACCCATCCTCCTCTAGGTTGTCACCTCCCCCGTATTGAGTACGGGGGCTGGTTCGGATCTGCCAGCCAGCTCCACCTCCACCTCGATCCCATCCCTGGATCAATGCCAGAGGGGTCCTCTCTGGTCTCCTATCGGGACTCTGGGTCAGAGGGTGGCTGCAGCTCAGAGACCCGCTCTGCCTCAGGCACCGGGTCGCCAGGCAAACCCGGAAAAAGTTCTGGACCCAAAACAGTAGCGCCTGGCGCCAAAGGCTGAGACAGAGCAGGGAGGCCCTCCTCACTGCCACCCAATGACCCAGTGATTGGGGAATCTCCACGGCCCCCGGTGGGCTAGATGACATCTTGGGGGTATAGGGCTAGTCAGGGTGGGCATCGCTTCAAGGGCGGTACCCTCACCGACCCCTGAGGGGCCCTGCTCGGTGGACTGTTGCAAAGAATCAGGGAGTTGGGTTCCCCCCAGAGGGCAGAGCGAGGACCTACGGGACGGAGGCCCCACCACCACTTCATCAGGGGAGGAAACACAATATACCTCACGAGTTCTGAGATCCGCCCCCGCCAAGGTGTGGCGCTTCTTCCAGGGTAGACTGCGAGTTGGGAAGACCTCCATTTATGAGGACTCTGCTGCCTCGTCCAGCCGCTCCAGACGCTCTGCCCTCTGGGGCTTTGGCAGTTTACCCTCTCCAGTAAGGCCACTGGCTCAGGGCCATGCACCCCACCACCGTTGAACCCGGGGACGCCGGCGGAAGTGATGCTGGGCCCAGTACACGGCGCTGAGGCGCACACAGGACCGTGAGCACACGCAGACACTTGGCTGGGGTCAGATGATTTTTGATCCCCCGAGACGGTGTCTTCAGGGGATTGGAATTCAGGGTGGGTTTGGGGTTCTTAGGGGTGAGCAGCCACCTCCAGGCGGCGAGTCTTCCTCAACACCTTCTTCCGGTGCGGGGTCTCTCCCCCCGACCAGCCTTGCTGGCAGCCGAGATGACGGTGGCTGCCAGCGGCACCTCCCCTTGTGGGGAGGAAGATGAAGTGGTGGCAGGTGGAGGAGCGGCGGTGCCAGCCACGTCCACCTGGATGGGGCAGGTAGCCTTGGAGGCAGGGCAGTTCTTCCTCACGTGCCCCACCTCCTTGCAGGCATGGCACCGCATGCCATCTGCCAACCAAAAGATGTGGTAGGCGGCCCCCTTAAGAGTAATATTAAAGCCCCCATCTGTGCGCTCCTCCCAGGCCAGGTGAACAAAAACTTGGTGCTGGAAGAAGTAAACATGATGAAGGCTCAGGTCCTTTAGGCCAAGCGGGATTGGCACCACCCCCAACCTCACCTCCCCCAAATGACAAAGATGGGAGAGAAGGAGCCCATCAGGGATGAAGGGCGGGACGTTAGATAACGTGAGCCTTTGGGCGGTGGCCTCCAGAGAGTCCACCACCAGGAATGTCCCTCCTGACATGAGCCCCATTTCAAGGGTAAGGTGCACTGCCCGCTCAGACTTTTGAAAGAATACAGACTTCCCATATATTTTCGAGGCCACGACGATGGCCAAAGGGCCAGCAACCCCAGCCAGAGCCTTCACACAGGCCTGGATGGTCATTGTGGGATGTAGCACTTCACCCCAAGCAGACGCGTCAGCAACTTAAATGGTGACGGGGCTGCAGGAAACGCAGGGGCCAAAGAGGCCACCATCCCTGCAAGGGTGGCCAGCACAGGCCCCACCACTGGCGAAGATAGTGCTGCCATCAGGGAGTGCTAAACCCACCCCAATACAGGCAAAATACACAGAACAAACAGAGCGAATGGGGAGTGGGAGTAGGGGGGTGTGAAAGGGAAAGGAGAAGGGGGAGACAGAGGGGACAAAGGCAGGCAGGTGAGTTGGGGGTGGTCCGATGTTCTGCTGCAGGGGTGGAGTCTTCCCCGCCCAGGCACAGTTCAGGAACGTTGGTAGCTGTCCTTGGATGCAACTGGCTCTGGGCAACAATAGTTAGCCCAGGCGAGGCAAGGGAGGGCAGAGTGGGGTACAGGTTTTCTGTTACCTTTTAAAACTTAGTCAGACACTGCCCTCCCTTCTAAAGAAAGCAGGTCTTCCTTCTCTCCCCCTGCAGGAAATCAATAGTTACGGTTCTTTTCTCCCCCAGGCACCCACCTCTGGCACAGCAAAAGTCTTCCCTGTCCGGCTGGAGTTGTGTCCTCTCCTCTCTGGCTCTCTCCAGGCTCCCACCCCCAGGCTCTTCAGGCCTTGCAGAGCCCCACCATGCAGCAGCAGTAGGTTTAGAGGTCCCCAGAAAGAAAAAGTCCAACTCCTCGAACTCCTTTTCTCCTCTGCATGAGCAGTAGTCTTCTCCTTCCAGGCGAAGGTGAGCAAACAAAAACTCCAAAGTAGTAACAACAGCAACACAGCAAAGCAGCAGCCAGAGCAATAGCAGCAGCCATTGCCAGCACACAGTACCAGCTCCCACTCAGGCAAAACAAGCTGCCCCTGAGCCCAATCAGCAAGCACAGCCTGGGCAAGGGTGTTGATCACTTGTACATAATATTTACTATTGTAAATAAACTCCCAGGACGGTCTCCCTGCCTGTGGCTCCTTGTTCTGATGAGCAGAGCTCTTGTCACTCAGATATGAAACCTTTCTGCACAAGATAAAAGGCAGGTGTCTCAGTCCAGGGCCTCTTCCCTGTGCTCTGTGCAGCCTTCAGACCACAGTGATGGTTCAGCCTTACACTCCCTGGAAACATTACTGATGCCTGCACCTCAGTGGTGCTTGTCATTGCTGTCAGAATGTAGTGAGCAGACATCACAGAATTCCATCATTCTCTCTGTGTGTTCTCAGCATCTTTAAGGTGGGGCTGGCCCCCATCTCTTCAGCATCTGTGACCAGGAACGCTGCGCTCCTGAAGAGCTCAGGTGCTGAAGGCAGACAAAGGATCAGATGCTTTTAAAGTTTCATGGCTGCGTCTCTATGATATGATGCTGATCACAGAGCACAAGCGAGCTGCCCTGCGCCAGACAGGAGTCAGACATTCTCAGAGGCTATGTGAAGGTCTATGGAGTGTCCTCACCGCATGTCAGCATCATCTTCCTGCAATTGAATGACTATTAGGGCCTCCACTGCATCTCCATGACAGGAGAATTGTGCGATGCCATAAGCCAGACTGGAGTCAAACGTTCATAGGTGCAATGTGAGGATCTATAGTGTCTCCTCACTATATGATCATCATCCTCCACAAATCTATCGGCTGTGAGGGCCTCCCCAGCACGCTTGCCTCATCTGGCCAGTGCGAGGGCCTCTGGCCGGACCTGCAGGATGCAATTCTAGTGGTCACACATCAGCTGCCCATTCAACAAATGGAATTCCTTGTGGCGGTTGACGTCGTTGACCGCATGTTGCGACGGGGATCTGAGTGCCATGTGAGTGCAGTAGTTGGCATCCTGATCCTGTGGGAAACCCGAGATCTTGGCAAATCCAATCACTCTTGCACCTTGGCTGTCCTGGTCCCGGTGAAATGCACAAAGTTGTGTGTCCTCTGTGACCACATGGATGCATTTGTGGATGGCGGATTGTGAAATCCCACAAAGGTCACCTGTGGGACCCTGAAAGGAGCCACTGGCGTAGAAATTGATCGCCGCGGTCACTTTCACAGCTACTGGCAGTGGATACCCTCCATGTCCCCGTGGCGCTAAATCCTGCAGTAACTGTCAGATGTGACCAACCAGTTCCCTAGACACGCGCTGTCTTCTGCAACACTGGTTCTCAGTCATCTGCAGGAATGAAAGACGGCATCTATAGACTCTGGGTCTAGCCATGTGCCGACGAGCAACGGCTCGCTGTGGCTCTTCGGTGGTGTGTGTGGGAGCTCCAGCCGCCCCTTCTTCCAGAGGGAGCTGCTCCTCCCTCTGCTCATTAGCATTAGCCGCTCTCTTCTCTGTTGTCTTCAATCTCTATAAGCCACAAAGCATATAGCTTGGTCACCAAACTCCATGATCCTGATGTACTCCTTCTGCAGGATGAAAGAGAGAGGGGCGTAGGTTAGCATGGCCATACTTAGAACATGTCTTGGTCAAGTCTGGAGGTCCCATTACGCTTCCGGGAGAGTGCTGGCCACCACTAGGATGGCCAGAGATTAGTGCGCCGCATGGCTACCCAAAACCCCACCCACATCCACCCCAGTCGACCCGACCGATTGGCAGCAGCTTTGCCCATGGACTGCATGCTGTGCTCTCAGCTCAGGCACAGATATTCGCCTAACCTGCGCTGTAAGGCTGCACTGTTAGCTTGAACCATGGGGGAGACTGGTCCAAACCAGGATGATATTGCAAGGGGCTGTGAGTGCCTCCAACAGTGACTGCTCCATGGCCAGCTTTAGCAAGGAGATTGTACAACGTGCCGAGTTGTCCAACTGTTCTGCATCCCACTAACATACTCATTACTTTGCAGTCTGTGCTCAAGCGGTAAAAAGCTCTGGAGCACTTGGTGGTGCTTTGATGCCTCTACATTGCTCGAATGGGCAGAGAAGCTAGAGGCCCGACTCCAATCACATCAATGTGGGATGCACCTGAACTGCCTCAGCTGCAGAGGAATGGCCACTTTATACAAGTTTTCCCTAATATGTGGCTGCTGCCCTCACCCTCCCTCACAATCCACACAAGCTTGTGCACTACCTTCAACTGCAGGACAGCCCTTGCTAACAACCCCACCACCCCCCCCCCCCCACTCCGCCAATGCACCTTAACTGCAGGGCAGCCCTTGCCCCACCCCCCACACACCTCAACCACAGGGCAGCCATTTCCCTCCTCCCTTCCCACAACACGCCTCAACCTTGAAGTCCAACAGGCAACCAGGGTAAGCACTCCACAAACTTGATGTGCCCTCACTTCCGAATTCCCCTCAAGGTGCAGCCCGCCAAGCGCAAGCCTTTTATATGCTGTTGTGAAGCACATTGGTGTGCAATCATTCTGACATGGGCAGACGATCCAGTGTGGGGGGCAGGATTCCGGCAGACTGGACTTATAATAATATGCAGATATATTGCAATGAGGTTCCCAACGTCTGATGGTGGGAAATGTGGCCCACAGTCGGCAGGTGCAGCAGACGATCACAAACTGGCTTCACAATGTTATGAAACTGATTTTTGGCCTTCTCGCCATATTGACTGCTCACACCACCAAACATGCCCAACACCAGTCAGCATTGATGATTCTGTCCATGGAGTACAAAAGTAAGGATGTTGTGGTGAAATAAAAACAAAATCTTCAGATGCTGGAAATCTGAAATAAGAACAGAAAATGCTGGAAAAACTCAGCAGATCTGGCAGCGTCGGTGGAGAGAGAAACAGAGTTAACATTTTGAGTCTGTATGACTTTTCTTCAGAGTTGAAGATAGGTAGAAATGTGATGGATTTTATATTGTTAGAGAGGGGAGTGTGAAGCAGCTGGAGCAAAATAGAAGGTCAAGGATTGGTCGGAGCTAAGGAGAGATGTTAGGAAATAGAGACAGTTTAAATAAGTTATATTGGTATTTGTGGGTGTTAGGAATTAGTTTTAGCTTTAAAGTTTAAGTTTGATTTGTATTTCTGAATCTGTGTGTTAAGAAAGGTCAAATGGAGTTTTAGTTTCACTTTAAAAGGGTGCCTGCATTTCTAATGAGGCAATTTACGACCCCTAAAGAGAAAGTAAACTTACAAGTGTAGAAGAATTGGACTGTTGCCTAGCAACAGGGGCCCAGAGAAACAGGTCCCTCCCACAGACATACACAAGAGAAAGGAAAACAGCAATTTGTTTTGGAAGCTGTTTGAGTTCAGTGGTTTAAAGACAGCTGTAAAGCAGAAGCAGCCTAAAAGGGGATAGATAGCAAATCCCAAGCTAAAGGAAAACACCTCAAATCCAGAGAAGTGGAAGAAGAGAAAATTCAAAGAAGACCTTCTAGTAAAAGGAGGGACAGGAACCTGGGAAAAGATCCTGTTAAATGAAGGCAAGAGTGAGGGGCAGAGAAACAGGCTCCATGCTTCAGATTTAAAGAAACAAAAGCTGCAGAAAGTAGAGAACGGCTTGCAAGAGGCAAGAATGTCCAAAGAGACAACTGAAGGCCTGTAAGTCTTTGCTATGGGCATGTGAAGCAGTGGTGTACTGTTGACAACTGAGTTGGTGAGACAGAGTGCATGGAAGACAGCTTAAATGCATGTGGTAATCCATGGAAGAAGAATATCAGAAGCAGAGTTTGAAATGCTGGAGGTGAACCCTTGCGGAAGGCATTTGAGAGAAAGCGTCAGTTTGGGAGGAGATTCCAAGGTGAGTTCTTGGTGGAGATTGGAAACCCTCATGTGAAGGATGGAGTTCAGTGAGACTGGTTGGCTCACGGTGTGACAAGTATCTGGGGAAGTTGAGGAGAGATCCATTGCACCTGGTTGAGGTGGCATCTGTTACTTGAGGTCAGAGTACAGTGTGTCTGACCACAGGATGCCATAGATTTACATGGACTGTATAAACTTACTGTGTACATTGCAGCATAGGATAGCTTTTGTAACTTATGTTATCCTTACAAATCTGTATACATCTGTAAAGGTATAGTTGTGGGTGAAGGAGTATTGTAATGTAGGTCATCTTTTTTTGTTGAATAAATGCTTTATTCTTTTGTTAAAAGTTCATCAGCTGACTCCTGTGCCTCTGTTCAGTAGCTACTGTCCATGTATCTAAACAAACAAATAAAAGTTAGGATCTATCAAGCTAGGTTCCACCCTGGGGCCATGCTTGTCCAGGGTAACCTCAACTGGGATCGTAATAGAGAGTTGACAAAGATATCATGGACACAAGATAAAGGAAGTGTGAATGGTAGTGTTAATGACTAAAGATGGTGCTAATAGTAGCATAGAGATAAGCTAGCAAAATATGTTAATAGCAGAACAAGGGTCAGTGCTCTGTGATAGCAAAACATAAGAACAAGATACAATTTTTAAAAATCAAAATTGCAGACAGAATTCATGGTCTGAAGTTTTGAACTCAATGTTAAGGTCACAAGGCTGTAAAGTGTCTAATCGGAAGATGAGGTGCTGTTCCTTCAGTTTGCATTGGGCTTCACTGGAACGTTACAGCAGGCCAAGGATGGACATGTGAGCATGAGAGCAAGATGGTGAATTCAAATGGGAAGCAACAGGAAAGTCAGGTCACACTTGTGGACTGAGTGAAGGTGTTCCACAAAGCGGTCACCCAGTCAGAGTTTAGTCTCCCCAATATAATGGAGACTGCATTGGGAGCAGTGAATACAGCAGGCTAAATTGAAAAAGATGCAAGTGAATCGCTGCTTCACCTGGAAGGAGAGTTTGCAGCCTTGGAAGGTGAGGAGGAAGGAGGTAAAGGGGCAAGTGTTATACCTTTTGCAATTGCATGGAAAGGTGCTGTGGGAAGGGGATGAGGTGTTGGGGGTGATGAAGGAGTGGACCACTGTGTCACTGAGGGAAGTTGTGGTGAACCTTTATAAAACACTGGTTTGGCCTCAACTAAAGTATTGTGTCCAATTTTGGACTCATAATTTAGGAAGGATGTGAAAGCATAAGAGAGGGTACAGAGAATATATATGAGAATGATTCCAGACATGAGGGACTTCAGTTTGCTACGGCAAAGTAAGAAGTAGTAAAATGAGTCCCTTCTCTGTCCACCTTTCGATTGACCGCAATAGGTGTTTTAAAAATAATTTGCTTACCAATTCATTGAGTATTTAACTGTTTTAGTGATGTGAATGTAAAAGATGCACATGGACACGTTTTCTTATAATTTTTTTAAAAAAGGAAATCGTAATTATTGTACTGAACAATCAAGATGTAAAACTAATTTTTAAAAAGCTCCAACTGTCACACACATGCATTCAAGAGACACACACACACAAACAGAAGTTACAAAAGGGAAGGGTAAGTAAATGATTTAAGAGTCCCAAAAGAAAGTCAATCATATAAAGATCCTGTAGATTGATGACTTGGAGGCTTTCAGGCTGGGTTCACTGATCTTTCCGGATTCACTGATCTTTCCGGATTCTGCATGGAGACGATTTAAAATGTTGATTGCTATCTCTTCTTCTGGAGTCAGCAGCTGCTTGGTTTATGTTATAGACACCACCTGTGGTGTTTGGCTGGTCAGAATACATACAGGGCACACTTCCCGAATTGCTGGAGGGAGAGGAAAAAGGGACCAGGAGTCTTTGTACACAAAGGGAAAGCTTGCTTTCACAGGACCTCCCACCCCCTTCACAAACTGGCCAGATAACAAACATGATCATAACTAGGTCAATTCAGGTCCACTGTTAAAAGTGATTTGTTTAAGGTGGTCAGTGAGACCCTCTTCAGCCAGGGTCCATTGTGCAGAGTGATTAAGTTTCACAGCTCATTCCTCATCCACCTGAATAATTAGATTATATCTGAATGTATTTGGAATAGTTCAGGAGATGGCAATTCACACTCATTTAAGCTTATTGTTCTGGATAGATGACATCTAGACAACCTGATTCTGTTCTGATAGTGTTGTAAATGGCAAGGTAGTTATGTAGATGTTCAGCCATCTTGGGAGCTGCTGTTTAAATCACTTAAGATGCTGTTATTCATTCTTTTGAAAAATTATTCTGTGGCTTCAGCCCACTCAATAAACCAAGGAATTTTTTGATTAAAAAACTGGGTTTATAGCAAGTTACAAAGATAGTTTGGAGAAGCCGGTCCTGTTGAGAACAACATGAGTGGCCTGGACAGAGTAGATAGGGAAAAACAGTTCCCAATGGTGGAAGGATTGAGAACCAGAGGGCACAGATTTAGGGTGATTGGCAAAAGAAGCAATAGTGGCATAAGGAAAATCATTTTGGGATTAGGAATGCATTGCCTGAGAGTGTGCTGGAGGCAGAACCAATCATGGATAATTATCTGAAGATGAAATCTTTGAAGGACTAGAAGGAAAAAGTGGAGGAGTGGGACTAGCTGAGTCACTCTTGTCCAGAGCCACCACAAGGAAAATGACAGACTGAATGACCTCCTTCTGTGAGGTAACCAATCATTTTATTATCCTAGTGATCAGGAGAATCCACCCCCCGCAAACCACCCATGGAAATTCAGCTCTTACAATGACCTGTAGCTCTCAGAGCTGATTTTGGTTGGTAGAGGCATTGCCATGGACAACTGCCCCCTGGCAATCTTTTAAATACCTCAAATCAATTCATATACAATTTGAAATGCAATGTCCATTACTATGTGTAAAAACACAGCAGCCATTTTGTGCAAAACAAGAGGCCACATGCAGCTATGAGTTGAGGATTGAGGGAGAAATATCAATAAGAACTGCAGGAAAACTCTGTTTTTTCTCCAATAGTGCATACCTGAACAGTCAGACTGAACATTCATTCAATGATTTATCTGACAGACAACGATGCTCCAACAATGCAGGACCTCCTCATAACTATACCATAGTGTTAGTCAAGTGCTGGAATCCTAGTGTGAGGCCTGAACCCACAACCTTTTAACCAGCAGCAAGATAATTAATGTTTGAACTAAATTATCACTCCTTGTGAGATATATGTGACACTCCAGGTTTAGGCAGGCAAATTTCTAACTTCAATCATGGGCAGGAACAGTGGGATTTGTAGTAAATGATAGAAAGATTTTAAATTACAGAACCACCATTAAGGATAAGCACCCTGTGCACTGCCCATAAACTAAACAGATCCAGGCATGGACACAATAGCTGGATTCCAGAAGAAAGGTAAGAGTGGTGCCTTGAAATTTAAGGCAGCATTAAATTGAGTAAGGCACCAAGAAGGCCTAGCCAACCTGAAATCATTGAATGTCCGACGTCATCTCATGCTATTTCATTTCCGTTCAGGTCGGGCTCATGCCTGAGATATAAAAGATACAAATGCCCTTCACACCTCCCATTCTAAAACTTCAACCATGTTTATATATTTAGCATTTCAAACCTAGTTTCCCTTCTGATACATCAAAGCGCCCAGACTAGCTGCCTGCAATTCAGTTAAAACACACACGCATACAGCTAGACGCGACAACAAATCTAAACCCAACTATTAACCTACCTTTACAATAAATTGCAATAATATTATGAAAATCATTATATTTTCATGACACACCCTATGCACTGCCCATAAACTAAACAGAGGGTTCAGAAACAATACAATGTTCTGTGGCCAAAATTTTCCAGCCCAATGTGGCCGGTTCCCCCGCAGTGGGGCCAGGGAGCCATTGAAATTTTGGTTCACATCGGTGGACATCATGAGCCATAAGATCCAGCTGGCATGAAGGGCTGGAAAATTCCAGCCAGTAAGTGCAAAAACAAGTGGATAAGGCTATTGAAAAGGGTTAATAGAATTTAAGATTTATTAAAAGGAGCATAGAATATACAAAAATAAAGGAGTGATGGTGAATTATACTTAGACCACAATTAGAGTATTGTGTCCGGTTTTCAGTGCTCCATTATAGAAAGAACATTAAAGATATAGACAGTCGTGTTCAGCATTGATTCACTGGGATGGAAAGCTACAGGAGAAATGTGAGATCTTAGAAGCAGAGAAAAGAAGATTCAATAAAGATTTTTAAAATGATAAAATGTTTTGATGGAATGAATAGAGAAAGGCAATTTATTCTAGACATGGAGCCAATGATATAATTCCTTTACTGAGAAGTTTGTTGGAGTGTTTTTAAATATTTGTTCTAGGGATGGGAGCAGCACTGGCATCATCAGCATTTATTGCCCACCCCGAATTGCCTTTGGACTGAATAACTTCTTTACATCTAGAGTCACGTGTAGGCCAGCAAATTTCAGATTTATTAATTGATTGGATATATATTCTCCCAGCTGACTTGATAGGATTTGAATTCATGGCCAGAATTTTAAGTCTCGCGGGTGGACTTGTGCCTGAACCGATTGGGTGTGCAATTGTGCACAATGATGTTGGGCGAGCCTGCTGATGTCATTGCGCACTCATGTGATATTTCGCTCGGCGGACATGCGCGAGTGCCGGAGCGGTGCCTTCCATTAGCTATGCGGTCACTTAAGGCCCTTAAGAATCCAATTAAATGTGATTTTTCGTTGCCCCTGCGACTTCCAGCTCATCACACAGGCAAAACGGGCAGGCATTTTCACAAACATCAGTCAAGGGCAGGGTAAAAAGGGTCAGCAACACTGCCAGTGTGAGTAGTGAGGGGTTTTAGAAATAGTTTGCTGCTGATTGCTTATTGGTACTTGGTAGCCTCATTTCTGTCTGGGGCTTCATTCTTAGCATTTCTAGGCTTTATTTCAAGACTCATTGATGTCTCCAAGGCCCCGGAGCATTTCAACCCTTCCAGGCAACAGGCAGCCTTCTGTCATTAGTTTAAGTCATTACACTGTCACTGTGCATGCCAGACACCCTATTGAGACAATGGATCATGGTGCCATCATCTTTCAATAATCAATAGGGACTCCATGTTTGAGGCTCCCACTAATGATGAGACGCCACAAGAATGTTTGCACAATCCGACAGTCTCATCTCTGTGCACTGCACCCTTACCTTCATCAGAGACCCCTGCCTCTCCATGAGCGGCTGACCGACATGGGTGGTGGCACTCCAGCAACTAAGCATCCATCTCATACATCATCAGAATGAGGAGGTTTAGGGAGCCACCGCCTGTCTTAATTCTTTCTTTGGTGTTATGGCTTCTCTTCTCCTGAAACAACAGAGGAGCATTGATTTGTCCACTCTCTACCTGCAAATACAGCCTGGCAAACACCCCCATCTGGGACACCTTTCAGGACACATACAAGTCATAGTCTTTGACTCACAAGGCAATCAGGCCAAGCAGCCAGGGCTCACCCCTTGGCCGGCTCCGGTGTCAGTGACAGCTGGCACTCCGACTCTAACAATCTTGAGCCCCACAGGGGACAGCCAGCCCTTAACATTCCTCTACACTAATCCATGCCAACTTGGTACTCACCCTTGCTGAATGCAGAAGATCGCTGAACCTTTTGCGGCACTGCAACCATGTGTACCGCACGACGTCGTGGTGGCTGACTTCGGCTGCCACCTCCTCCTTGGCTTTTTTAATCGGGTACAGTAGCCTCCTCCTGCCATCCATGGGTACTAGAGTGTCCCGCCTGACACCGACCACCTCCACAAGAACTGCAAGGCACTCATCCGAGAAACAGAAGGCCGTGTGCCCACCCGGCTTGCCCTCCCATCTGACATCTCCAGCCACTGGTGAGGCCATTGTTCGAATTAAGTGGTTTCCTGGACAGACTCCAAAGTTCTCCCTAGGCAGCCTTCAGCCTGCTGGTTTTAAAGCGCACTCCGGGTCACTATTGGACTCAGCGCCTGACAGGTTCCTGCCCCCACCTAGCCCTTCCCGACCATTGAGAGGACATGTTTTACGCTGGGCGGACCTTAATTGGCCATCCAGCATGAAATTGCATTTGCAACTCTACCACAGCTTGGAGCAGATTCTACATCTGCTTCCACTCCCGCCGATTGAGCATATGCGCCAAGCGTGAAATTCAGGCCCATGTCTCTGGGGCATTGGTCCAAGCCTTTGCATTTCCAGTAACATTACTGCTACTGTTTCCCTGCATGTGCAATACTTTGCAACAGAAAGGGCTGAGGCAAAAAAAAATTAAAGCAAAAAGTAAATAATTATTTGAGGAAGAGGCAAATGCAACCCATGGGAAAAGAATGGGTAAGTGGGAATAATTTTAGATTGCCAAAAACTGACACAGATACAGCAAAGTAAAATGGCCCTCTTCAATGTTTGAAACTTAATTGGTTCTATAAATATAATGTAGTGGAGCTCTTCACTGATGATTCTGCACTGATTAGCTCCATTCTCAACAATTCCAATATTGAAACAACTCATGCCAGTCTACAGCAGGGCCTGAACAACAGTCAGGCTTGGGCTGACAAGCAATAGGTAATATAAGTAACAGGCAATGACCATCTTCAACCAACTCTCATATCACTGGACATGCATCAACGTTGCTGGGTCAAAACCCTGGAATTCCTTACCTGATCCCATCATGGAATTACTATGTGTGCAAAAACTAGAGTGGTTTGGCTGAGAAGGCACACCATCACCTTCTTAGGCCATCTAGTGATGGGCAAAAGTGTAGCCTTGTCAATGACATTCACATCGCAAGAACAAATATTTAAAAAAAACTGTTTTTGGACCTGACAGAGTCATGGTGATCAGATCTGAAGTGAATCCTGCCAGTTCTAACCTTCTTTTCTAAATAAGCACAGTAAGGAATACTTGGTGAAAATTGCTTGGCTCCCTATCAATTATATCAGGAGGGAGTGCAAAGGAAAGCGTTATGTAATCTATCACATTCAACACCTCGTGATTCTTTTGTCAATCAAATTAACTGAATGTATTTCACAGATGAAGCTTTTTTGAAAGCTCACCTTAAAGCTTAAAAATACATCAATCTAAGTCATTAGACACATACACATTATTTAGTAGGATTCCATTGTATCCTTTTGTTGCCATTTTTTTTTTAAATTATTTCTGCTGTGGTCTTAGCACTTTTAAAATCCCTAGCGTCTAGCCTCTTGCCTCAGGTCCACCACAACATTTCTGCAGCAACTAATTTGCTCAACTGCACTTTCATCTCCAGCGTTGATTCCCAAGTCCCCAATAAAACGATTACTGTCTTCCATCCTGAATATTCCCCTTAATATAGCCTTAATCTCTGCTCCTTTAAGTCCAAGGCTTGAAAGGATATGGCGGACAACTGGCATATGCATCAACTGCCAGATATGGCAAGACCACTTAGAACACTATTGAGTCTTGCTCGCACCTTTCAAAACTGGCTATTATTCCAGGATAATCCCAGAATGCAAAAATACCCCCGGCTTTATTTCTGTACTGCAAATCAGCTTCTTAAACGACCCTCTCCTTTCCCCTCACTCTCACCTCCAACAATAAGTGCAAGAAGCTCATGGACTTCATTGTCCCTAAGATTGAGACCATCTGATCAGCTGCCCCTGCTACGTCCTTCACTTCCAATAGCTGACCGAACCAGACTTCCTCTAATGCTCCACCCTAACCTTAACCCTGAACTCGTACTTTTCTCTAGTCCTATCTCCTCTCATGCCCTATCCATGCTCACTTTGTCCATGAAACCCACCTCCTGCTATTCCAACTAAACTGCTGACAACCCAGCTTCCCCGTCAGGTTCCCCACATATTAGCTGATATTGTTACTAGTTCTCTTTATTCAGGTATTGTCCTCTCTCCTTTAAATCTGCCATCGTCAGCCCTCCCCCCAATAATATAATCCTTGATCCCGCTATCCTTGCAAACTATCATCCCAGCTCCAACCTCCCATTCCTCTCAAAAGTCCTTGAACGTATCGTTGCTCTGAAATCCTTTCCCATCTTTCCCAAGACATTGTGTTTGAATCCCTCCAATCAGAAGTACAGCTGCAGTACTGGAACAGTTCTTATCAAAGTTACAAGTCACATCCTATGTGACTGTGCCAAAGGTAAACTTTACCTCCTTGACCTTTGCGACCTGTCTGCAGCCTTTGACATGGTTGACCACACTATCCTTCTCCAAAACCTCTCCACTATCATCCAGCTGGGTGGGGCTGCTTTTAGCTGGCTCCATTCTTTACTAATTGTAGCCAGAGAATCAGTTGCACTGGTTTCTTTTCCTGTGCTCGCACCCTTACCTCTGGTGACCCAAAGGATCTATCCTTGGCTCCTTCCTGTTCTCATCTACATGCTGCCCCTTGGCAACATCAACCAAAGGCACAGCATTAGTTTTCACATGTACACTGAGGACATGCATCTCTGCCTCACCACTACCTCTCTTAACTCCTTTACTGTTGCTAAATTATCAGACTGCTTTGTCGCACTTGTGTCATATACCTGTGACTGTTGAAAGACAATTGACATTTTTACAGCAAATAACTAGGAAGACAAATGGAATGTTGGCCTTTATTGCAAGGAGGATGGAGTCTAAAAATAGGCAAGTCTTGCTACAGCTGCATAGGGCATTGGTGAGACTGCACCTAGACTACAGCGAACAGTTTTGCTCTCCTTATTTAAGAAAAGATATACTTCCATCGGAAGAAGTTCAGAAAATGTTCACTCAGCTAATTAATCCTTAGGAAGAAGGAGTTGTCTTATAAGGAAAAGTTGAGCAGGTTGGGCCTATACTCATTGAAGTTTAGAAGAATGAGAGGCGATCTTATTGAAATATATAAGATTTTGTGGGGGCTTGACAAGATGGATGCTAAGAAGTTGTTTCCTCTGGTGGGGGAATCTAGAGCTGGGGGCACAGTTTAAAATACTTAAGATGGAGTTGAGGAGGAATCTCTTCCCTTAGAACATTGATAGTCTTTGAAATTCTCTATCCTAGAGAATATATTCAAGGCTGAGTTAGACAGATTTTTGATCGACAAGAGAGTCAAGGGTTATGGGGGATGCGGGCAGGAGAGTGGAGTTAAAACCACAATCAGATCAACCATGATCTTATTGAAAAGCGGAGCAGACTCAATGAGCCGAATGGCCCTGCTCCTGCTCCTATTTCCTATGAACTTGTGATTTTATTTTGTTTTATAGCTTCTGTAAAACACCCTTGGGGTAGGTTTTATTACATTAAAGGTGCCATATAAAGATGACTTACTGTTGTTCATGCAGCATCAGAATCATTGGAACTATAGGCTGGTTGTTGGCTGTCCTCCTGTCCACTGTCATCAGATCAAGTTTCCCCGCCCTATCCTATCACATTTCCTTTCACCTGATACGGTATTATAATTTGCAGATTCATTTTGTTGATTTAATGGAGAAATGTTTCAAACTCGTCAGACAGCCTGAAAGGGCCAATTTTAACTTCCCATGCCTGATGGGAAGGATGCATGTAGGGAGTTAAAATAGAGGCAGTGCCCTGCCCTCTGGCTGGCCACAGCACTCTTGCAAGGCCATAATTTTAGTTCCTGGGTTTTGCGAGATGTATGAGACATTTACCGTGAGAAGCTTCATAAACATTCAAAAGTCAGGATGCAATTAGATTATTCAGGCCCCAACCAGAATTTAGAGATTGGCACCTGGTGCCAGTCTCACCAGGGAAGCCTGGCCCCACAAAAGAGTAGGCCCAGTTGTGGGTGAAAAGGTTAGTTACTTGAATTTAGTTACTTGTTTTCCTTGCTGGCCAGGAGGAGTTTACGTGCTCCTCCAGGTTCCAGAAGAACACCTTGGACCTCACATGCTCCAGGCTACCCTCTTCTCCCCTGATCTCAATCCCCATTGGATTCCCCCTAATGCACTGAACTGGTTCCCAGGACCTATTTCCTTAGGTTTCTTATAACAGTCTCTAAGCATAGGATTTTCCACTCCTGCTTGCTGGCCTCCACACCATTCTCCCTCATTTTGGACAAATCGGTCCTTGGCTTCAGATGAGCAAGTCAGGGAAAATGTCCCAGTCACTCCACCAGCCTAATGCCAAAGATTGAAATTTGTTATCCACAATCTCTCAGGTGTGCCCCCAAATTCCTTACATTACATTTTTTCATTTGTTTTGGGATGTGGACAACACTGGCAGGGCAATTGCTAATTGTTCCAATGGTATTAGCAATGAACGAGACTGGACAGGTTTCTTCCCTGATGGACATTAGTGAAGGAGTTGTGTATTTTTGACAATCCAACATCTTTCATGGTCATATCCCACAAATTGCCAGATTTCTTGAATTCAAATCCAGAACTTGCTGTGATGGGATTGGAGCTATAACTTTAAGATCGCTGATTCTGTACCAAAATTGGTAAACTAAACATACTTTATGTAACAAAACAAATATCTAGTAACTTTATACTAATCACAACTGGTAGCACTCATCTTTGTGTAAGAAGATTGTGGCTTCATGTCCACTCCAGGGCTTGAACACATAATTTAGTTTGCTATTTCAGTACAGCACTGAAGCAGTGTCACATTTTCGGAGGTGCTGACCTTCAGATGAAGCGTTAAGCTGAAACCCCCACTGTATTTTCAAGGGAATGGAAATATCCAACTGTACAACCTAAAGAATAGAAGGGGAGGTGCCCTAGCCAACAATTATCCCTCAACAAATTAACTGGTCACTGGTTTCATTTGCTTATTGTAGGATCTTGCAGTGGGTTCCCTCAGAGGAAAGGCTGTTTACGCTATTTTACTTAGGCGATTTGATAATATCTTGGTGTAACTCCTGAGGGAGACCAGTGAATTACCCAAGGTGATACCATAAATAGTCAATTCATTCTGTCTCCAATGCTCTCCTATCAGAGTTATGGTGGGAGAAGAGTAAAAATGCCATGGACTTTCAGGGACAGTATCTTCAGCAGAAGCAAAAAGCTCTTCAAATAACAGTGCTAAATTATCTTGATACTTCATAAAGATCTATTAAGACATATCATCAGGTTTTTCTGAGAAACCTAATCAGTAGGAACAGCAATTTTTTAACTCCAACTGAGATCAGACAGTACTGTTGACATTAAACACAAGTGTTGCTTGATTCAGCAATTAGTCACAAGCATATACTGCAGAACAGTCTGCAGGTGCAAAGCAATAATTATTACCTGTAAAAAGGCCCCTATGGGGAGAAAGAGGCTTGAAAGAACCACCCTGTAAATTAAACTGGAGGTGGAGGAGCTATCCTCAGCTTTTAAAGAGCCACTTAACAATATTTAATTCAAAGTTACAGAGAGGATAGAGGCTCTTCATTCTCCTTCGTAGTGTACAGATTTGGGCTTCCTATTGTAGAAAATATGTCAAAGGAAGGGGAAAAGTTAAAATGTGCAACTGTCGGTAAATTGGAGAAGTATAATCTGTAAATTCTGCTTGTAAAAGTGTAAAGATTAAATAATATTGGGAGCGAGCTAGTGTGTGGGATTAGACAATGTAACTCGTGCAGAGAAAAGCATGAGCACAAACTTGAGACAAATGTCCTCATATAATGCTGTACCATTTGAACATACCTAGCCTTTAATTATTCTCTTCTCTTACAGGATAAGTCAATTCAATAATTCTGAGGATTTGAGATGATAACAACTAATGGAAGATTGGCCCCAGTCCCTATTCGTTTTGAGAAAGTGAGAGGAGAGATTGGAGTTCCTGTCCATGATGTGGTAGCATATAGCTTGTAAAATTGATTATAGGCTGAACTCAAAAACAGTCACTGTACATTCACTGTACACAGTTTGCCACTGTAGAAATGTAGAAAAATCCTTAGCCATGAAGTCATTCTCTTTTTTCTTGTTTTGAAACAGCCAGAGCCCAGCAGGGAGCCTTGTCAAGGAGATGAGGAACCATTCACTCATCAGTATCTCCAGCCACACAAATGTCAGTCCAGGAACGCACACCATGAAATATTTATATAGTGAGAAATTGAAGGCAGCAAAGAATGCAGCATAGGTCAAAGTTAATGATGAGGCAGTAGCATGCCAAGTGCCTGTCACACAGTGCATCAGCATGTTCATGGTCCCATTAGAGCTGTTTCCAGTTTCTGACCCCTTGTGGTCACCATTCAAAAGGAAACTTTTGAATAAGCCAAACAAATGCTTGTCTTTATAAACATAAGGCCATGGTTGTGTGGAGGAGTCCAGCACTCAACCTGTTTTCGTTCTAATGGAATAGGGTAATGCATAGCACTCTGCCAATGAGTCCAGTGCTCTCAATTGCTCCTGTCTTGACAGTGTCTTGACTGGCATGGCAATCTTGGAGAGAGAATGTCTTGAGACCTTCACCATCCAGATTGGCATTGCCTATTGGGCCACTAGTCCCTTGGCAGTTACAGTTGATTTTCAGTTTCTTGGTGAAATGATGAGCAGCACTTTGAGGAAGGGTTCTATAAACATCATGGAAAGCCAGACATCAGTAATTAGCAGGGTCAAAGATCTTCATTAGTCTTGTAAAGAGATGTGCTAGTTGGTTCACAGCATTTGCTGTTGGATCCCTTGTGAACAAAACAGCAATGCCACTTTGTGCCACTGCCATACGAGCACATAGCATTTGGATGTAGTGCAAACCATCGATGATTTAGCTAAAATTGCTGATGCACCTGCAGAGGTCAATAATGTCTTTTCGTCTGGAAATGTGATCCTATGTCAATCAATGAAAAGTTTATGGAAGACTTTTCCAATGCCTCCCCTTTCCAGTACAATAAAAAATCATTTAAATATGGAGTAGGTGTTGCCCCAGTTTTCCATAATGTACAAGAGGGAAGCATAACATGACAAATATATTAAGTGAATTTACACAAAATCTAAAATTCTGTTCAAGAGAATGTTTTTATAACTCCTTTCTGTATGTTAGTTTTAGGTACAGAAACATAGAAACATAGAAAATAGGAGCAGAAGTAGACTATTCGAGCCTGTTCCGCCATTCAATATGATCACGGCTGATCCTCTATCTCACACCATACTTCCCCTCACTCCCTATACTCCTTGACTCCTTTGGTGTCTAGAAATCTATCTGTTTCCTTCTGAAATATATTCAGTGATTTGGCCTCCACAGCCTTCCGTGGTAGAGAATTCCACAGGTTCACCACCCTCTGAGTGAAGAAATTTCTGATCATCTCAGTCCTAAATGGCCTACCTCGTATCCCGAGACTGTGATCCTTTGTTCTAGATCCCCCAATCAGGGGAAACATCATCCCTTTATCCTGTCTGTCCAGTCCTGTCAGAATTTTACATGTTTCAATGAGACCCCCTCTCATTCTTCTAAACTCCAGTGAATACAGGCCTAGTCGACCCAATCTCTCCTCATACGATAATGCTACCATCTCAGGAATCAGTCTGGTGAACCTTCGCTGCACTCCCTCTATGGCAAGTATATCCGTTCTTAAGTAAGAAGACCAAAACTGCACACATTACTCTAGGTGTGGACACACCAAGGCCCTGTGCAGCTGCAGTAAGACATGCTTGTTCCTGTACTCAAATCTTGTTGCAATGAAAGCCAACATACCATTTGCCTTCCTAACTACTCGCTGCACCTGCATGCTTGCTTTTAATGATTGGTGTACAAGGACACCCAGGTCTCTTTGTGCACAAACATTTTCCAATCTACCATGTTTTAAATTATACTCTGTCATTTTGTTTTTCCTACCAAAATGGATAACTTCACACTTATCCACATTATACTGCATCTGCCATGTATCTGCCCACTCACTCAATTTGTCTAAATTGCCTTGAAGCCTCTTTACATCCTCCACACCACTCACATTCCCACCTAGTTTTGTGTCATCAGCAAACTTGGAAATATTACATTTGCTTCCCTCATCTAAATCACTGATATATATTGTGAATAGCTGGGGCCCAAGCACTGAGCCCTGCGGTATCCCACGAGTCACCGCCTGCCATTCCAAAAAAGATGCATTTATTCCTAATCTCTGTTTCCTGTCTGTTAACCAGTTCTCAATCCATGCCAATATATTATCCCAAATCCCATGTGCTTTAATTTTGCAGATTAACCTCTTATGTAGCACTTTATCAAAGGCTTTCTGAAAATATCAATAAAACACTGTAATAAATGTATCATTATGGGCTGCAGTGATGTTACAGCATGCCTTACAAGGATTAAATATTGTTTGGATGCCAACTAAGCAATCAGGAGTAAAGTCTGGCAATTTTAACCAGCATGTTTTGACACACAATATATGAAGAATGTATAATTCAATGTGAACTCAACATGCAAAGAAATCAGTGATCAAGGCTGTAAAAATACATATTCCTTGCACCGTGTCTTTAGTTCCAGCTGCTGCCTCTTGTTCATCATTAGCATCCTGATGACCCCTAGAGGTGGAATGCCTTCCTCCTTCACAAACTTGCACACCAAGTAATTGAATACATCTTTGAAATGTAAGAAAAATTAAATTTGACATACTTAGTTACTACAGATAGATTAATCTCTACATTAGAAAATTGTTGGTTGAATAGAGCAGAGTCTAAGCTGATACCTGAGTGAAACGCTGAGAAAGTATTGTTGGAACTGCTGTCCTTTAGATGTCATATTAATCTGTTTTACCCAGTATTCTCCTTTCCTTAACTAATGTTACCAAGAACAGGTTTACTGGTCATCTATCTCACTTGTGCTGCTCTGTGCAAATTGATTGCCATGTTTGCTTACAAGACAACAGTGACTAAACTTCAAAAACATTGAGAGCATATTGTTAGCTTTGAGACACCCTGAGGATAAAAAGTTGCTATATAAATGTAAGTTTTTCTTAGCCACCCTGTCTGTAAGCCAACAAGCGGTGTGTGACATGGAACAATGGCACACCAATATAGTACATATACTCTACCGAAATTGGAATTATCGTGCTTTGCTGGGGTAGAGTATAAAGAACTTTACTCTCTGTCTAAACATGCTCTATCAAACCTGAGACTGCTAATGAATATCTGAACTTGTCACAGGTGAAGGGTGTCTACGGTGTTTAATTGTCTACCCATTGTAATATTCACACAAAAGAATCACAACTGTAAACAATAGTGTGCACTGATCCAATGTGACATTGATATGAAAAGAATCACGGAAAGACAAAGTAATCACAGCACCAGAACTCCATCCTACCTTCATGACAAGAATAAACCTGTAAAAGGGGAAAAGTTGAACATGGAAATTTTTGAAACACACATTATTCCATGTTTCAAGGTAACAGTGAAATTTGAATTACAGAAAGCCA
Source organism: Carcharodon carcharias (assembly GCF_017639515.1). Classification (NCBI taxonomy): domain Eukaryota; kingdom Metazoa; phylum Chordata; class Chondrichthyes; order Lamniformes; family Lamnidae; genus Carcharodon; species Carcharodon carcharias. The sequence continues at coordinate 118,562,627 of NC_054475.1, forward strand.
CACACAAGCACAATAGTCAAATAATCTAGGTTTGCTGTTATTTCATCTCCCCCTCTCCTTCATTGTTGTGTTCAGCACGGTTTAATTAGATGCTTCATATAACATAATGCGAACAGATTACTTCAGTGCATCTTCCATGCATGTAATAACTCCTCCATCAAGCAATGTTCCACAATAGGCTACTTGTAGTAATACAGTGATTATCAGCTCTATAAATTGAAGGTTAGCAATGAACTGGTATTATGTTTGCAACAGAGCCTTTGATATGTCTGAACATGTGAATAGATTTGGAACTTAAATTTAAGCTTTTTTTGTAACTTTGGTAAGTTGATTGTAGTTTCAACCAAAACATCAGTGAGACAGTCTCACTGAACAGGATATCAGTTGTTTCAAATTAGTACACTTGTCCCCGTATCACCTGTCAAAGGGATAACTCAAACTCCCAAGAAACCACAGAAATGGCTATCTGAAATGCATATCTACTAGATTATCACATAACTAGACAAATAGGGCAATCAAGTCGACATTAAATAAACTGGACAGTCACTTAGTAAATGAAGCACATAAAACATGACACTGCTGAAACTTCTGGTACGATGTTTCCAACCTGACATATACACAACAAATAAGGCTTAGAAAAGACAGCTCAGTACACTGTTTATGAAAATGCATTTCAGGACCACTATTTTTATTGTCCTATCTAATGTGAATACTATAGTACCCGCACTCTGTATATATGTGATATACACATCACACACATATGTTCACATGTGGCTCTACACTGTATAGGAAGGTGTACTTGGATTGGAAATTGCCAATGTCATTCCACTATAAAAGAAGGCGAGAGAGAAACGAGGGAATTATAGGCCTGTTAGTCTAATGTCTGTTAATATAATTGGGGCAGAGTGACTAAGCACTTGGACAAACATATACAAATTGGAGGCAAGTAACATGGATTTGTAAAAGGCAAGTCAAGCTTTAAAAACTTAGTTGAATTATTTGAGGAGGCAACTAATGTGGTAAATAAGGCAGTGTCTAGAGCTATTATTTATACGGAGTATGATAAGGCATTCAATTAGGTTCCACATAGGAGATGATTAGGAAAAATAGAAGTGCATGGAATTGGAGGTAACCTTTTGATATGGGTAGAGAATTGATTTGGAGCTCAGAGTAGGGATTATATATTCAAGCAGAGTCAAAATGGCTTTATGAAAGGAAAAGCATGTCTTACAAATTTATTAGAGCTCTTTGAGGATGTAACAAGCAGAGTGAATAAAGGTGAACCAGTAGATATAATGTATTTGAATTTCCAAAAGGCATACTAAAAGGCTCCACATAAGAGCATTAGAAATCATGGTGTTGGGGGTAAATATATGAGCATGGACAGAGGATTGGCTGATGTACAGGAAACAGAGATAAATTGGTAATTTTCATGTTGGCAAACTAACTCGTGGAGTGCCACAGGGATCTGTGCTGAGGCCTCAACTATTTGCAATATACATAAATGATTTGGATGAAAGGACTGAGTGTATTTGTAGCCAAATTTCCTCATGATACAAAGATAAGTAAGTAAGTTGTGAGGAAGACACAAAGAGTCTGAAAGAGATATAGATAGGTTAAGTATGGACAATGGAGTATAACATGAGAAAATGTGAGATTGTCCACTTTGGTGGGAAGAATAGAAAAGCAGAATATTATTTAAATGAAAAGAGACTGCAGCATGCTGCACTGCAGAGGGATCTGGGTCTCCTTGTACATGGGCAGAATTTTCTGCCTGTTGGGCGGGCAGAGTGGGAGCAAGCCAATTAAGGCACACCCAGTGTGAATCGCAGCTCCCGAGGACAGCAGGTGTGGGCAGGCGGCAGCGGGACTGCTATGTCCATTGTGTCCAAAGGTGACCCAGCAACCTGTTTAAAAAAGTTGCAGCAGCCTTTCAAAGGCTGCATGGTTAGTGGGAGGGCTCCCCAGAGCGCTGCTGGTGAGCAGTAGAGCAGGAGGGTAGAGGAGGGGGACCAGTGTGCCTCTCGTTATTCAGGTGATTGCCTTGCTACCCTCCTCAAGGAGGTAGCAGCACGGCGGGAGGTCCTGGTACCCCAGAACTGGAGGAGGAGGACCTCCACATGACCAAATGTCCCTGGGAGGAGGTGGCAGAGGTGCTGAGCTCCCACAATGTGGTGCGGCGCACCTAGATCCAGTGTCGCAAGCGTTTCAATGACCTGTTGCGCTCGGGATGGGCGAGTACCATGTTGGCATTGGTCACTGAACCTAGCAGGTAAGCTTTCCCCCCTGGTGCCCCCACCACCAAGTCTGAGTGTAGTGACTGCATTGAATCATTGATGGCATGTGTCCTTCGCTTGGTGGGCCAGCAGATATTGCCCAAGCCGAGGTCACCCTGAGTCGGTGGTGAAGAGATGGGTTCTGCACCAGTGGCATGTGGTACACCTAGACCCACATTACAGTTTTGGGAGTAACCTGCAGGAGCTACACCTAGGCGCAGTGCTGGAACTCCAGGGCATGTCAAAGTCAGGGTGAAGGCATGCTGGGAAGGGTGTTTCAGGGTGGAGTTGGCACCAATCGATCTGCTCTCCTCTGCGCTTCACATGCTTGCGCCTCCTTGCAATGGAAGATTAGACTGTGTGGTGCCTAATGTGATGTGATTTGCCAAGGGCGTTGGGTTTTGGGGGGGATGGAGGGCAGGCCTAGCATTTTTGTGCGAGTGCTCGGCAGCAGCGGAATGAGGAGACACTGAAGCCCTGCAATGTCCTTCTCTGGTTGGGGAGGGCCGTCTGCGAAAAGAATCCATGTACAAGTAGCTCTTTTCTGCTTTTCAGGAGAAGAATGCACATAATGCTACCAAGCGGGTGAGGACTAGCAGCAGCCCAGCACAGTTAACGATTCTCAGCCGCTTCAAGCAGGAGGCCCTGGATTTGGAGAGGTGCCATGCACCCAGGTCCACCAGTGTCGGTGAGGCTGGGGTGCCATGGGCAGGTATGTTTGCCCAGCAGTGAGGTCACCATTGTTCTCCCAGCAGTCATGGCAGTGCTGAATATTCAGTGATTGAAGTTTGCAACATGGCTTGACCATTTGTTATGGAAGGATGAGCGCATAATGATCCAGGGGACAGGGATACACATTGACATTGTTTTCACATTAACTGATCCAATGTCCTTGTTCTCCCTTTCAGCATCAGTGGAGCAGGGCCAGAAGGAGGAGAAGCAGGAGCCCCCTCGCACCAGCGTCACATCATCTCTGCCAGGCAGGCACCAGCGCAGATACTAGTACCTCAGGGGGAATTAGATCATCGGCTGGTGTCCCAGGGCACAGTTTTGAGGGCACTTCAGAGTCACTGAAGGAGCTGGCAGAGACAGAGACAGCTCATGGCGCCAGCAGTCGGAGGACTGCAGGGGACCAGGCACATGCTCAGTTGGTGCCTGATGATGTACCTCTGGAGACATCCGCGAAGCAACAAACACAGGAAATGCGGCTGGATGTGTGGGACCATCAGGTGGAGATACCTGAGGCTATGCTTGGCTTGGTGTCTGTGATGGAGGAGTCTATGCGGACCATCGCCGATGCAACGAGCCTCATGGCCGAGCGCCATGCGTCCTCCATGGAGAGAGTGGCGACTCTTGTGGAGAGGCTCCTCCAGGAGACCAATCAGGGCTTCCTCGGGGTGCGCTCGGACCAGCAAGCCCTCACATCGGCATTGACCTCAGCTAGTCAGAGCCAGTGTGCGGGATGGTCATCCATCCACGGGGAGCAGGGAGCTCTGAAGTGACCTCACGTCAACGCAGCAGCTGCCTGTCATCTCTGTGGGCTCCTCTGAGGGTGCTCGGGGTGTGGGCAGCAGTTCCTCCGCCCCTCTCCCAGTGACCGTTGCATCCAGTGAGGCTGTGATGACTGGGGAGATGCCAGCTGTGGAACTGGCAGCTCCCTTCCAGGCAGGGCCAGCTCAGGCTCCACAGGCCAGAGGACGACCACCAAGGTCATTGAGGCCAACAGGACGGCAGAGTCAGCAGGCTGTCTCAGATGCCACTCCCAGCGAGGGGTCAGTGCCAAGACGTAGCATCCGAAAATGTAAACATAAGGCACCTTAGGCACACCACAGGTTTATCACTGGTGTTTTTGTGTTGGCCCGCAATGAGGTCTTCATGAGCTGGTGTGATTTTGAACATGTTGTCATTTTGTTTCCTAAAGTTTCTTTTGTTATAATATTAAATTCAGACATGTCATCATGGCTGAGGGTGCTTCTTTTCTTCTGCAGGTGGATGGTTTCCAAAAATGTTATGAGTGTTCTGTGGGACATTCGGCTTTCTCAACAAGGCCCTTAGTTAATGTTCCTAACCAGGCAGATTTTGCACTTGGGTATTGAGTATGGAGCCTACAGCCCAAGCTTGTCCTGGAGGTCCATCTGTGGTGTGCTTGCTGAAGGTTTGTTGGATTAGAGCCTCCCAGCTGTCCCTGCCTCCCTGGAGTATACCTGGGTCAGCATCTAGCCCCTCAGAATTCCCTCGTGCACGCTCATCCTCTGACTCACTGCTGGACTCATCATGTTCAGCTGCAGCCACTGCACTGACGTCTTCATCGTCCACAGCATCCCCCCTTTCCAGTGCAAGGTTGTGGAGAGTGCAGCATGCAACCACTATCAGCGACACACAACATGGGGGGCACTGGAGTGCGCTCCCTGAGAGGTCCAGGCGTCGGAAGCGCCTCTTGAGAAGACCAATGGCTCTCTTCACCACAGCCCTTGTGGAGGCATGGCTCCTATTGTACAGCTGCTCAGCTTTTGTTCTTGGATGGCGGAGAGGCATCGTGAGCCACCTTCTGAGGGGATAACCCTTGTCACCCAGCAGCCGAGCCAGAGCACTGAACAGCCCCGGCACCTGGGAGTGTCTGAGGATGTAGGCATCATGGGAGCTGCCTGGGTACCTTGCACAGACTTTTAGAATCTGCATCCTGTGATCACACACTATCTGCACGTTCATGGAGTGGAAGCCCTTCCTGTAGACGAAGAAACTGGGCTCACCTGCTGGTGCATTGATGCCCACATGTGTGCAGTCTATTGCACCCTGGACACGGGGGAAGCCAGCAATGGCCACAAAGCCTCTGGCTCACTGTGTCTGGCTTGCCCAGTCCCAACGGAAGTGGATGAAGGTCAATGCACGCCTGAACAGAGCGCCTATAACCTGCTTGACACAAGTGTGGACAGCTGATTGGGAGACAAAGATCACCCACTCTGGACGAAGCCAGAGGCAAAGAAGTTGAGGGCAGCTGTGACCTTCAGAGCCACTGGCATGGGGTGTCCACCCATACAGTTAGCGGAGATCTCAGGCCCAATCATCTGACAGATATAGTTGACTGTCTCCCTTGACAGTCGGAATCTCCTTTGGCACTGCACCTCAGTCGTAATGAGGTAGCTGCTTCGCCGCCTCTAAACCCTGGCAGCCCCTTCCGCCTTGGACTACCTCTTGGCCCTGCACCCCTTGTGCCTGTCCTCTGAAAGGTGGCTCCCCTGGAGGCTGAATGTGCACACCTGGCCTCCTCCCCCTTCTAGCCCTCCCTTCCACCTCAGGGCAGGCGCCTCCAGTGGAGAGTTCAGCTCCCATTCCCAGGCTATGGAAAGGGTTCCTGAAATCTGCAGACCCAAAAAAGATTGCTCACGGTTATGAGTCCAGACCAAGCAGCTGGTATGCATTTTGAAGTATTGCAGATCACACAGGCAAGTATCAGTAACTTTGAAAATCAATATTTGACATCACACTTGCGATCCCATTGAGCCCTCTTATCTTGCCCCTGGATGAGGTTTATACAAAAGTATCCTACCCGCCTGCCCATTGTGCCCAAGCGCCCACCTGAAGGTTGCACAGGCACCGAAAAGTCGCCGTCGATTGGTGCCTCAAGGGCCTTAAGTGACCCGTTAATTAATGGCAGGAGCGCATCAGAGATTAATGTGCGCCCACCCAATGAAACATAGCGATGAAGCGCAGTGACATTGGAACGCTTGCCTGACGTCACCACGTTTAATTTAATGCACGGGCGTGCAGGGCCCGCCCCCACATGCCAACAGGAAAATTCCGGCCCATGAATCATAGAAATTCAGCATGCCTGTACAGTAAGTAACTGGGAAGGCAAATGGAATATTGGCTTTTATTGCAAGTGGGCTTGAAGGAAGGCTTGCTATAATAATACATGGCATTGATGAGATCCCCCACTTGAAGTATTACATAGAGGTTTTGTCTCCTTACCTAATAAGGGATATACTTTCATTGGAGGCAGTTCAGAGAAGGTTCATTAGGTTGATTCCTGAAATGAAGGGATTGCCATGTGATGAAAGGTTGAGCAGTATGGGCCACTCATTGGAGTTTAGAAGAATGAGAGGTGGTTTTAGTGAAACATATACGATTCTGAGGGGGTTTGACAGGATACATGCTGAGGGAGTGTTTCCCCACATGGGGGCATCTAGAACTGAGGAATACCTTTCCGATTTAAGATTATAAGGGATCTCTTCTCTCAAAGGGTCATTAATCTTCGGAATTCTCTACCCCAGAGAGAAGTAGAGACTGGGCCATTGAATATATTCAAGGCTGAGTTAGATAGATTTTTGATCTACAAGGAAGGCAAGGATTATGGGGGCTGGTAGGAAAGTGGAGTTAACACCACAATTAGATCAGCCGTGATCTTATTGAATGGTGGAGCAGGCTCAAGGGGCCAATTTTTAAAATTATTTCACGGGATGTGGGCATCATTGGCTGGGCCATAATTTATTACCTGTCCCTAATTACTCTTGAGAAGGTGCTGGTGAGCCACCTTCTTGAACCATCACAGTGCACATGGTAGGTACATACACAAGTGCTGTTAGGAAGGAGTTCCAGAACCTTGATCCAGCAACTGTGAAGAAGCAACAACATAGTTCCAAGTCAGGATGGGGTGTGGCTTGGAGAGGAACTTGCAGGTAGTGGTGTTCCCATGCATCTGCTGCTCTTATCCTTCTTAGTGGTAAAGGTCGTAGCTTTGGAAGAAGCCTTGGTGAGTTGCTGCAGTGCATCTTGTAGATGAAACATACTGCTGCCACTGTGCATCGGTTTGAGGAAGTGAATGTTGAAGGTGGTGGATGGGTGCCAATCAAGCGGGTTGCTTTGTCCTGGATGATGTCAAGCTTCTTGAGTGTTGTTGGAGTTGCATTCATCCAGGCATGTGGAGAATATTCCATCACATTCCTGGCTTGTGCCTTGTAGATGGTGGACAGGCTTTGGGGAGTCAGGAGGTGAGTTACTCACTGCAGAATCCCCAGCCTCTGATCTGGTCTGGTAGCCATACTATTTAGATGGCTGTCCCAGTTCAGTTTCTGGTATAGGTAACCCACAGGATGTTGATAGTGGGGGATTCAATGATGGTAATGCCATTGAATGTCAAGGGGAGATGTTTGGATTCTCTCTTGTGGGAGATAGTCATTGCCTGGCACTTGTGTGGCATGTATGTTACTTGCCACAGTTTAGTTTAATGTGGGGAAGTGTGAGGTCATCCACTTTGGACCGAAGAAAGGTAAAAGTTTATTTTAAGTAGGGAGAAATTAGTGACGGAGTAGCAGTAAGATTTAGGAGCCCAAATGGAGAAATCACCAATAGCTAGTGATCAGGTACAAAAAATAATTGAAAAACCTAATAGAATCCTGGTCTTTATTTCAAGAAGGCTATAATAGGAAGGGGTAGAAGTTATTTTACAGTTACATAAAGCTCTGGTTTGACTCCATTTAGAGTATACATTCAGCTCTGGGCACCACACCTCAGGAAAGAGATATTGTCCTTGGACAGGATGCAAAGCAGATTCACCAGGATGGTACTGGTCTAAAATTACGAGGCCAGGTTTCAAAGAATTGTATTTCCTTAAATGTAGAATATTAAAGGATAATCTAATTGGGGTGATTAAGATGATTAAAGAAGCTGATCATGTCGATAGAGAGAAACAACTTCCTGTGGTGGGGCAGTCAGGAATAAGGGGACATAATCTTAAGATTGCAGCAAGGCCATTTAGGGGTGATGTCAGAAAGCTTTTTTTTTCACAGAAATGATATTGGAACTCTAGAACTCTCTCTCCAATAGAGCTGTTCAGTCTTGTCACTTGAAAACTTCAAAACTGAGTTTCATAGATTTTTTTTTGGATTATATATGGGTGTATTATGGGTTATATAACCAAGGCAGGTAGACAGAGTTAAGTTACAGATCATTCATGACCTAATTGAATGAGGGAACAGGCTCAAAGAGCCGAATAGCTTACTCCTGTTCTATGTTCCTATGAATGATGTAATAACAATCACACCCAAACCATGAAGGTAACTTACCAATGGCTGCTCCAAGAATCATTGTTACCCTACAACTTCCACAGAGCTTGGATATCTAGCAACAGCTCACTGCATTGTGATCAAGGGCAGAATCCTTCTACACAGAAGCAAAAAGGAGTACTTTCAGGAGAAGCAACAAAAGCTTGTGCTGGGCTTTTACTGATTGTGAATGTTCTTTAGTTTTGATGTACAATATGGCCTCACTTCTGACTAAAATAAAAAATTGTCATCTTCAATGCTACATTGACAATGGTCAATTGATATATGGATCTTTGTCCACCCTTGGGAATGTAATGACCTGTACTCTCTCCAAGAACTGTTGATTCAGTGGCCAATGCTTGATGCTGCAGAACCCAAGGACTTATTAGTCACAGTAATATGCACATGCAAAGGAAAGTGGCATCACTTCTCCTTTACAAATGGAATTGCAAAAAATGAATATTTTTAGTTGGTATTTAGGAAATTAACCCTGACTTACTAAGGATTTGATCATTACCATTTATTCATACACCAGAAGTGCTTTATTGCATCAATATTTGTGCTAGTGCAATTGATAATTATAGTTTTTTGTCTTTAATTATAATTTTCTGTGAATTATAATGAAACTAGATAATAAGCAGAGATTTGGACCCTCTTCCCTATGCTTGTGTGTATTCCTTTCATACTCTATTTTAATTAAATGCAATCAGTGTGATACCAGGTTTTCTCACAAAGGACACTGAACGAAGGGTGCCCAATTTCAACAGCATTTCATGATGCTGCGAATCTCTTCAGTTGAAACTGGTTATATACTTGAAAAATAAAAAAATGCAGGGTTATGGGGAAAAGCAGGAGAATGGGACTAATTAGATATCCCTTAAAATGGCAGCACATACACAATGAGCCAAGTGGTCTCCTCCTGTACCGTGTGATTCAATAATCTGAATTAAAGACACGAGGGCACAACTTCAAATCAGTAAGTGATTATTTTACATATGATATCAGAAATAATTTCTTCATACAGAGACCAAATTGATATTTTAGCTTCAACACTTGTTTGGAACTTCTTGGCGCTTGGAACTAACAAAGAAGCAATTGCTTAGTCATTGTTTTTATTCATTGTACATTAAGGGGATCCTTCTTTCAGTGCTATGACACTACGGAGGTGGTACCTTGCACACTGATATCTACTTGCAATGAATTTGATTGTGTACAGGAAGTGAATGAAGAAGCAAGCTCTTTCTTTAGAACTAGTTTTTTTTTGGTGCATTTTTCTCATCATTAGGTTCTTCAGCCATATCACCCAAAGGTGTCAATGCCATGCAGTTCCCAATCTGCTACAGGACCAATGAAAAGGAGGACGTTCATTACACTTTACAAATGACACACTTCTGAATGAGATAAATTAGATAGGAAAACATGAAAATACTCTATTGGAGGAGGGCTAATTTCAGTGAGTTGAAAAAATCTGGCCCAGATGGTTTGGAATCAAAGCTTGGCAGGTAAAACAATAACTAAGAGATGAAAGGCTGTTAAAAAAGGTAACAATTTGACCAGTCACATTTCCACAAGGAGGCAAGGAATGGCATCCAAAGCTAGCACTCCCTGGATGACTCAGGATATAGAGATTAAAATAAAACAAGAAAATGAGATTTATGATAAATGCCAGACTCATAATCCAAACTGAGTAAGTAACGAGATGAACTGAGAAAGGAAATAAGAAAGACAAAGAATGGGGAATAACAGGAAAAGTATGACAGAACACAAAAGCCTTTTATAAATATACAAATACAGAAACAGTCACTAAAAGAAGGATCGAGCAGATTGGGGACCTAAACAAAATGTTCTTATGGAGCCAGAGGCTGAGATTCTAAAGGAAGGCTAGATATCTATCTTCACTAAAGAAGTGGGCAAATCAATGTTACAGTAAAGGAAGACATAGTAGGGAAATTATATAAAATAAAAATGGATAGAGGAGGTACTAAAATATTAACAGCGTACAAAATAGAAATGACACCCAGTTGGATGGGATACATCCTGGGATCCCGAAGGAAGCAGAGTAGAAATTGCAGAAGCTCTGGCCACAATCTTCCAATCCTCCTTGGATATGAGAATGGAGGACTGGAGGAGTATAAAGGAGAGAGATAGACCCAGGAATCAGTCAGCTTAACGTGAGTGGTGGCAATAATCCAAAAGAAAATTAATTCTGACTTGGATAAAACATGGGCTAGTAAATGACAAAGGCAAATAGTTGTTTGACTAACTTGTTTGATTTCTTTGATGAAGTATCAGGAAGTGATGATGAAAGTAGCCCAGTTGATTTTGTGTATACAGACTTTTTAAAGGTGTTTGACAAGCATAACACACTAGGCTTATTGGCAAAATTGAAGCCCATGGGATTAAGAGTGTAATGGATGAATAGATGTTTATCGGCTAAGGGATGGAAAGCAGGGAGTATTGCTGAAGTTATTTTTCAGACTAGTGGGGTGGGGGGAATTATATAACGATGGCCACCAGGAGGATAATAACAGACTTAAGGAGGACAAAGACAGATTGGTGAATTGGACAGATACATGACAGATGAAATTTAATACAGAGAAATATGAAGAGACGGATTTTGGTTGGGAACATGAGGAGCGGCAGCATAAACTAAATGATACAATTTTAAATGGGTGCAGGAACAGAGAGGCCAAGGGGTGTCCATATAGAAATCTTGGGCTGAATGATATGAAGCAGGGAAAGGGGGACACGGACAACACAAACCCTCTGGAAACCATAGTGGTGGGAAGCTGACCGACAACGCACCAAGAAGCCCCATAGCAATAAAGTGCTGCCGGGCTCACTAACGAGAGTCTCATTGGCACGGACGTCCCAACCTCTGGAATTGCTGCCCAACCTGATTGGTCAGCAGGTCCATTAAACCCGGAAGCACCGCAGGTGCATCAGTAGCAGCTGCCAGGACTGCAACTGAAGGGAGAGTCCAAGGCTTGTAGGTTCCGGAGCAGGCAAGTCCAGAGTCTTGGACTGGGTGGGTTGGAAACATTAGGGAGAGGGGCAGTGGCAGGGAGAAGATGGGTTAAAGAGAGGGAGTGGATAGGAAGGAAGAGGGAGTTCAGTCTAAAGGGACCCACCCCGTGATCGGCAAAGAGCAGACCGCTCCCTTCCTGTCCTTAAACCATTTGAGGTTAAAAGTCAGGCTTCCCGCTCCTGCTCTGCTGACCACACCAAACTTATTGTGGCATGGGCAGCATATTACTAGGGTCAATAGGCTTGAAAATAGGCCTAACTGACCCTTAAATAGTCATTTTAATTTGGCAGATGGGTTGCCAATTTTGGTGCCTGCCTGCGCCCCCCCCCCTCACCCCCAATACTACCGCATTATGGGGGTGAGCTCAGGGATGGGCAGGAAGGTGGTGGGATGGGTGCCCACAGCATTGCTCCCTACCCCACTCCCCACTCCAGAGGAAACACACCCGTCTGGGGCATGTAAAATTCATCCCTTGAAGGTGGCAGGTCAAGTTGAGAAGGCTGTTTAAAAAAAAGGCACACCAGATCCATGGCTTTATAAAGAGAGGCATAGTGCTGAATCTTAGCAGTCAAAAATGGATGGGTTAGGTAGAGTCCGACATTAAAATTTTAAAAATCTAAACTCTGATCATTATCCACCTCCAGCTGTCCATTCTGGGTTTTACAGAGGGCAGACAACCCACTCTCTAGAGGAAGGCTGACTATTTAAATGTTTCAATGAAGCTGGTAGCCTCTGATTTAACCTGTTTTTGCATTTTTTACGTTGGGCGATTGTGTCTCCCAGGCCTCAAGATACCCGTCAGCTGGAGGGAGACAAGGACATCTTCAGGAGGAAAGTAAGTGTCTTTATAGCAGTTTAGATCAGGAGAAGCATGAGTACATCCCCCCAGAGACTTGATGGAGACAGCCCTTCAGTGACAACCACCTTGGTGGCCAATGGCAATGCGCGTCCAAGGCAGTCTTGTTCCAGGAGGCTGCTGTGCTTCCTGAGGCACTAGTGCTCACATAAGTCAAAAGAGCTGATCTCCTGCCTGTAGACCCTGTGTTGAGGGCCTCAACTTCTTGGTGCTAGATCTCTGTGTTCATCTCCTCCACCCTATTGAACAGCATATTGCTGAGGAGAAGGCAGCTGGTGCTGGTGCTGGTGCTGCTCCTGCTGCTGCTGTTGGTGTTAGCATTCCTCTTGTTCTTTTTTCAGAGGTGCAAGAAAGAGTTGCAGAAATACTCCCATGCTTTGGTGAGGGCTAGCAGCAGGAAAATGCAGCTGAAGGTGAATGAAGTGCATGACAGGTGAAGTGACTTCCAAGAAGTTGACAATCATACACTGAAAGCACTCCCTGAGAGGAGCACTGTGAGCAACAGCCTCTCCCATGGCCGTGGCTGGAGCTCTTCAGTTTCACTGATCAAAGGTTCCCCAGCCTGTCAGTTTCACTGAAGCAGCACTCCCTGTGGCCCAGGTGAGTTGCTGACAGCTTGGGAAATTGGTCTGCTGACTGTTAAATCCAGAATCCTTGGTTAAAACAGGACTTAATTACCCATTAGAGTATTTAGATGACTTAACCTGCTCTCTTACAAGCTCGGCTGGCTGAAACCCAGAAGTGGGTGAAATTATGTCTGATCACAATGCAACATTGCTCTTAGGGGATTTACAATCCTCACATGCACCCAAACCCACCATCCCTTGCCTGTCAAAATCCTCCCCATTGTGTTCAATTCTTGGCACCACACTTTAAGAAGGTTATCAAGGCCTTGGAAAGTGGGCAAGGAGATTTACTAAAATGCTATCTGGAATGAGGGATTCAGTTATATGGAGAGACTAGAGAAATAGGGGCTGTCCTCCATGGAGCAGAGAAGGTTAAAGGGAGGTTTAATTAGTGCATTCAAATTTATGAGTGGGTTTGATAGAGTAAGTAAGAAGTCTCAATGACCATAAGTTCCCAAATTTAGGTAATTTGCAAAAGAAACATAAGCAAAATGAGAAGTTTTATTTTCTTCATGCAGCTTGTGAGCTATAATACACTACCTGAAAGGGTGGTGGAAGTAGATTCTAAAGGGACTTTAAAAAGATAACTTGGATGATCATTTCAAGGGGCAAATTCCACATAGCTATGTGGAAAGGACGATGGAATGGGACTAATTGGATAGCTTGTTCAAAGAGCCAAAAGGGACACAATGGGCCAAATGGCAGCCTTCTGTGCTGTGTTGTTTTAATAATGCTCCTGTGAAATGCCTTAGGACATTTTGCTATGTTAACTGCGCTATAAAAATGCAAATTGTTGATGTTTTTGTAATAAAGCTGATGGAACAATTTTGTTGAGATAATAATGAACAAAGTTCAACAATACTATTTTTATTGAAGAAAACATCCTTTTAACAATGACTCATACCTGATAACAACCATGCGACTTTTTGTTTTTGAAAGAATCCTCAGGTATTGACCTGATTAATGTCAAGTAGGAAATACTCTGGAACAAAAACAGAATTACCTGGAAAAACTCAGCAGGTCTGGCAGCATCGGTGGAGAAGAAAAGAGTTGACGTTTTGAGTCCTCATGACCCTTCCACAGAACTGAGTGAATATAAGGAGAGGGGTGAAATATAAGCTGGTTCAAGGTGGTGGGAGGGTGGAGAGAAGTGCGGGAGGGGGTGGTGGTATGGTTGTAGGGACAAGCAACAGTGATAGGAGCAGATAATCAAAAGATTTCACAGACAAAAGAACAAAGAGGTGTTGAAGGTAGTGATATTATCTAAACAAATGTGCTAATTAAGTATGGATGGTAGGGCACTCAAGGTACAGCTCCAGTGGGGGTGGGGTGGAAAGACTAGCAGGGCATAAAAGATTTAAAAATAATGGAAATAGGTGGGAAAAGAAAAATCTATATAAATTATTGGAAATGTCAAAAGGAAAGGGGAAGAAACAGAAAGGGGGTGGGGATGGAGGAGGCCATTCAAGATCTAAAGTTGTTGAATTCAATATTCAATCCGGAAGGTTGTAAAGTGCCTAGTCAGAAGATGAGGTGCTGTTCCTCCAGTTTGCGTTGGGCTTCACTGGAACAATGCAGCAAGCCAAGGACAGACATGTGGGCAAGAGAGCAGGGTGGAGTGTTAAAATGGCAAGTGACAGGGAGGTTTGGGTCATTCTTGTGGACAGACTGCAGGTGTTCTGCAAAGTGGTCGCCCAGTTTACGTTTGGTCTCTCCAATGTAGAGGAGACCGCATTGGGAGCAACAAATGCAGTAGACTAAGTTGGGGGAAATGTGAAATGCTGCTTCACTTGAAAGGAGTGTTTGGGCCCTTGGATGGTGAGGAGAGAGAAAGTGAAGGGGCAGGTGTTGCATCTTTTGCGTGGGCATGGGGAGGTGCCATAGGTGGGGGTGAGGAGTAGGGGGTGATGGAGGAGTGGACCAGGGTGTCCCAGAGGAAACGATACCTATGGAATGCCAACAGGGGGGTGAGGGGAAGCTTTGTTTCGTGGGGGCATCATGCTGGAGTTGGTGGAAATGGCGGAGGATGATCCTATGAATGCGGAGGCTGGTGGGATGATAAGTGAGGACAAGGGACACCCTATCATGTTTCTGGGGCCAAAACACTCCTTTCAAGTGAAGCAGCATTTCACTTGCATTTCCCCCAACTTAGTCTACTGCATTCGTTGCTCCCAATGCGGTCTCCTCTACATTGGAGAGACCAACCGTAAAACTGGGTGACCGCTTTGCAGAACACCTGCGATCTGTCCACAAGAATGACCCAAACCTCCCTGTCACTTGCCATTTTAACACTCCACCCTGCTCTCTTGCCCACATGTCTGTCCTTGGCTTGCTGCTTTGTTCCAGTGAAGCCCAACGCAAACTGGAGGAACAGCACCTCATCTTCCAACTAGGCACTTGACAGCCTTCCGGACTGAATATTGAATTCAACATCTTGAACTCCCTCCTCCATTCCCAGCCCCTTTCTGTTTCTTCCCCCTTCCTTTTGTTTTTTCCAATAATTTATATAGATTTTTCTTTTCCCACCTATTTCCATTATTTTTAAATCTTTTATGCACCACCGGTCTTTCCATCCCACCCCCACTAGAGCTGTACCTTGAATGCCCTACCATCCATTCTTAATTAGCACATTCGTTTAGATAATATCACTACCTTCAACACCTCTGTGTTCTTTTGTTCTTTTGTCCGTGACATCTTTTGATTAATCTGCTCTATCACTGTTTGGTTGTCCCTACAACCACACCACCCCCGCAACTTCTCCCCCCCCACCACCCCCACGCACACCCCCCCCACCCCCCGCCACCCCTACCCACACCCCCCCCCCCCCTCCCACCCCCCTACTCCCACCTTAAACCAGCTTATATTTCACCCCTCTCCTTATATTCACTCAGTTTTGTGGAAGGGTCATGAGGACTCGAAATGTCAACTCTTTTCTTCTCCACCGATGCTGCCAGACCTGCTGAGTATTTCCGGGTAATTCTGTTTTTGTTTTGGATTTCCAGCATCCGCAGTTTTTTGTTTTTATCTCTAGGAAATACTCTGGAGTGCCTTAACCCTGCCAATAATATGAGATATCAATTACCTAATTACGAAAAGTTTGGTTTCTTGCCCTATGAGTAGTCAACTAGATGCCAGACCTGATTTGTTCATGGTTCATTATTTACTGTCGCATAGTATTATAAAGCAAAATGAAAATTATTATGCATTTATGCCATCATGCCAGTCTTAATAACATAACCTAATCCAAATATCTTCATTGCCCTGGAGTGTCAAGTTTAGGTCCAAGTCTTTCTCAGACAACTAAGTTTTCCTCTTTATGATCCTTTAAGATGTGCTCCAATTTTCATTGAGAATATTATGTTTTATTGTAGTAAAACCCAGCTCTCTATACCCTTTGATTTATTTCATTTGGTTCTGAAACACTCTATGGGGCCTATCATCTGTGTAGTTTCCTTTTGCTACCTATATATTTTCCTCTGAATAGGTTTCAGGTTAAAATACATCTTGTGGGGGAAAAAAAAGAGATCTAGTGATGTCACACAGTACTGCGACAAGTCTTTTCAGAGTCACGTTGCAGAATCTCTGGGAAAAGGAGGATGTGTATAAATTTATAAGGTAACAGTAGTTGAGGATCAGGCTCCACCTGGTATCAACACAATGAACTGCAGAAGACAAGACAATACTTTAAATTGTTCACGAGTGCTGAGCCACGTACAAAATATTCTACTTGTTAAAAAATTAAGCTAATTAACCCTATGTTGGCTATGTACCTTTTTTCAAAAGTAAGCTTTTTTTTTGCACCACCACTTTCTCGTTCCCACCCAAACTAATATATCATGTTTTGAAAATGTAACAGACAGCCTGCATTCTGCTACCTGTGAATCACATAGAATTCACATAGAGTAAGATACTCATCCCTGATCTCCGTGTGCTGAATCAGAAACACTGGGGCAGTATCAACCTCAGAGATTCTGCATGCAGCTTACAAGAAATGGAGCTACAGTCTGTCAAGAACAGGGAAAACCAGATTCCATTACAAATACTGATATAAGGTAGTGTATGATAACAACTTTACTTCAGGGTAAGAGCTAAAATAATGTAAAGAAAAATTAAGAAATGCAGTCAGGGTAAGAAATGAATTAAGAAGAGCAACAATCACAGCTACAAATTAATTAAGGATGTGGTAATAGATGGTGCTTCTTTCCTGCATTTGCATATTTCAGATCCACATGGCCAATCACATGCTCTGCCTTCTATGAAGCTATCAAGTGAACAACATATAAATGCATAAAGAATGTGCCAGCCATTAGTAGTAACACTCTTATCTCTGAATTAGAAGTTTGTGGGTCCCACTCCAGGGACTTGAACACAAAGTATAGGCTTACACTTCAGTGATGTACTGAGAAAGAGCTGCACTATTGGAGATGTTGTCTTTTGGATGAGATGTTAAACTGAGGCCCCATCAAATCCTGTTAGGTGGATGTTAAAGCTCCCATGGCACTACTTTGAAGAAGGACAAAGGTGACCCAGCCAATATTTATCCCTCAATCATCATCACGAAAAATCAGATTATCTGTTCATTATCTCATTACCGTTTCGGGACCTTGCTGTGCACAAATTGGCTGCCGGTTTCCTTCAACACAACAGCCTTCAAAATACCTCACTGACTGTAAAGTGCTTTGGAAAATCCTAAGGTTCTGAAAGGTGCTGTATAAATACAAGTTGCCTCTCTTCAGCCCTAAACATTCCATGCAACTTTTTTTCTCCCAGCACAAAGGTTGTGACCTGGCCATTTCTAGATACATGCTTGCTAAAGTTGTTAGCCTCAGGAGGCAGCCAGGCAGGGTATGTCTGCAACAATTCTCACTGTCACACCTGGGAAGTAGGAAACAGGCTGTTAAATTGGTAGAAAGCAGGAAAAAGAGAGAATCCAGCTGTGTGCTGAGAAAATTTGCTGGTTTTAGCAATATCGTAGCACAGCATGCAAAAAAGTTGCTTTACGCATTGTAGTCCAACCTTGTTTGACAGATGGAATCTGTGGAAAGCATGAAGGGCCATTCAGTATATGGGGCCATTGCCACTGAACAGCAAAGCAGGCAAGCTGCATGGGAAGAAATGGGCAGCATGGTGAATACCGTAGACCAGGAAAGGGGTTTCTTGATTTGATAAGTGTATTTAGCACAACAGTTGCTGAACTGAATCCATGAATTGGGTGAATGTTGTGGTATGCCCACTGTTGGTTTGGCTGAGGAGCATACGAACACATGAAAATTATGGACGGTAAAAAACCTACTGGTTCATCCAGCTGTCCTAGACAGTACAGGCATGTTGGAGTTTTTACCCTCAGGTGACAATACTAGAACCTGGTGTGTGGTATTTGCAATTTTACTTGTATATTATCTCTGTATTGTGAAATCAAAAACCAGTATAGTCAAACAAACCAATTATGGAGTGCATTATAAGACGTATGTCAGGAAAGGAGTGGAAGCATGCTATACTCAGGAATGGACATGGGTTGTATATCCTTTAATGAATGCCAATTTATTATCTGTTCACAGGCTAAATTGGTGTTTAATAATGTAGAGAGGAGAGGTACTGGTGGTTACTGAAACAGTAAGAATATCTGATGTCAATTAGAAGCATATATAATTAAATTGAGTCGATGGAAAGGTCTTCTCCCACTCCTCAGAAAGGAAAGAGTTCATAGGGCTGCCAGTGGGTGGCACATTGATCTTTTGCTAGATATTGTAGTGTGTTTAGATGTACTGCTGTCATCTATGTTCTCTTTACACTGAATGAATGTAGTGGTCCACTAGCACAGCAAGAAGAGAATTAGCATACACTCAATACCTTACATCACCCAAAGGTTCATAACTGCAAGAGAATACTAAGATACTGAAAGCAATCAGGAGACGAATGACTGCGCCACAAAACATTGTTGATATATGGAGAAAAGATAGTAGCTCAGAGCAGGAAAGTAGGTGAACACTGAAGTTGACTGTCCTTCCTGAGATGTCTCAGGGTGAGTGCAGAAAGCAACTTGTGGTCTCCATCAGAGGATGTGCAATATCTCATAACTTATTGTTCAGAATAATGGCTGGTTATCAATGCAAACTACACTCTGCCATCAGGGAGGAAGGGGAGCATTATTTATGATGACTCCAGTGTTCATTGCAGTAATGTAGGGCATGAAATGGGAGGCAATGGCATAGTAGTATTGTTGCTGGACTAGTAACCCAGAGATCCAGGATAATGCCCCGGGGACCCAGGTTTGAATCCTACCGTGGCAGATGGTGGGATTTGAGTTCAATAAAAACCTGGAATTAAAAGTCTGATGAAATGATTGTTGTAAAAACTCACCTGGTTCACTAACATCCTTTAGGGAAGGAAATCTGCTGTCCTCACCTGGTCTGGCCTATATGTGACTCCAGACCCACAGCATTGTGGTCGACTCTTAAATGCCCTCTGAACAAGGGAAAATGGGATGGGCAATAAATGTTGGCCTAGCCAGCTCTGCTGCCTACATCCAATGAATAATAAGAAAAAGAAAACCTTCGCTGCTTGTGGATCTGGACAAGCATCAAGGAGAAATTTCAGCACTTCATTCAGGTACCCTGGCCAGTAATCAAAGTTAACCAGAGGATCAAGTCAGCAGCCACAGCATGACTGGCCATGTAACAGCTGAATGACAGTAACGGTTCTGCACACAACGCAACATCATGACACACAAACAGCTTTAATTCAGAGAATACTGAAAGATCGCCAACTCATGCTATAAATCAAGTCTCCGTTGATCCTGATACATTAAGGGTGCCTGCATCAGAATTTCACATGGAAAGCAAAGTAGCCTAACACCTGAAAGAAGTCAAATGTATGCCTTAAGGGATCACATGCACTTGCATAATGAAGTACTGTATACACATCAACAACAGAATTACCTGGAAAAACTCAGCAGGTCTAGCAGCATCAGCGGAGAAGAAAAGAGTTGACGTTTCGAGTCCTCATGACCCTTCGACAGAACTGATTGAATGTTAGAAGAGGGGTGAAATATATGCTGGTTTAAGGTGGGGTGGGGGGTGGGAAACAGAAGTGGGGTGGGGGTGGTGTGGTTGGAGGGACAAGCAAGCAGTGATAGGAGCAGATAATCAAAAGACGTCACAGACAAAAGAACAAAAGAACACAGAGGTGTTGAAGGTAGTGATATTATCTAAACAAATGTGCTAATTAAGAATGGATGGTAGGGCACTCAAGGTACAGCTCTAGTGGGGGCGGGGTGGAAAGATTAGTGGGGCATAAAAGATTTAAAAATAATGGAAATAGGTGGGAAAAGAGAAATCTTCACACAAATGAAGCCCAACGCAAACTGGAGAAACAGCACCTCATCTTCTAACTAGGCACTTTACAGCCTTCCGGACTGAATATTGAATTCAACAACTTTAGATCTTGAACTCCCTCCTCCATCCCCACCCTCATTCTGTTTTTTCCTCGTTCCTTTTGTTTTTTCCAATAACTTATATAGATTTTTCTTTTCCCACCTATTTCCATTATTTTTAAATCTTTTATGCCCCGCTAGTCTTTCCACCCCACCCCCACTAGAGCTGTACCTTGAGTACCCTACCATCCATTCTTAATTAGCACATTCATTTTGATAATATCACCATGTTCAACACCTCTTTGTTCTTTTGTTCTTTTGTCTGTGACATCTTTTGATTATCTGCTCCTATCACTGCTTGCTTGTCCATGCAACCACACCTCCCCCACCCTCTCTCCACGCACCCCACCTACCCCCTGCCCCACCCCACTTTAAACCAGCTTATATTTCACCCCTCTCCTTATATTCGCTCAGTTCTGTGGAAGGGTCATGAAGACCCGAAACGTCAACTCTTTTCTTCTCCGCCAATGCTGCCAGACCTGCTGAGTTTTCCCAAGTAATTCTGTATTTGTTTTGGATTTCCAGCATCCTCAGTTTTTTGTTTTTATCACTGTATATACATAATGATTCTAGGAATGCTGAAAACAGCACACAATATTTACTTTACATATTTACCTCTGCAAGTAAAATGTGTAATAATATTGTAAGAAAAATATCAAATCAAAATTGGTACTCAAGAACTCATAGAGGCCCTTCACAATATCTTTCTGGTGAAGGGTTCTCAAAATTCCCACATTTTTCATTTCATCAACAAGGATATGACTTTTGGACTTTTACCTGAAACCAGACAAAAAGCGGAGACAGAACACGCATTCTTCCCTTTAAGGCAATCAAACCAGACAAAGACTTAAATTAAAGCCCATCAAAATCTTGCATAAATAATCTCTACTAACTACTAAGCAGGAAGACGACAATCAATCAATCAATGCAATTATGCGAACCCATCAATACTCCACACATACAATGGCTTTCAGTTCAAGACTAGTTACGGGGGCAGGAAGACAATGATAAACATCATGTGAGCCCATTAAAAACAACGAGACAACAATCACCAGGGGAAGCCCACCAAAATCAAACAAAGAACTAACCTTGATTTGGATTGAGATAAGAAATTCGAAAAAAGAACAGTATAACTGGGCCAGCAGTTACGAAGGGGAGGCAGACTTTTGGGCAGGGACACAGAAGTGTGAGCAATTTTGAAAGCGGACACATGAGGGTTGAAGCCGAGTTTAAGCAGGGAGCTGAGCCAAGTGGAGGAAGGAGAACTGGAGGTTTGCAGGCCTGCAGGCAACATCACGGTGAGGGTCACGGGGTGGCAGGCCCCGACTCAGGGAATTCCTACCGCCCACCCACCCCCCCCACCAAACAGGGAGCTCAGCACTTCCAGGCACACGTTACACTGGGCAGGCCTTAATTGGCTTGCCCACGTTAAAATGGTGCCGTGGCCCCGATCGGGAGTGCCGGTCGGGTTCACGCCCACCCCCACCCGCCCCCGCACAACCCCCCCAACAGGGGGACATTTCTGCCCAACTGACCGATGTCACCTCAACCAAATGCTAGGGATCTCTCCTCAACTCCTCCCAGACATTTGTCACACCATGAGCCAACCGGTCTCACTGAGCTCCATCTTTCACATGAGAGTTTCCAATCTCCACACTCCAAGAGCCTTGGAATCTTCTCCCAAACCAATACTTTCTCTCAGACACCTTCAGCAAGCGTTCATCTCCAGGGTTTTGAACTCTCCTTCCAATGTTCCTCTTCCCTGGGTAGCCACATGCATTGAAGCTGTCATCTACACATTCTCTCTCACAAACTCAGCCATCAACAGTACCACTACTGCTTCACATGCCCATAGTAAAGAGTTACAGACATTCAGTTGTCCCTTTGGAACGTCTTACCTCTTAAATCTGCTTTCTGTAACTTTTGTCTCTTTAAATCTGAAACTTGGAGCCTTTCTCTCTTCCCCTCACTCTTAACTTTACTTAACAGAACTTTTTTCAGGTTCATGTCCTTCCTTTGAATAGAAGGTCTGCTTTGGACTTTCTCCTCTTCCATTCCCCTGGGTTTTTGGGTATTCCTTAGCAACCGGAATTCAGGAAGTTGCTGTCAGATTTATTCTGCTCCTGCACTGTCTGCACTATAAAAGCATTCACCTGTGTACTTGGCATTGAAATCAATGTAAGGGTGTGAAGTTGTGGTATTTGCCAACTAATTACTTACTAAACATTGCAGAAAAAGTAACGTGCGGTGTATTTTAGTGTGAGTAAATTTTAATGCCTGATAATTCCTAGTTACTGCTAAACAACCTATCACTGAAAATTAACATTTACAAACCTGAAGTCTCATTCCTTCAGAAGTTAATTCATGTTGGAGAGTTAAAAAAAATGATTTTTCTTTTTACTTTTTCTTTCTACCCCTTTTATTGTTCTCTCTTAATCACATTTTTCTTTGCCTCTCTTTCTCTTCCTGTACATGATTTTACAATGAATTAAACTTATACCTCCTGATTTACCTCTGCATGTCACAGTGAGCATTTTTTCAATCTGATTGGTTGAAGACCCTTACTATTGTTTGCTCTGTTTGCCTTAAATCCACAGAAGAGGGTAATGCACTAAATCAGAAACTCAATGACAGCAAGTCTCTGCTTAGAAGCCCACGAAAGGTCTGTCACACTGGAGTGTGAGATCAAAGGAGAGCTGAGAGATTGGCGAGTTCAGAGGATTTGATGAGGAGAAGAGGGAGGTTCTCCCTTGTTTTTTCTAATTTTTTCACCCTTTAGGTACAAGTTCTTGCTCTACTACAGGGGAAGAAGCTAGCTGTTTTGTGAGTATCTAGCAAGTATCTGGTGATTGGTTAAGGTCTATTCTGTTCCTAAGGCTTAAAATAATATAGGAATTTGTGGAAATTTAATAAAATACATAATAGAAAAAAAAATTGAGTAAAATAATTACATAATTAATTAAAACACAAAAGGATGGCAGGGCAGGCGAGATGGCAGGACAGTGACTTGCCTTGGCTGCAGCATGTGGGAGCTCCTGGATACCAGTGTGCTCTGGGGCAAACACATCAGCAGATTGAGGAACAAAAACAAAAAGCGCTGGAAAACAGCAGATTGAGGAGCTTTGGCTCAGAGTCATTGAGCTGGAGGCTGAACTGCGGATACTGCAACACATCAGAGAGGAGTAAAGTTACCTGGATGCTATGCACTAGGAGGCAATCACACCCCTTAGGATAAGGTCTTTTGATTTAGAAAATGATCAGGGACAGAGGGTGTGGCTGCAGCTGAGGCAGGTAAGGGGACCCAGAGAGCAGCAGTGCAGGAGTGTGAGCCTTTGCAATTGTCCAGCAGGTCTAAGGTTCTTTCAGCTCACTTGGATGAGAGTGGGGGCTGCACGATGGACGAGCTGACTGAGCATGGCATTGTGGTACAGGAAGCTATTCATCTGGGAGGAGGCAAAAGTAATGTGGTGGTGGTTGGGGACGGTATAGTGAGGGGGATTGACACTGTTCTCTGTAGCAAAGAGCGAAAGTCCAGAAGGCTCTGTTGCCTGCCAGGTGCCATGGTTCAGGACATTTGCTCAGGGCTGGAGAGAAACTTGCAGTGGGAGGGGGAGGATCCAGTTGTTGTGGTCCATGTAGGTACCAATGACATAGGCAGGGTGAGGAAGGATGTTCTGCACAGTCATTATGGTGAGTTAGGCACCAAATTAAGAAGCAGAAATTCACGGGTAATAATCTTTGGATTATTACTTGAGCCACATGCAAATTGGCCAAGGTCAAATAAAATTAAAAAAATAAATGCGTGGCTCAAAGTGTGGGAGAAATGGGTTCCAGTTCGTGAGGCACTGGCATCAGCACTGGGGAAAGTGGGGACTGTACTGTTGGCACGGTTTACACCTGAACTGTGCTGAGATCAGTGTTCTAGTGAGCCGCATAGCTAGGGAAGTAGAGAGAGTTTTAAACTGAATGGCGGGGGCAAAGTATCAAATTTGGGGAGATGTGGTAACCCAAAGACTAGAGACATGGCATGAAAGACAGGTATTAATATGGGAAATGATAAACTGACAGTGACAGGAAGGGACAGAGTACAAATCTAAGGGAAAAATTCTCCCCCCGTCGGGAGGGGAAGTGCGGGAGCGGGCACGGGCGGGCGTGCCTTTGATCGGTGCCCCCGATTGGGCCGCACCGCCATTTTATGTGGGCAGGCCAATTAGCCAAGAAGCACTATGCACTCCCTCTGCAGGCGGTGGGGGGATTCCCTCAGCCGGGAGCGCACTCTTTCGCGCGCATGCACTGATCTCCCTGACACTAAGTGCTGCCTCAGGGAGATTGGCTCTGAAGTAAAATTTGCAATAAAAATGATAGAAAAATTTCTCTGACATGTCCTCTCATGTGACACTGTCACATGAGTTGGGACATATTCAAAACTTTAACTGAAACATTTATTAAAAATTTAAATACCCTCATGAAACCTCATCCCGCCTGTGGATGTGGTTTCATACATTTTCTGAAGTGCGCCAGGGCTCCTGGCCTGCCTGTCAACCTTAAGGTTGGACAGGCGGGTCCTTTAATGATTTTAATCACTTTTTAATGGTCTCAATAGGCCGTTGACAGGTCGGCAGGCACATAGCTGACTCGGCTGCGCCTCCACCAACCTGAAAATGGAAATGACGCGGGGTGACGTCGGGAGTTCCAACCAACGTCATCCCACATCATTTTACGTGTCAGCGAGCCCCCGCTTAACGAGCAAAAGATCCTGCCCTAAAAGTAAATCAGCAGATAAAGCTAAACATCACAAAAATAATAAAAGAAATAAAACTAAAGGCTCTGTATCTGAATGCACGTAGCATTCAAGTCAAAACAGATGAACTGATGGCGCAATTAGAAATAAATAAGTTCGATCTTATAGCTATTACAGAGACAAGACTACAGGATGACATAGTTTGGGACCTGAATATTGAAGAGTATTTGACAGTTAGGAAGGACAGGATGTTAGGAAAAGTTGGAGGGGTGGCTCTGTAAATTAATGGTGGTATTAGCACATTAGAAAGGGATGACCCTAAGTTCAGGAAACCAGGATGTAGAAACAGTTTGGTTAGAGATGAAAAATGATAAAAGCAAGAAGTCACTTGGTGGGAGTGGTATACAGGCCCCCTAATTATAACTACATGGTAGGACAGAGTATAAAGGAAGAGATAATTAGGAGCTCGTCAGAAAGGTACAGCGATGATCATGGGGGATTTTAATCTACATATAGCCTGGAAAAATCAGATCAGCAAAGTTAGCATAGGTGAGGAGTTCATAGAATGTTATCAGGGTAGTTTCTTAGAACAGCACATTCTGGAGCCCACCAGAGAGCAGGCTATACTAGACCTGGTATTGTACAACGAGATAGGATTAATTGATAACTTCATACTGAAAGCACCCCTGGGTAGCAACAAACATAATTTGATTGAATTTTACATTCAGTTTGATGGAGAGATGAGTGGGTCCAAGACTAGTATTTTAAACTTAAAAAAGGGCAATTATGAGGGCATGAAAGCGGAGCTAGCTAAAGTGAACTGCCAAATGAGGTTCAGGGATAGGTCAATAGAGATGCAGTGGCAGACATTTAAAGGGATATTTCAGAATACACAAATAGATACATTCCAATGAGAAAGAAAAAATCCAGGGGAGGACCCATCATCCGTGGTTAACTCAAAAAGTTAAAGACAGTAACAAACTTAATGAAAAAGCATATAATTGTGCAAAGGCTGGTGGCAGGTCAGGAGATTGGGCAGAAAATAAAGAACAGCAAATAAAGGCTAAAAGATTAGAAGGAGGGAAAAATTAGAGTACAAGAGAAAGCTAACTAGAAATACAAAAACAGATATAATAGTTTCTATAGATATTTAAATAAGGAAAGAGTTAACAAAGTGAGCATTGGTCCAATAGAAAGTGAGTCTGGGGAATTAATAATAGAAAATAAGGAGATGTTAGATGAACTGAACAGGTATTTTGCATCAGTTTTCACTATAGGGGACACAAGTAACATCCCAGATATAGCTGTAAATCAGGAAATTAAAGGGAGGGAGGAAGTCTGGAAAATTATAATCACCGGGGAAGTGGTATTTACCAAATTGTTGGAGCTGCGGGTTGACAAATCCCCAGGTCCAGACGGACTTCATCCTAAGGTCTTAAAAGAAGTGGCTAGTGAGATAGTTGATGCTTTAGTTTTAAATTTCCAAAATTCTCTAGATTCGGGGTTGGAACTCCGGTGAATGGAACTCCTTTATTCAAAAATGTGGGAGACTTAAAGCAGGAAGCTACAGGCCAGTTAGCTTAACATCTGTCATAGAAAAATGTTAGAAGCTATTATTAAAGATGTTGTAGGAGTGCATTTAGAAAAATTCAAGGAAATCAGGTAGAGTCAACATGGTTTTGTGAAAGGGAAATCATGTTTAACTAAGTTATTGGTTTCTTTGAAGGGGTCACATGTGCAGTGGACAAAGGGGAACTGGTATATGTACTATACTTCGATTTTCAGAAGGCATTTGATAAGATGCCACATCAAAGGTTATTATGAAAGCTCATGGTGTAGGGGTAACGTATTGGTATGGATAAAAGATAGGTTAGCTAATAGGAAACAGGTGGCAAAAATGGATCTTTTTCTGGTTGGTAACAAGTGGCATGCCACAAGGATCAGTCCTCAACTTTTTGCAATTTATATAAATGAGTTGGTGAAGGGACCGAAGGAATGGTTGCTAAATTTGCTGATGACACAAAGATAGGTAGGAAAGTAAATTGTGAAGAGGACGTAAGGAGGCTACAAAGGGACATAGAAAGGTTAAGTGAGTGGGAAAAGATCTGGCAAATGGAGTATAATATGGGCAAATGTGAAATTGTCCATTTTGGCAGGAAGAATAAAAAAGAAGCATATTATCTAAATGGTGAGAAATTACAGAGCTCTGAGATTCAGAGGGATCTGGATGTCCTAGTGCATGAATCACAAAAGGTTAGTATGCAGGTACAGCAAGTAATTAGAAAAGCTAATCGAACATTATCATTCATTGTGGGGGGAATTAAATATAAAAGCAGGAGGTTATGCTTCAGTTGTACAGGGCACTGGTAAGACCACATCTTGAGTACTGTGTATAGTATTGGTCTCCTCATTTAAGGAAGGATGTAAATGAGTTAAAAGCAATTCTGAGAAGGTTTACTGACTAATACCAGGAATGGGTTTTCTTATGAGGAAAAGTTGGACATGTTAGGCTTGTATCCACTGGAATTTAGAGGAGTAAGAGGCGACTTGATTGAAATATATAAGATCCTGAGGGGACTTGACTGGATGGACATGGAAAGGATGTTTCCTCTTGTGGGAGAATCTAGAACTAGAGAAGACTGTTTAAAAATAATGTGTCGCTCATTTAAGACAAAGATGAGGAGATTTTGTTTCTCTCAGAGGGCCGTGAGTCTTTGGAACTCTTCTTCAAAAGGCAATGGAAGCAGACTCTTGAATATTTCTGAGGCACAGCTAGATAGGCTCTTGATAAGCAAGGGGATGCAAGATTATCAGGAGGCAGGCAGGAATGTGGAGTTGAGGTTGCAATCAGATCAGCCATGGTCTTATTGAATGGCGGAGCAGGCTCAAAGGGCCGAGTGGCTTACTCCTGCTCCTAATTTGCATGTTTGTATATTGTTGCAGCGAACAATGAATGCTGTTGCTTTGCCAATGACAGCAAACTCATGTCGACGAGACTAATGCACACAGTGAGACCAATACACAGATCCCTCCCTGACTGCACCATCTTCTAATGTCCATCTGCTGTTCCTCTATCCTCCTCAGTGCCTTCCTCAGCCTGTTGAACAACATCCATAAAAGACTATGGGTATATATACCCATGGCTATGGGTACCCGCATGGGCCCCAGCTATGCCTGTCTCTTTATGGGGTATGTGGAACATTCCTTGTTGCAGTCCTACTCCGGCCCCCTTCCACAACTCTTTCTCCGGTACATCGATGATTATTTCGGTGCTGCTTCATGCTCTCGTCAGGACTTGGAAAAATTTATTAATTTTGCTTCCAATCTCCACCCCTCCATCATTTTCACGTGGTCCATCTCTGACACTTCCCTTCCCTTCCTTGACCTCTCTGTCTCAATCTCTGGTGATAGACTGTCCACCAATATCCATTACAAACCCACCGACACCCACAGCTATCTCGACTACAGCTCCTCACACCCCACTTCCTGTAAGGACTCCATCCCATTCTCTCAGTTCCTTCGCCTCCGTCGCATCTGTTCCGATGATGCTACATTCAAAAACAGTTCCTCTGACATGTCCTCCTTCTTCCTTAACCGAGGTTTTCCACCCACGGTCGTTGACAGGGCCCTCAACCGTGTCCGGCCCATCTCCCGCGCATCCGCCCTCACTCCTTCTCCTCCCTCCCAGAAACATGATAGGGTCCCCCTTGTCCTCACTTATCACCCCACCAGCCTCCGCATTCAAAGGATCATCCTCCGCCATTTCCGCCAACTCCAGCATGATGCCACTACCAAACACATCTTCCCTTCACCCCCCTTATCGGCATTCCGTAGGGATCGCTCCCTCCGGGACACCCTGGTCCACTCCTCCATCACCCCCTACTCCTCAACCCCCTCCTATGGCACAACCCCTTGCCCACGCAAAAGATGCAACACCTGCCCCTTCACTTCCTCTCTCCTCACCGTCCAAGGACCCAAACACTCCTTTCAAGTGAAGCAGCATTTCACTTGCATTTCCCCCAACTTAGTCTACTGCATTCG
Organism: Carcharodon carcharias; assembly: GCF_017639515.1. Lineage (NCBI taxonomy): Eukaryota > Metazoa > Chordata > Chondrichthyes > Lamniformes > Lamnidae > Carcharodon > Carcharodon carcharias. The sequence continues at coordinate 118,591,668 of NC_054475.1, forward strand.
TTGCTCCCAATGTGGTCTCCTCTACATTGGAGAGACCAAACGTAAACTGGGCGACCGCTTTGCAGAACACCTGCGGTCTGTCCGCAAGAATGACCCAAACCTCCCTGTCGCTTGCCATTTTAACACTCCACCCTGCTCTCTTGCCCACATGTCTGTCCTTGGCTTGCTGCATTGTTCCAGTGAAGCCCAACGCAAACTGGAGGAACAACACCTCATCTTCCGACTAGGGACTTTACAGCCTTCCGGACTGAATATTGAATTCAACAACTTTAGGTCGTGAGTCCCCTCCCCCATCCCCACCCCCTTTCTGTTTCCCCCTTCTCTTTTTTTTCCCAATAAATTATAAAGATTTTCCTTTTCCCACCTATTTCCATTATATAAAATAAAAAAAAAAAAACCCACTAGAGCTATACCTTGAGTGCCCTACCATCCATTCTTAATTAGCACATTCGTTTAGATAATATCACCAACTTTATCTTTAACACCTATGTGTTCTATTGTACTATTGTTGTTGACATCTTTTGATATTCTGCTTCTATCACTGCTTGTTTGTCGCTACAACCACACCAACCCCCTCCACCTCTCTGTCTCTCTATCTCTCCGCCCCCCACACACACACCTTAAACCAGCTTATATTTCAGCTCTTTCCTGGACTCGAACTCAAGTTCTGTCGAAGGGTCATGAGGACTCGAAACGTCAACTCTTTTCTTCTCCGCCGATGCTGCCAGACCTGCTGAGTTTTTCCAGGTAATTCTGTTTTTGTTTTGGATTTCCAGCATCCGCAGTTTTTTTGTTTTTATCCATAAAAGAATTTCAGTCTATCACAGGAGCATGCAAAATGCAGAGAACTATTGCCCCTATATTGCCCCCTTCACAGGTGACTAATGTAAAGACCTCTCTCCTGGATTCAGTTACTTTGATTTGAAAGTCCAAAGATTTGCTCCATGACAACCCTGGTGTTTGAAACTTCCTTATTATGTCTTCAGTCCCTTTCATTATGGAAGTTGTCTACAGCAGACCTGAGCAATGGTTGAAGGAATATTTTCCAATCAGCCCAGGAGATAGCCTTTTATCTGCCTTTCATGTTTAAACATGGTCACCAGATTGGTTTATCTGAGGATAAAGTAATCTGCAATGCTGCTAAGGTTGATTTGTAGAATTCTGTAATTGCTAATGAGCAGAATTTTATGGCCCCCTTTTGGCGGGGCTGGAAAATGCAGGAAGATGTTCTAAACATCATTGGCTTTGGCGGGAATGTAAAATCCCGCTGCCTTAAAATTTCACCCAATGTCATACATATGTGCATACTTCCATTTGGAATTCTTTCCAATCAACATGCGCTCAGACTTGTACCTTGGGGCAAAAAATAGCTATGCCTGTTTTGACTAAGGGTGACAGCACTTTCATTAATATGAGGCAGGCTTTCCATCTGCTTCCAGGAGCAAGTTTCACATCCTAGACTTGCCGGAAAATCAGAGGCCAGCAGCCAAGCACCACACCAGGATCGGTAGCCACTGCCGGTATTGTAAGAGGCCTGGGAGGAAGAGGAACCATGGATGTCCCAAAACCCAGGTAACTCTAGGATCTTGATGAGAGTGGATTGGCAGAACCAGGCAAGCAGCTTGTGGGCATGTTGGACAGGGCAGGGTGGAAGGTAGACACAGGCAAGGGAGTTGTGGACATGTTGGACCGGGCAGGGTGGAAGGTACACATGAGCAGGTGGGGAGACTCCGTGTGGCACACAGAGTCTGGGAAGAAGATACCATCCCCTTTTCACTGACTGGCAGTCCGCAGTGTTGGCAAATTATTATCTGAATGGCTATAAATTGAGAGGGGAATGTGCAACAAGACCTGGGTGCGCTCGTACACCAGCTGATGAAGGTAAACATGCAGGTGCAGCAGGCGGTAAAGAAGGCAAATGGTATGAAGGCAAAAGGATTTGGATACAGGAGCAGGGATGTCTTGCTGCAATTGTGGCCTTGGTATGACCACATCTGGAATATAGTGTGCAGTTTTGGTCCTCTTATCTGAGGAAGGAGGTTCTTGCTATAGAGGGAGTGCAGCAAAGTTTTACCAGACTGATTCCTGGGATGGCGGGACTGACATATGAGGAGAGATTGAGTCAGTTAGGATTATATTCACTGGAGTTAAGAAGAATGAGGGGGGATCTCATGGAAACCTATAAAATTCTAACAGGACTGGACAGGGTAGATGCAGGAAGGATGTTCTCGATGGTGGGGGAGTCCAGAACCAGGGGTGGACTATTTAGGACTGAGATGAGGAGAAATTTTTTCACCCAGAGAGTTGTGAGCTTGTGGAATTCACTACCACAGAAAGTAGCTGAGGCCAAAACATTGTATGTTTTCAAGAAGGAGTTAGATATATCACTTGGGGCGAAAGGGATAAAAGGAAATGGGGAGAAAGCAGGAGCAGGTTATTGAATTGAATGATCAGCCATGATCATAATGAATAGCAGAACAGGCTCGAAGGGCCGAATGGCCTACTCCTACTCCTATTTTCCATGTTTCTATGTGTTAAACCTGCCGGGCTTCAAGTTGGGCACAGGCCTCATCCTGCTGCCTTTATATCAGAGTGGCGGCAGGATGAGGCCCTTAATTAGGCATTAATTGTCCAGTTAAGGGCCTCAATTGGGCTGTGGGTAGACTCCCTCCCAATTGCTTTCCTTGTAAAATTGTGTGGGTGCGCAGGTGGGCACCTGATGGCAAGGTGCCCTAATTTACAGATCCACCTGCCTGTTTTCTTGCTCACACATGGCCCAAAATATTCAGCCCAATGATTTATTTTGAAGTGCAAAGTTTACAGAAGCTGTGATTGTGCACATTAGAGCAGAAAAGGCTCAGGGGAGATATAAGAGAGGTGTTCAAAATTATGAAGAGTTTTAGTAGAGCCAATGAGGGGAAACAGGTTCCACTGGTAGGAGGAGACAGATTTTTAAAAATTGACAAAAGGGAAGATGAGGATAACTTTTTATTTAATGCAGAAAATTACTCTTATCTGGAAAGCATTTCCTCGAAGGAAAGTTAAAGCACTTTTACTGTGCTGCTCTCAACCTATAGCAATCTGCTCAACTCCAGCTATGACGACCCAGCCGTGAAAGTGCTGACAACTGAGCCAGGTTGCTGTTACTCTGCTGCATTGTATTTAAAATATTGTTTTGTTTCAATATAGGGGGCAGCAGACGCCTCTTAGAAAACAGTCCCTCACTGTATAATGTCAATTGCTTGCTGCTTGAAAAGAGCTAACAGCATAAAAATGTTACATCATGGATATGAATTTGGCTGACTGGCAGGAAACAGAGAGTTAACACATGTTTTTCGGGCTGGAGGAAGGTTTGTGGTGGAGTTCCCCAGGGGTTAGTGTTTGGAGCCTTGCTTTTCCTGATATATATTAAGGACCTAGACCTTGGGGTACAAGGTACAATTTCAACATATGCAAATGATACAAAACTGGGAAGCATTGTGAACTGTGAGGAGGATAGTGTAGAACTTCAAAAGGACATAGATAGGTAGGTGGAATGGGTGGGCAAGTGGCAGGTGAAGTTCAATGTGGAGAAATGTGAAGTGATTCATTTTGGTAGGAAGAACATGGAGAAACAATGTAAAATAAAAGGTACACCTCTAAAGGAGGTGCAGGAACAGAGGGTCCAGGATGTATATTTGCATAAGTCATTAAAGGTGGCAGGACAGGTTGAGAGGGCAGGTAATAAAGTATACAGTATCCTAGGCTTCATTAATAAGGGCACAGAGTACAACAGCAAGAAGGTTATGTTGAACTTGCATAAGACAAGAGTTCGGCCTCAGCTGGAGTATTGTGTTCAGTTTTGGGCATCGCACTTTTGGAAAGAAGTGAAAGCATTGGAGACAGTGCAGAAAAGGTTCAGAAGAATGGTTCCAGGGATGAAGAATTTCAATTACGTAGATAGATTAGAGAAGTTGGGACTGTTTTCCTTGGAGAAGAAAAGGCTGAGAGGTGATTTGATAGTGGTATGCAAAATCATGAGGGGTCTGGACAGAGTAAACAGGGAGAAACTGTTCCCATTTGTGAAAGAGAACAAGGGGGCACAGATTTAAAACAACTGGCAAAAAAAGCAAAAGTGACATGAGGAATAATTTTTTCATGCAACAATTGGTTAAGGCCTGGAATGCACTGCCTGAGATTGTGGTGGAGGCAGGTTCAATCAAGGCATTCAAAAGGGAATTAGACTGTATTCTGAAAAGGAAGAATATGCAGGGTTACAGGGAGAAAGTGGGGGAATGGTGCTAGGTGAATTGCTCATTTGGAGAACCAGTGCAGACACAATGGACTGAATGGACTCCTTCTGTGCTGTAACAATTCTGTGATTCTGTGATTTTAGCAGACCAGGTAGTACTGATAGTGGTTTGGAACAGGTGGCGCAGATCCAACACAGCATCCTTTGTTAGCTGTGGTTCACGAGGTGTTTCCGCCCAGCGGGGTCAGAGAAGTTACATGGAGTCAGGATGCTGAAAGCAAGTTTGAGCTGTTCACACTTCTGCTCCCCCTCCCATGCTCTCCATACTCGCACCCCATGGCTCCTGGCATTAGCTGCTCTACCAGCTCAAAGTCCATCAGTGATTGGACACTCATATTCCTTGCCTTGGACAGGTTATTGTTCTGGACAGTGTAAAATCCAATAAGTTTTCTACCATAAGGATTTAACAGGACTCCAACCAGCCTTTAACAAACTGGGACATGAAAGCATGGGAGTTATTTGAGTCTTGTTTGATGAATTTGCTTGAAAGCTCTGCTTAATGTTGCTAATGTATAAAGAGTACTGACAATGCTTAATACCTAAATATAAATTCCTTACACTGAGTTAACTTGTCAGAAAATAAAAGATCACATAATATCATTTATCATACAAAAATAAATTCAGCTCAAGCTCTAGTGTATGCAAGTATCTTTAATCAGTAATGGTGCCATTTATTGTGTACTGCTGTTGCTCTGGCTCTCAGCAGTGTCATTCGGACAACAAACCAACAAGAAATATAAAATGCAGTTCAATTCCCGATGTTGCTAGGTCTAGTGTCAGCCAGCCAAAAATTACAATTATGCTTTGACAAATTGCGAGTGAAAGAGTTAGCAACAAAATAAAAGCCATTGGCCAGAATTTTTCGTTCGGTGTGCAGGCACGCACCCAACACGCTCGAGCGTAAAATAGCATGCAATGATATCGGGTGAGCATCCCAATATCATCGCACACTTTCGCAATATTTCGATCGGCAGGCACGAGCTGGAGTCGGAGCCACGCCCACCGCCAATTACCAGGCCAGTTAAGGCCATGAAAAAGGCAATTAAGCTGTAATTTATGTTGCCCATGCAATTTTGTGCTTATCGCATGGGCAAAATGGGCAGGCGGGCAGCTGACAATTTCAATAACTTGACGCAAAGGTGGTATAAAAAGGGTCAGCAGCATTGCCAGTGCGAGTAGTGAAGAGTGTTGGAGATAGTTTGCTTCAGGTTGCTTATTGTTATTTGGCAGCTTCATCTCTGTTTGGGGCTTCATTGTTAGCATTTGCAGGCTTCATTTCAGGACTCATTGGTGTCTACCAAGCCTGTGGGGGATTCAAGCCATAAGGGCCCTTCCAGGTATCAGAAAGCCATCTGTTACCATGATAATGGGATTGTGGATTCAGCTGGAGGCACCTACTCTGATGAGCAACAGAGGGCAGAAGGGAGAGGAGGCCAGGCGTCCAACTTCAGCTGTTCAGGCAGGTACTGACCATACTCTATACTAATTCTTGATTCTTTACCATACAGATGAAGTCAGCCAGGCTGAGTGAGCCGGAGGCTTTGCAGTGATTGCTGGGTTCCCCCGCATCCATGGTGCAATCAACTGCACATATGTGGCCATTAAGACGCCACAGAGTCAGCCAGGTGCTTTTGTTAACAGGTAGGGATTCCACCCAAAACAAAAACAGAATTACCTGGAAAAACTCAGCAGGTCTGGCAGCATCGGCGGAGAAGAAAAGAGTTGACGTTTGAGTCCTCATGACCCTTCAACAGAATGGAGTGAATATTAGGACAGGGGTGAAATATAAGTTGGTTTAAGGTGGGGTTGGGGGAGAGAAGTGGTGGGGGAGAATGCTGGTGTGGTTGTAGGGACACACAAGCAGTGATAGGAGCAGATAATCAAAAGATGTCACAGAAAAAAGAACAAAGAGGTGTTGAAGGTGGTAATATTATCTAAACGAATGTGCTAATTAAGAAAGGATGGCAGGGCGCTCGAGGTACAGCTATGGTGGGAGTGGGGTGGAAAGACTAGCAGGGCATAAAAGATTTAAAAATAATGGAAATAGGTGGGAAAAGAAAAATCTATATAAATTATTGGAAAAAACAAAAGGAAGGGGGAAGAAATGGAAAGGCGTGGGGATGGAGGAGGGAGTTCAAAGTCTAAAGTTGTTGAACTCAATATTCAGTCCGGAAAGCTGTAAAGTGCCTAGTCAGAAGATGAGGTGCTGTTCCTCCAGTTTGCGTTGAGCTTCACTGGAACAATGCAGCAAGCCAAGGACAGACATGTGGGCAAGAGAGCAGGGTGGAGTGTTAAAATGGCAAGCAACAGGGAGGTTTGGGTCTTTCTTGCAGACAGATCGCAGGTGTTCTGCAAAGCGGTCGCCCAGTTTATGTTTGGTCTCTCCAATGTAGAGGAGACCGCATTGGGAGCAACGAATGCAGTAGACTAAGTTGGGGGAAATGCAAGTGAAATGCTGCTTCACTTAAAAGGGGTGTTTGGGCCCTTGGACGGTGAGGAGAGAGGAAGTGAAGGGGCAGGTGTTGCATCTGTTGCGTGGGCATGGGGAGGTGCCATAGGTAGCGGTTGAGGAGTAGGGGGTGATGGAGGAGTGCACCAGGGTGTCCCGGACGGAATGATCCCTATGGAATGCCGCCAGGGGGGTGAAGGGAAGATGCATTTGGTGGTGGCATCATGCTGGAGTTGGCGGAAATGGCGGAGGATGATCCTTTGAATGCGGAGGCTGGTGAGGTGATAAGTGAGGACAAGGGGGACCCTATCATGTTTCTAGGAGGGAGGAGAAGGCTTGAGGGCGGATGCGCGGGAGATGGGCTGGACACGGTTGAGGGCCCTGTCAACGACCGTGGGTGGAAAACCTCGGTTAAGGAAGAAGGAGGACATGTCAGAGGAACTGTTTTTGAAGGTAGCATCATCAGAACAGATGTGACAGAGGCAAAGAAACTGAGAGAATGGGATGGAGTTCTCAAAGGAAGCGGGGTGTGAGGATCTGTAGTCAAGGTAGCTGTGGGAGTTGGTAGGCTTGTAATGGATATTGGTGGACAGTCTATCACCAGAAATTGAGACAGAGAGGTCAAGGAAGGGAAGGGAAGTGTCAGAGATGGACCATGTGAAAATGATGGAGGGGTGGAGATTGGAAGCAAAATTAATAAATTCTTCCAAGTCCCGACGAGAGTGTAAAGCAGTACCGAAGTAATCATCGATGTACCGGAGAAACAGTTGTGGGAGGGGGCCGGAGCAGGACTGGAACAAGGAATGTTCCACATACCCCATAAAGAGACAGGCATAGCTGGGGCCCATGCGGGTACCCATAGCCACACCTTTTATTTGGAGAAAGTGAGAGGAATTAAAGGAGAAATTGTTCAGTGTGAGAACATGTTCAGCCAGACGGAGGAGACTAGTGGTGGATGGGGATTGTTCAGTCCTCTGTTCGAGGAAGAAGCTAAGGGCCCTCAGACCATCCTGGTGGGGGATGGAGGTGTAGAGGGACTGGACGTCCATGAAGAGGAAGCAGTTGGGGCCAGGGAACTGGAAATTGTTGATGTGACGTAAGGTGTCAGAGGAATCACGGATGTAGGTGGGAAGGGACTGGACAAGGGAAGAGAGAAGGGAGTCAAGATAATGAGAAATTAGTTCCATGGGGCAGGAACAGGCTGACACGATCGGTCTACCGGGACAGTTCTGTTTGTGGATTTTGGGTAGGAGGTAGAAGCGGGCCGTCCGAGGTTGGGCGACTATCAGATTGGAAGCTGTGGGAGGAAGATCTCCAGAGGAGATGAGGTCAGTGACAGTCCTGGAAACAATGGCTTGATGGATTCCACTCCATGAATGTGCAGGTGACCATAGGATGCAGATTCTGCAAGTCTGTGCAAGGTACTCTGGCAGCTCCCATGATGTGTACGTCCTGAGACACTCCCAGGGGCCGAGGCTCTTCAGTGCTCCAGCCAGACTGGATGGATGGCTGCTGGGTGACAAGGGCTACCCATTGAAAAGGTGGCTCATGACGCCACTCCGACACACAAGAACAGAGGCAGAGCAGCGTTACAATACGAGCCATGCCTCCACAAGGGCCATGTCATCAGGGACAATAGATCTTCTCAAGATGCATTTCTGATGCCTGGACCATTCAGATAGAGTACCATAATACCCCCAGAGCAGGTGTCACAGATAGTGTTTGCATGCTGCGCTCTCCAAAATCTGGCACTGGCAAGGGGCTCCCTCTGGAGGAAGAAGATGTTGATGCAGCTGCAGAGGCCACGGATGATGAATCCAGTAGTGAGTCAGAAAAGGAGCACAGTGAGGAGAATGCTGAGGGCAAGGAGGCAGACCTTGGTAACATTCAGGGAGGCAGGGACACCAGGGATGCCTTGATCCAACGCTCCTTCAACTAGGCTGCCGAAAATCTGCTTCCACCTCATGCCAGGGCTGCCGCCTCCATCCCAGATGTCTGAAATGACACTTTCATTTGCACCCAAAGTCCACTCAGTGCCTGTGCAATAAAGTATCGAGCCACTCACGTCCAGCATTATAAACTGGCAATACCTGCACCAGAAAGAAAAATGGTGGAGCATACCCAGGCCATCAGAACCAGTCCTGTTCAAACCTGGTGAGCAGCAGGTTGGGTGTGTCTCCACCTGTCCGTGACCTCTCTGATTGGTTACGGCTTTTCTTTCCCTGAAAGAACAGAAGAGCATTGATTAATCCACTCTCTACCTGCAGTAACACTGCAGCTTAGCCAACCCCAGCTGAGGAAAACCTCTCAGGGCACATCTGAGTCATGGCCCTCGAGCCTCAAGGCATTCAGACCAAGCAGCCAGGGCTCACCCCCCTTGGCCAGTTCCTGCCTCACTGACATTTGGCACCCAGATTCTAACACCCCTGAGGTCCATGGGGGGGACAGCCAGACTTTAACACTTCACCACATTGACCCATGCCAACACGGTACTCACCCTTCCTGAGTTCAGCAGATCATTGAACCTCTTCTAGCACTGCACCCACATGCGCCGCACCACATCATGGCTGCCAACCAGTGCTACCACCTCCTCCCATGCCCTCTTTGTGAGGTGCGGTGACCTCCTCCTCCCATCTCTGGTGACAAGCATATCCCTCTTGGCAGCCACCTCCTCCAGGAGGACCGTGAGGCACTCATCAGAGAAGCGGGGTCCGAGTGCCCACCCGACCTGCTTTCTTGTCTGACGTGTCCAGCCGCACTCGACTCCATAATTTGAATGCTGAAGACACAGAGGTGACAGTCTTCCATGGCAGCCTTCCAGGGGCTGCCTGGGTCATTTTTAAACCGGTTGCCATTGGGCCTGGCTGACAGGCCCCACCCCACCCACCTCTCCCGACCAGTCAGGAGCAGCACCTCACGCTGAGCGGGCCTTAATTGGCCAGTGTGAAACCGCAGTTGGGGGCTGATCACAGGTGGCAGGCTGTTTCCTGGTTGCTCCCGGGCCCACTGACCTCAAAATTCTGCACATTGTGCCCCTGCACCTCCAATCTTCCACGACAGTTTAATTTGTTAAAGACAATCCTACTGCGTTTTTTTTTAAGCACATCGAGTCTCTGTGCCATAGACTGGTGATACTCTGTTTTGACCCTGAGGCAACAACACATTAAGCCCCAACTCACAGGCTGGAATTTACCTAGCCCCCCACCCCACCCTTTGGTGTTGGGCGTGAGTGGAAAATATGACGAGAAGGCCAAAAAAATCGGCTTTACTCTGTTGTGAAACCAGTTTGCAATCGTCCGCTCTGCCGGTCAATAGCAGGCCCCCTCTCCTCCCCACCCCCCCACCATCCAATGTTGGGAACCTAGTTCCAATGCATTTGTATCTTGTCATCTTCATCTTGCCTGTCCGCCGGAATCATCCCCCCATGTCAAATGTACCGCTCATGTCAGGCGAACACGTTTTGACAAGTGTGACGTGCAGAAGTTGGGACTTAGCGTTAGGGCCTTGCTCACATCAGACAACCGAGCAGCAGAAGATGCTGGAGCCCTCTGTCAGCCGGACCCTGGAGGAACACGTGCATCACATGCTGTCTGAATTCCCATGGATGTGGCTCCGCCATAAAGCAGCTCATGGTGGGAGGTTGTTGATGTCTGGGGCCTGTTTCTGGACATCACGGTCTTGGCCATGGGCTGCTATTACTGATCATCAAGAAGGGGGAGAGGAAGGTCCAGCTGTGAGTGGAGGGGAAGGTGTACCATGGGAGGAGGGTGGGAGAGTAAGGTCTAGGTTTGACTGGGAGAGGAAGGTGCACTGGAGGAGGGGAGGGGTGAGGTTGGGAGAGGGGAAACAAAGGTGTTGCAGCGGGGTGTAGTTGGTGGGGGTGGGATTAATGGGGGGGTGGAATGTAACAGGGGAAAAGGTGGCAACAGGGTTGGTAGGTGTAAGGGAGGAGGAAGCTGTCAAGGAAGGAGTTCAGATGGGGGAAGGAGTCTGGAGGGAGGAAAGACTTCAGAGGGGGGAAGCATTTCAGAGGGAGGAAGGAGTTCGGAGGGAGCAAGGAGTCTGAGGGAGGAAGGAGTCAGAGGTGGGAGGGAGTCGGGGGGAAAAAGGAGTCCAGAGGGGAGAAGGACTCCAGGGGGAGGAAGGAGTCCAGGGTGGGGAGAAGGGAGTAAAGGTGGAGGAGGGAGTAATGTTGAAGGATGGAGTAAGGGTGGAGGAGAGAACCCGGAGGGGGGGAAGTGGGAGTAAGGGTGGCAGAGGAAGTACAGGGGGAATGTCCAGGTGATCTCGCAAGGGAGGGGTCTGTGGAGTCAATGTGAGCCTTCTGGGGAGCAAACTTAGTGTGGGCGTGTTAGGAGGGAATGATGAATGTGTAAGGGAGCAGAATGAGACAGAAGGGTAAGGGTGCGACATTTTCGGTAGAAGAGATGGGGAGGATGGTTGCTGGGGACTTGGAGGCAGACACGGATCCTGGGGCTGGGCTGAAGAAGGTCAGGGAGGTTAATGTGGATGGGGGTGGGATTCTCAGGAAGATAGGGATGTTCACCTGAATATCCTGGAAGGGAAAGGGTTCTGGTTGCTGGGTGATGGTGGTGGGGGTGGTGGGGGGGGAGGGGGGGGGGGTGGTGGGGGGGTGGTGAAATGTGATGCCAGGGATGGGAGAGGGTCAGCAATGATGGGGGAAAGGACATGGGTGACTGGGGGAGGGGAAAGGAAGGGCAAGTTAGTAGAAACATGATGACCACCATTTTTCTCAAATCAAAAGTGAGTGGGTCTTTGTGCTGGACAGGCACAGGTGCTGCATGGGAGTGTGATCAGTGGGTGAGAGGAGGTGCAGGTCAGCTCAGATGGACAACTGAAAGAGATCCCCAGCAGGCAGCACTGAAAATGGTCAGAACATTGAGATGAATGTGATGGCGGAAGGATCCGCATGCATGGGAGAATGCTTGCACAAGGCTCCAAAATGACCTGTCACACAAACACTCCTCCCTCCAGAATCACTCATGGTCTGGCTGCCTGCAGCTAAACAGCAAGTGGGGAGAAGGGAATCGGAGGTGGGGGATGCGGGGGGTGGGGGGGGGGGGGGGGGGGGGGGGTGGGGAAGGGGGGCGCTGGGGGAGGTATTTATGAAGCCTGTCGATGAAGCTGAAAGACAACGTTACACATTATTCAGTGAAAGTGAATATTTTCAGATTATAAAGCAACAAAACACCCATGCAACAACTTGTAATCATTAATTCTTAATTGTTCTAGACCTATAGCTTCTTCTGAGTGTTGCCCTGACATCTACAGGAGAGGTGGAGACAGCCTGAGCAATGTTTGGCCCTGTTGCCTCTGATGACTTCGGCGTGCGTGCTTTGGACAGTCAAGGCTTTGAGGATCCCGGCTTGCTCTGGCTGACCTCCTGTGGGCCAGCTGCTCCCTCTGCGGTGACAGAGGACGAGATTGAGGGGGGTCACAGGCAAAGGGGACTCAAAGAGGGAGAGCAGCCTCTAAGATTCTTGACTGGATGACCTTGGGGTGTCCAACTGCCACTCCTCTTCCCTTTGGGCGCCCGAGGGCCTCTGCCTGACTCCATGAGCAGAAGGAGCACCTGGAGGGACATTGAGATGCCCCATTTCCCTTTCACATTGCTAATGTAGGAACTCACCCATGACTACCCCGATGGAGCGCAGTCTGTGCACATTTCCATGTTCTGCTGGACCAGGGTCTCTATGGCATCCATCATCCTCCCCATGCAGACCTTAATATGTGCACATGTGGGCACCACTGCATCAGAGAGCAGGCGGACACACTCCTCCGCCTCCTGTGCCATACTGTTGAGAGCTTCCAACAACTCTGCGTGATGCTCCCCCACCTTCTGCTGACTCTCCACGATGACTTGGAAGGCCGAATCCAGAGGCTCGTCATCTGACTTGGACCTCACAGTTGCCCCTTCCCCAGCAGTTCTCCATGCCGGGAAGCTTGTCTGAACCTGCCTCCTCCTGCTGCAGACATATGTCCGTGCAGTAACCACCAGATTGTGAAACTGAGCCTGCACTAGATCTAGGTGCCACTGAGGTGTGTGTCTCTGCGCTGGTGGAAGGTGGGTAAGCGCTGTGACGGGTCTTCCAGGCTGCTTATTTCCAGCTCTCAATGGAGGATGTGTCCTCTTGGCTGGAGGTGAGGACCTGGATGCAGCTGAGGGACTAGCTGGCTGAGGGTGTTGGTCACTTAGCAAAGCTCCCTGTGAATCCAAGTGGAGATAATCAGTGCATGACAGCAGTGTCAAAAACAGGAGACAGAACACTCATAGTTGCATTGAAAGAGGGATGATCTGGTTCAGGATCCTCACGTGGGTGTTCACAGCTGAACTCACTGTCGCCGCAGACACAGTCCACTTCCTCACCAGTCAGCACGATGGCACACTCCTAAAGTGAGTGAGGGGCCTAATGTGAGCCACTCCACCCCCGGTCTGGGACCTCTCCCTGCTCTTTTCAGCCAGCTTCTCCTGCATGAAAACAGATGGAGAGAGTGTGAGTAGGACACATGGCACTGAGTGGAATGTTTGTGTCGTGAGTGGAGCCATGGACAGGATGAGGACGCGGGATTCAGAGGATATGAGCCTGATGGAGATGTGAGGGTGTGTGTGAGAGTTAGTGGTGTTGTCCCTTGAGGTGTGAGATCCCTGTGAATGTGTGATGGGATTGTGAGTGCATGAGCTCAGAGTGATGAGAAGAGTGATTTACCTTGGCAGAACGGATAACAGCATTCATCCTCTTCCTGCACTTGATGGCTGTCCTCTTTTGCAGGGTGTTGGCACTGACCACCGCTGCCATGCTGGATTGGTGACCTTGCTTGCTGGTCTTTGCCCAGAACAGGAGTGGAGAACCCGTGGCAGACCTCCAATGTGTCCAGTAAGCACTCGTGGGAGGCGTCGCTAAATCTGGGGGCAGCAAGTTTCCTTCTTTTGGCAGCCACGTGTTCCCACCAGCTTCCTATGCCTTGAAGAGTGCTAGCTGTGTGCAGGGACGGCCTTTAAATATGATGCCCAGTTTACTGACAGCGGGGTGGGCAAATCAAAGGCCTCCTTGCCAGTGACCTAGCATGCTTTCTGGGAATGCATTATTAATGAGGCATGATGCGCAAGGAAGGGATGATACAGCACAAAAATCCACCATTGCAGCTGGCAGGTAAAAGTGTCTTTTTCCCCTCCCACTGCCACAATTAGTGCAAATCTGGGATGATTCCACCCATATTCATACAGACATGCACTCTCTGCTAACAGATTTCTGGAAAACCTTGTCAGGACCTGCAATTGGTTTACTGCTCAGAGCCTGCAGCTGAGGCTGGTGAGTCATTAGGGAAATCAAACACATGAAAATTGGGTGCAAAAAATAAAATCATAGAATCACACATCACAGCAGAAGAAGTCTATCGTGTTTGTGCTAGCTATTTTAATGAGCTATTCCATTAACCCCAATCCCCTTCTCTTTCAGCATAGCCCTGTGAAACATTTTTCAAATAGTTTTGCAATTCCCTTTTGAAAGTTATTATTGATTCTGCTTCCACTAGGCAGGCAGTGAATTCCATGTTATAACAACTCGCTTCCCAAAAAGATTTTTCTCAGCCCTCCTCTGGATCTTTTCATATTACTTGAAATCTGTGCCTCCTGGTTATCGATCTGCTGCCAGCGGGAAACGTTTCTCCTCATTTACTCCGTCAAAGTCCCTCATTTGTTTTGAACACCTCTATTAAATCTCCCTTTAACCTTTGCTATTCTAAGGAGGACAATGCCAGCTTCTTGAATCTTTCCATTTGACTGAAATCCCGCATCCCTGCCTGGTATCATTCTAGTAAATTCCCCCTACCTTTGACATCCTTCCCAAAATGCACTGCACAGAATTGGATACAGTACTCCAGCTGAGGCTTAGCCAGTGATTTATAAAGGCTTAACATGACTTACTTTCTTTTGTACTCCGTTGGTGGATCTTTAAACTGATAGTTCCTTGAAAAGCAGCAGGACCTGTAGCAGGCTGGGAGCCCATTGGGATCTACATCAGGTGTTGCCATGACTCTTTAACTGAGCACAGTGTTAGCATCCTGCTTCTGGGCTTCCTGACCAATCAGAGCACGGATGGGCTGATGTGCAGCTTCTGTCAAAGGAAGGATTTGTAATTAAAGGGACACTGGCACGGGGTCAAAATGGCTCGACTGGACATGGACTCCTGAAACTGCAGCAACCACAGGAATGAAGAGGAGACCTGGGAGGGCCCCTCTACCCTCCCCTTCCCCCAAGGATTTATCACTCTTGTCCTGAGGCCCTGCTGGCTGTGGGATGTGGGGGACTGAAGTGAAGGTGGTCTTTCCCAAGGACGAGAGGAAGAAGCCAGCCTCTCAAACCCAGCAGGCAAGTGAATGAAGTGGCCGCAGAAATAAGCCGCAGAGTGTGATCACTCAAACCTGGAGACAGTGCCTCAAGAGAATCCAGTGCCTTAAGCAGGTGGGAAAGGTAAGTTGAGGTGCCAAGCCACACATTCTGCTTTCTCCTGCACAGCACACCTCCAAACAACACACCTTGCAGCTGTACTGATTCTGCTCTCTGTGTTCAGGCACCTCACATTCCCATCTGAGCAGCCAACAGTCATACTCATCATCATCCTATTGCTCTTTTATATCCATGCCTCACAGTCTCCCACCTCTCACACAAGCTATTTCTAACAATCACACCTCTCTGGTTTCTCTCCTTGCAGGAGAAGAGAATGCAGAACCTCAGGAAGAGAAGGGAGGGGGAAGAAGGGGGCAGGAGTTGGCCCTCCACCGACAGGCACCTTGATGGCAGAAGGCAATGCATGTACAGCTGGTCCACTGTGAAGGAGGTCTTGTTCCAGGAGTCTGCAGTTGTGAGCAGTGGCCTATCATGAAAACCAGAGTTTCCTGAGGCACTGGGGCTCAGCCCCGTCAAGAGATCAGATGCTCTGCTTGGACACACTGTTTTGGGTGGTCTTGCCTCCTTGAATGCCTGTGTCAATTCCATTTGTGGAGTGGCATGTGGCTGAGGAGAGGGCAGCCTGGCTAATGTTTCTTCTGTTGATGCCGGTATTGTTGGTGTTGCTGCTCTTCTTGTTCCTCATCACGGGTATAAGATGGAGCTGCATTAAGCTGCTCACATGTGGGGAAGGCTGCCAGCAGAAAAGTCCAGCTGAAGATGAATAAATTGCAAGATAAGCCAAGTGACTTCTAAGAAGTTGGAAATCACTTGTCAAACAGTGAAAGAGCTCTCTGAAAAGGAGTGCTATAAGCAGCAGCATCTCATCTGGCCACAGCTGGAGCTCTTTAATATCACTGACCAAAGGCTTCCCAGCCTGTCAGTCTCAATGAAGAAGCACTCCTGACTGGTTGACTCTGGCAAGCTGCTGACAGCTTGGGAAATAAGTCTGCTGCCTGTTAAAACCAAAATCCTTAATTAAAACAGAAGCTAATTATCTATTTGCATATGACAATTACTTACCCAACAATTCCAAGAAGGATCCAGCTTGCCTAAAATCCTGCCTGGGTGAAATTCAGAAGTGGGTGGCATGATGTTGGAATTCCAACCCAACATCATTTTTATGGGATTAAACTTCTCATAAGCACCCAAATCCCTTGCTCATTAAAATTCTCCCCTATGTGTCTATTTTGAAAGCCAATTATCCTGTACACTTTTTTAACAGCCTTATCAACTTAGGATAGGGCTAATCATTAGAAATAAACCTATCAATATCTTTGATCACTGTTGGGATATTTGTGGAAGTTACTATAGGTATATTGAAACAATAATATCTTCCTATCCTCCTGTTGTCTTCCCTTGATCTGTTGCCATTTCAGCAGCTTGTAACAAAATGCTATTCCAATTCTCTTCACAAGGTGGCGACTGTGAGCAACACAGACATGTCAATTCCACCTTAAGGGCTTTTAAGAGTGAACCCAATGCAGCATTTAAATTAAAAATTGTTACATAACTGATTTTATCTTCTATTTCATAATTCTTTGTTCTAAGTTTGTGAGGGGAAAATTACAACAGTTAATATCTAATAAAACTGTCCAAAGGTCTTTACTATAAAAAATGAGAGCACCGTATTATGTTTGAAATAATGGTGTAGTACTTTGCAGTCACATATTGTCACAGGTTGTCTGGCATTGATGTAATTTATGATATATTGTCATAAAAATGACGTTGTTTTATGATTAACATATTTTGTGTAAACAACCTCAAATCAACATTAATATAAAAAAACCCTCAAGTATGAGCAGCAAGCATTCAAGCTGTTACAGTACCACTGAATGAAATTAAAATGCAATTTTTCTAATAGTTCAACCATGTGTAGTTAACTCAGAATGTAAATCAATGCATTATTCTTACCTTAACTCTTCTGTAATACAATTATCTCAGGTTTCATTTTAGCACTGTACAGATTTAGGGAGGATGGAAGAGTGGTTGCAAGAGAAGGTTACTGTAATGTAAAGCTGGGAACAATACAATACAAATAACGAGTGCTAAATATTCCCTCATTTGATTCAAATAGCTGCTACCTGGATTCATACAATTATTTGTATCTGTTCCTCCCAGAAATACAATGCCTTTGAGATACTATTGGGGTTACTTAGAGATAGGAGAATAGAAATCCATCTTGGGCGATAGCCCAAACTGATGATATTACATCATCCACCTGTTATAGCCTCCACCCAATACTCAGTACCATTGACTTTAACTAGTGCCAAAAGTGAATTTCTACTCAAAGACTACACAAACAGAATTCTAGTCAGCACCATTGTCCATAGGTTTCATGCACTACTAGTGAGACTGCTCACAGGCTGAGGCAAAGACTTGTGCTGTGCTGTAGGGGTGGCCTTGCAATGTTCACCAATAGGGGTAGAGGACTGTCCTCATTGGGGCTTTTCTTCAATCATTATCTGCAACCTTGTCCTATGGTTTGGAACGGCCTCTTGTGAAAGTATTTAACTGGAGCTGCTTTTCCATGTCTGTCCATCAACTTGCAACATAAAAACTAACAGGGAGAGAAGGTAAGGTAAAGTGAGGGGTCAGGGGAGGGGGGTGTGGTGCATAAAGCCATTGTAAACCATGTTATTATCAAGCCAGTGACAATACAGACAATTAAAGTCTTCATTTGCTTACTAACAGCTTATGGTGAAGACTAGTTCCTCAATGTCAGGGCGGTAGCTGATACCGAGATTGGGAAGCAGCTGGTCTATTTACTGACTGGTAGTCCTCTAAATGTACTGAGCTCAGGAAACATATGGTGGCCTGGAAGAAGCAAGTTCCCTGTTTCAGACCTCTTTTTCACTGCATCAAGTACATTCTTCACTCATTATCATTGTCCTGATCCTTCCCCCTCTCCTCTTTTCTTTGCTCAGCCTCCTTTCTTCACTCTTAATCCTAATCTTCTTCCTGCCTATTTGGTTTTGCTATAACTGCTGATTTCTATCTTTTGGAGTTGAACAGAATGACCCCAACATAAGATCTAAATAAGCCCAAAATATCTCCATTACTATTGCATTTTGCACCTGATTTAGCCCCTAACCCACCCATACTGAAGATGTTTCTATAGTGGTTGTGTACTGCAGTTGTTTTGGTATGTCTGTAGATGAAAGTTCGGCTATTCCCCTTATCTTAACACATTGAAATAATAAACCTTCTACAGTTTTAATATTCATATTATACGTCGACCATCACACTGAGAATGCAACTAGTCATACTGAATTCCTCTACCATTGTGATATAGGTTGTCAGGAATGTGCGGATGTTATATATTACTGGTCAGTGAAATGGTAATTCACACAAGTGAAAAATAAAAATCTGACACATTTGTGTGAAATATCACTTGTCAGCTGGCAGCATTGGAACATCAATTTGAAGACAAGACTAATATTCAAGGGATTATTCATTCCGTTTGAATAAATGAATGCCCTTAATGGTGACCATCAGTTCTAGGCTTTCATTTGTGTCAAAGAGCATTGTAATTCACTTCCTTCTGCACTGTTTGTGAATTATGAGGTTTTTACTCTAGTGAATGATTGCTGGTAACTCACATCGTCATTGTAATAGGTTTCTATATATTGCGTTCCCTCCCCTGTGTAGCACTATTCAGATGAATTTGGATGTTGGCTTTACTAAGTGCAAGTATGAATTTGATGTTCAGATGTAACACTGCTGGTGAGTGAGCAGTGTCCAAGAACATTTGTCTGTCAGGCACTTGGACCAGATGGGATACATCCTCAGAAAGTGAATGAGGCGACAGCAAGGGCTTCTGCTTAATAGAATCTTAGAGCACAGATTAACTGATACCTGGAATGAGTGGGTTGTTTTATCAGGAAAGGTTGGACAGACTGGGCTTGTTTCCACTGTAGTTTAGAAGAGTAAGGGGTGACTTGATTGAATTATACAAGATCCTGAATGGCCTTGACAAGGTGGATGTCAAAAGGATGTTTCCTCTTGTGGATTATACCAGAACTAGGGGACAATGTTTTAAAATTAGGGATTGCCCTTTTAGGACAGAGATGAGGAGAATTTTTTTTTCCTCAGAGGGTTGAGCGACTTTGGAACTCTCTATCTCAGAGAGGTGGAAGCGGGGTCATTGAATATTTTTATGGCAGAGGTAGATAGATTCTTGTTAGGCAAGGGAATCAAAGATGGCAATGTGGAAATCGAAACACAAGAAGATCAGCCATGATCTTACTGCATGGCGGAGCAAGCTCGAGGAGCTGCATGGTCTAATCCTGTTCCTAATTCTTATTTCTTAGAAAGTGGCCATTCAGCCCTTCATGCCACTGCCTGTATTTGAAGAGCTAAACAATTACCCCTTCCACTGTTATTTCCTCATAGCTCTACATTTAATACCTTTAAAAGCTCCTTAGATGCAAAAAACCATATACAAACTCAATTCCCAATTGCCAGGAGGAATTGACCCAAATTGCTGTGGGGAAAAACAAGCACAAGCCAACATTGGAAAGAAAAGTTTCTCCTTGTTTTGAAGTCAATCTATCTTTACAATTACTCCCAACTGCTAATATTCTCCCTGGTGAATTATGGAATATTTATTGAGAAAGAGAAAGCATTAAGCCTATACATCAACACTACACAATTCATAAAAGAGGCACATCTGAATTTTAACCAATCAGGCTTTGCCGAAAGTGTGCAAAGTTTTAAGAAATTAATCTGAAGAGCTATAATACTTTATTCATATTCTCCTTTTGAATGCAGTGCCCGCCTCAACTAACTCTGGAAAACTTAATTTATTGTGACTCTAATCTCAGTATTCCATTGAAAATCAATATGACCATTTTTTAAAAAGAAATTAGGATTATAAATTTAACCAAACCATAAACATGTATTATGGAAAGTTGGTTACCTCGCTCCTGTGAATCCCAACATGTCATCTTCAAAATTTTGGCCATAAGGCAGCAGTATATATGCTAAACAAAGGAAAGGAATAACTGAGCCACCCAAGGCCACACCATGACACTTTCCACACAGACAAAGACAGTATTGCTATCAGAATCCAGAAATCAGCGATCTTCTCATCCTTGGTGCTGAGGAGCAATATTTTTAAGGCAAGGGAGAAAAGCAACAAAATTACAGGTAATTGGAGAAAAATTGTTAGCTAATGTTTGCATGTAGCTATAAAATCATCCATGGTTCACTTTAAAAACAATTAAGTTAATGAACCAGTGGCTGATTTGACTGTCAAATAATTTTAAGCACGCAAGTATGAAAGGCTCCACTCAAGAAAGTGTTGTCTTGGATATGACATTTCTAAAGTCCTTCCAAAAATGAGTCAGTGAATAATATACAGGCTGAAACTGCAGTAATCATGAGCTCATGGTACCATTATTTCATGGTATAAGAAATCAAAAAAATGTGAACACGTTTTGACAACGCGATTTATAAGTATTGATAAATGAAAGAAAGATACTGTAGGTTTGTCAACAAAGGCCCTGCAATTGTGAAATGTCAGAGAAGCTAAAAGGTAGCTTGCTGAGAGCAGCAAAGTTTTAACTTTCCAAAGTTTGCCAATATGATATTTTTTCTGAGAATCTGTTTAATCGATTGTGCCCAAAGCAAGTACAAGTAAATGGAGCCATTTCATAAGGTCATGGATTGGCTTTCCAGGCCGTGTGTTTAATAATTACAATAGTTTTGAATTTCATGTTCCTTAGTGTAGGACCAATACCATAAGGTAGTCTGCTCTATTATCTCAGCTGAAGAATTTGGTGGTAAGATGATAAGTACGAGGATCACAAGGTCCAGCCACATGCAAACTTGAACACTGAAACTGAAATTTAATAGCATATGACATTTAAAAGTGAAATCAGTGGTGAGTAAACATGCATTCCTTTGAGTCAAAAACAAATATTGATATTTGGGAATCTTTGGCTTAATCAAGCAAGACAATTTTGGAAGGAAAAAAGAAATTATCTGAAGTAAATAATAACATATTTATATAGCACTTTTCACTGAATTGTCCCAAGGCAGGACCATTAAGAAACAAAATTTGACACTAAGCCACATAAAGAGATATTAGGTCAGATGACCAAAAGCTCGGTCAAAGAAATGGTTTTAAAGAGTGCCTGAAAGGAAGAAAGCAAGGTAGAGAGACAGAGAAGTTAGGGAGGGAATTACAGTGCTTGTGGCCTAGGCAACTGAAGGCAAAGCCACCAATGGTGCAGCCACTGGGAATGCACCAAAGGCCAGAATTAGTGGAATGCAGAAATCCCAGAGGGCTGTGGAGTT
This sequence comes from Carcharodon carcharias, assembly GCF_017639515.1. Lineage (NCBI taxonomy): Eukaryota > Metazoa > Chordata > Chondrichthyes > Lamniformes > Lamnidae > Carcharodon > Carcharodon carcharias. The sequence continues at coordinate 118,613,178 of NC_054475.1, forward strand.
GGGAGGTGATTATAGAATTAGGGAGGGGTAATAAATAATAAAACAGCCACAGCAATCTACTTAAAGCATAGTACTGAATGGAGTTGGTGAATAATTTGTTACACACAGAACTAGGGGCAGAGCTTCAAGCACAGGAAGATTCTAACTCATTAAGTGGGGACAGGGCACAAGGAAGAAGTGAGCAGCTTCACCAGAGAAAAAAATAGGTAAATGATCAAGCAAAACAGCATAGGCTTTCAACTAAGAACAGATTTCCTGACTGCTCCTCTGCCTGGTAACAAAGGTGAGAGGATTTAAAAATAACTACAAGGAGAGGTGGAAATAAAGAAATAATATCAAAACGTAAATGATGTACCTGTTGATCCTCTATATATTATTTTGCTGCTCTAGTTAGGAACGACCAATCGAGCCACAAGCAGTAAGACAGGTACACAGGTTTACATTACAGGACCACACCCAATGTATCATTAACCAATAAAATTCCACATTAAAGCCAACTCTTGAGAAATTGATTTTCCCTCTCTTGCTCCAGGATTACATTGACACATTTCCATTTGGGTATTTACCGATTTTTTCCCCCCTCATGCTCCCCACCACAAAATCATGTTCCATCTAGCTTTCTCCAGAAGGTTAATGGGAATTAAACATACCGCACACACATCTCAGTGTAATGTGATATTTATGGAATGGACTGAACCATATATAAGGCATGTGTTAGACCTAAGGGGGTGCATAGCCGACCAGAATCTGGATGAGTTCAACACACTGGCTTCATAATTGCCTTTATCAAAACAACAGACACCAGCTATATACAGAAAGCAAGGTAACACAGAAACTTACCTTATAGGCACACAAGTGGCTATAAGACATGCATCAAGGGAGTCAAGTATTGTTGAAAAAATTAGGGAATTATACTTTTCTTATTGTTGTATCGCGAGGTTCTGATAATCCAGAATAGAATGACAAAGGATAAACTACCAGATTTATTATGGTTGAGAACATGCTTACATTCAATAGCTCATTGCTGACCTACAGGCTTTCTGCATATTATCTTGCTCCAATTTTGATGACACATTTGACTGACACATTGGAGGCGATATCACCCCCATCTTGCCAGCTGAGAATAGGGTCTGCAAGAGGCTAAAATTAGACAAGGGTACTGATTAGCTGCATGGTTCCCACTTGGCACCATTCTAATGGCCCATCTTTCAGCAGCATTGGGCTTCCTGTCGCAGTCAGGTAAGAGGGTCTCATTAATATTTCAACATCAAAGTTAATGATACCACTCAGACCTCACCAGGAATTTAATTGCCAATCATGACACAAACATTCAGCGCTGGAGCCTTCAGTGAAAATTGTGGCAAGGAGGAGTGGGACCTTGTGTGCAGAAGTCCTTGTCCAAGTCCCAAAAGGGAACTTTGCATCTACCCTCCCCGAGTAGATGATCCACCTTACCCAACCTAGCCATCTCCAACCCCACCCCTCCTCTCACCACTTAATGTAGACTGGGCTTCAGTGCCCTGGAAGAGCCTCCAACTTGTTTTTTTATTCATTCATTTGATGTGAGCTTCGCTGGCTAGGCCAGAAGTTATTGCCCATACCTAAGTGACCTTGGGAAGGTGGTGGTGAGCTGCCTTCTTGAACCACTGCAGTCCATATGATTGGGTATACCCACAGTGCTATTAGGGAGAGAGTTCCAGGATTTTGACCCAGCGACAGTGAAGGAATGGCAATATATTTCCAAGTCAGGACGGTGACTGACTTGGAGGGGAGCTTCTAGGTGGTGGTTTTCCCATCTATCTGCTGCCCTTGTCCTTCTAGATGGTAGTGGTCATGGGTTTGGAAGGTGCTGCTGAAGGAGCCTTGGTGAATTCCTGCAGTGCATCTTGTAGATGGGACACACTGCTGCCACTGTTCATCGGTGATGGAGGGAGTGAATGTTTGTGGATGTGGCGCCAATCAGGTGGGCTGCTTTGTCCTGGACGGTGTCCAGCTTCTTGAGTGTTGTGGAAGCTGCACTCATCCAGGCAAGTGGAGAGTATTCCATCACACTCCTGACTTATGCCTTGTAGATGGTGAACAGGCTTTGGGGAATCAGGAGGTGGGTTACTCGTGCACTATTCCTAGCCTCTGACCTGCTCTTGTAGCCACAGTATTTATATGGCTAGTACAGTTGAATTTCTGATCAATGGTAACCCCCAGGATGTTGATAGTGGGGGATTCAGTGATGGCAGTGCCATTGAACATCAAGGGGCGATGGCTGGATTCTCACTTGTTGGAGATGGTCATTGCCTGACACTTGTGTGGCACGAATGTTACTTGTCACTTCTCAGCCCATGCCTGAATATTATCCAGGTTTTGCTGCATTTGCATAGACTGCTTCAGTATCTGAGGAGTCGTGAATAGTTCTGAACATTGTGAACTCATCAGCGAACATCCCCACTTCTGACCTTATGATGGGAAGAAGGTCATTGATGAAGCAGCTGAAGATGGTTGGGCCAAGGACACTACCCTGAAGAGCTCCTGCAGTGATGTCCTGGAACTGAGGTGATTGACCTCCAACAACCGCAACCATCTTCCTTTGTGCTGGGTATGACTCCAGCCAGCAGAGAGTTTCCCCCTGATTCCCATTGACTACAGTTTTGCTAGGGCTCCATGATGCCATTCTCTGTCAAATGCTGCCTGGATGTCAAGGGCAGTCACTTTCACCTCACCTTGGGAGTTCAACTCTTTTGTCCATGTTTGAACGAAAGCTGTAATAAGGTCAGGAGCTGAGTCGCCCTGCTGGAATCCAAACTGAGCGTCAGTGAGCAGGTTATTGCTAAGCAAGTGCAGCTGATAGCACTATTGATGACCCCTTCCATTACTTTACTGATGATGGAAAGTAGATTAATGGGGCAGTAATTAATCGGGTTGGATTTGTCCTGATTTTTTGTGTACAGGACAAACTTCGGTAAATTTTCCATATTGCTAGGTAGATGTCAGTGTTGTAGCTGTACTGGAACAGCTTGGCTCGGGCTGCAGCAAGTTCTAGAGCACAAGTCTTCAGTACTGTTGCCAGAATATCGTCAGGGCCCATAGCCTTTGCAGTATCCAGTGCCTTCAGCTGTTTCTTGATATCACATGGAGTGAATCGAATTGGCTGAGAACTGGCATCTGTGGTGCTGGTGACCTCCGGACGAGGCTGAGATGGATCATCCACTCAGTACTTCTGACTAAAGGTTGGTGTGAATACTTCAGCCTTATCTTGTGCACTGATGTGCTAGGCTTCCCCATCATTGAGAATGGAAATATTTGTGGAGCCTCCTCCTCCAGTGTGTTGTTTAATTGTCCACCACCATTCACGACTGGATGTGGAAGGATTGCATCTGATCCGTTGGTTGTGGGATTGCTTGGCTCTGTCTATCAAATTGCCGCTTATGCTGTTTGGCACACAAGTAGTCCTGTGTTAAAATTTCACCGGGTTGACACCTCATTTTTAGGGTAAGCCTGGTGCTGCTCCTGGCATGCCCTCCTGCACTCTTCTTTGAACCAGGGTTGATCTCCTGGCTTGGTGGTAAGGGTAGAGTGGGGGATATGCCGGGCCATGAGGTTACAGAGTGTGTCCAAGTACAATTCTGCTGCTGCTGCTGATGGCCCACAGTGCCTCATGGATGCCCAGCCTTGAGTTGCAACATCTGTTTGAAATCTATCCCATTTAGCACAGTGGTAGTGCCACACAACACATTGGAGTTTATTCTCAATGTGAAGATGGGACTTCGTCTGCACCATGACTGTGCGGTGGTCACTCCTACCAATTCTGTAGGACATATACATCTGCGGCAGGCAGGTTGGTGAGGGTGAGGTCAAGTATGTTTTTCCCTCTTGCTGGTTCCCTCACCACCTGCTGCTGACCCAGTCTAGCAGCTATGTTCTTTAGGGTTCAGCCAGCTCGGTCAGTAGTGGCGCTACCGAGCCACTCTTGATGGTGGACATTGAAGTCCCCCACCCAGAGTACATTCTGTGCCCTTGCCACCCTCAGTGTTTCCTCCAAGTGGTGTTCAACATGGAGGAACATTGATTCATTAACTGAGTGAGGGCAGTACATGGTAATCAGCAGGAGGTTTCCTTGCCCATGTTTGACCTGATTCCATGAGACTTCGTGGGGTCCGGCGTCGATGTTGAGGAGCCCCAGGGCAACTCCATCACAACTGTACACCACTGTGCTGCCACCTCTGCTGAGTCTGTCATGCCGGTGGAACAGGATATACCCAGGGATGGTGATAGTGGTGTCTGGCACATTATTTGTAAGGTATGATTCCGTGAGTATGACTATGTCAAGCTGTTGCTTGACTAGTCTGTGAGATAGCTCTCCCAATTTTATCACTAGCCCCAGATGTTAGTAAGGAGGACTTTGCAGGGTTGACAGGGCTGATTTTACCGTTGTCATTTCCGTTGCCTAGGTCGATGCTAGGTGGTCTGTCCGGTTTCATTCTTTTTTTTGTGAGCTTGTAGCAGTTTGTTACAACTGAGTGGCTTGCTAGGCCATTTCAGAGGTCATTTAAGAGTCAACCACCTTGCTGTGGGTCTGGAGTCACATGTAGAGCAGATCAGGTAAGGATGACAGATTTCCTTCCTTGAAGGACATTAGTTAATCAGATGGGTTTTTACAACAATCAACAATGGTTTCATAGACTTTTAATTCCAGATTTTTATTGAATTCAAAGTCCACCATCTGCCATGGTGGGATTCGGACCCTGGTCCCCAGACCATTACCCTGGATCTCTGGATTACTTGTCAGTGACAATACCATTACACCAATCACCTCTCCTTGGGCAAAATCCTGCTCCTGCCAACTGGTCACCTCTTCATTCCAATCAGGTTCAGTTTGGGAGTCTGCAGCACTGCACAAAAATGAAGCTGTGCAGTTAAAATTGGCCAGGTCTTACTCCATTTTCATCTGCTGGGTGGGCCATCTGCCTTTCCCCAATGCCACCCTACAGTATGCCCCCTCCCCTAACCCCATTCCCCCACCACTCACCCACCCCCACAACCACCATCCCCAGGTACTAGTCCTGTTCCAGGTTAAAAATCACTGATTCTTGAAGGAAAATCTCTAAATGCTCAAGCTGGTATATTATTAAAATAGTTTAGAATAAGATAAATAAATGTATTAGAAAATGGTAGGGGGGGTGGTGGGGATGGGGGTGGGAATGCAATAAAAACATGTTGAATAGATTACTGTTAAAAAAAAATTGAAGCTCCTCTGATAAATATTTTGTGCTAAACATCAATGAGAATTTATGCAGGTTGTATTTTATATATTACTGGAGTTCAGTACTTTGGGTGTGTATGTATATATCTCGAGTCATCAAGTGCCAATGAACTTTAGTACCTGCAATCAATCTGCCTATTCACCTGGTCTTAAGTTATCATCCTTCTTGAGGCTCATAGTGCTCATTTAAAACAATGCAATGCTTCTTTGTATAGGAGGAGGTATTGAGCATATAAAGTGGATTCATCCATCTCAGGAGTGAGGTTGTTAAGATATACCATTATGGTCAAAGGAAATTAAAACAACGAGAGAAAGATAACAGTAAGAACAAGATAAAAAGGGAAATGACTATAATTATACCCAAGTAAAAAGACAAGTTACAATCTGTTGTCAAGCTTATTTTGTAGTGTAATGACAGACAGGATAAAATATCTGGGCTGATAATTTTGAGCTCATCACCAGTAACATTAAAAATTAATCTTGATTCCTGTAGCTACCTTTATTCCTTGCACCAGACCACGTTGTTCCCTGCTGACCTAGTTTGTGTATACACTAGTCAAGGAGTGTCATTGAACTAAAAATCACATAAGCACCAGGGTGATTGAGAGCTGCTGAAGCGTAGTTTTGTGCAATCACAAAGAATACTGTTTCCTGCATGATGTGACGCCAGTGCTGTAAAGTGCCACAGAGAGAGAGAGGCACACACACACAGAAGCAAACAGGCAGCATTTGTCAGCCATTGTGGGCTCCTGAGGGGCAACGGTAAAGTGCCAAATAATTTAAAAGCAAGTCCACAAATTAACAGCTGGAGCGGAAGGAAAATTACAATTTCGAATACTTGAACAGATTTCTTTAACATTATAAATCAAACAGTTCTGTCTAGGTTCTGCGTGCCCTTCCTTGATTGCCCAAAACTTAGTAAACGCCTTAAGAGCCCTGGTATTTCTATAGGTTGTCTAAACGCTTGTGCTGTGGGGCAAAATCATATAAGAATAGCATATGAACACAGTGCTTCAGTATAACATACAGATTCCCAATATTTCAAGCAGGGCATTCATCACTGTTTGTCATTTTCATGTTTCTCCTACTTCATGTGGTAAGTTCTGGTATATATGTATTGGTTTCTGGTATAGGTAACCATTTCATTACCCAAAACTTGGTAAAGCCTGAATGTGGCCTTTTTAAAGAGGTGAAAATAGTGAAGAGGTCATTTTAAAACTGGAGGGGTGTAACAAATATGTGAGAGGACTCAGCACAACATAAGAAGTCAGCAGTGAATGAGGGGGATGTAGCAGGGGATCAGACATGAGCCAGTAGAGGATTATCAAAATCAGAGAAAGATACCATAGCCTTGTCTAACCAGGATTAGCTGTTCTTTTTTAGTTGTTTTATATTAAAGATTTTTCTTTATTTCCTCTCATGGTATATGTAGGTATTTCAGGTTTAGTTACTTGTTTCATTGAGTTTTTTTATCTATAATTTATGCTGTGAATTCCTACCTTCCTGCTATCTGCGTGGTCTTTGTATGGATTGTTGCTATTACTGTGCGCTTGCATGAGATATTTGCATATTAATTGCTTTAACAGTCTCCTTTAGGATTTTGAGATTCTCCTATTTGGTACAATGTTTTTGAGTAGTAATCTCACATGTTAAGGTTCAGTTACTATTGTTTATACCATTGATTTTCATTATCTGGCAAGATGATGATTGCAGTCAAGTGAAGGGCTGCAACACCTCAGTTCACGTTCACAGGTTTGCAGCCACTGGAGGTTCATGGTCTGTTGTGTTTGGTCCTTTTGCTTTGCATTTTCTGACACCTCCAATTTTTACAAGTTCAAGTCATTGCCTGCCTTTCAATAGAAATAGCTTTCCTCTTCTGTTATTGTGTGTAGTGTAATGCCTCTCCATTAGGTACTGTTTGGATATACCTTCCATGCTACAGTACAGCATGAATGTAAGGTATAATCTATTAATGACAGATTTGGTGGTGGTCTAGTTCTTTGTACTGATGGAATTTGTCAATAATTCTTTCTGACAGCCCATCTACAGTATTTGATTTTGTGCCTTTTCCTATTTGTTTGAATTGTTGGTTTGATTGTAAATATCTCCAGATTTTTTTCGTTTTTTTCAGATTCATTATCAGAAATAATCTTATAGATACCCACCTATTCTTGATACCGTCCCTTTGTAAGAAACAAGCTCATATTTCACTCTATCTTTTAAGGGATTTGAGCAATTACTGAAAACATAAGTTTCAGTTCTTTACTTGATATCATTTCCGCTGACCTATTTATGTCTGCTCTTATTTACCACACCTTCTAAAAATAATGCAATTGTTCTTCCATAATAGGTGATAAAGGATCTTCCATTGGACTATTGTTGACTTTTAGAGCCCTGGTATTTTTGTATTTTGTACACACATTTGTGCTATGCGGCAAAATCTTAAAAGATAGCGTATGAACACAGTGCTTAAGTATAACATACAGATTCCCAATACAGTAAACTTTGTGTTATCCGGCACTCTACCAACCGGAATTCTCTACTAACCAAAATTTCTGATGTTCCCCTAATACCAATTGTCATTTTATCAGCCAGGAGCAATTACAAAATTATCTGGAACCAGTATACCCGTACACTGTGTTATTATATACTTTACTTTATGTTTTAATGTACTGTTGCAGATTGGAAGTAAAAAGAATACTGTTCTTTACCTCCTGAGTACTTGCATATTAGTTCATGCTTCAAGTATTGCTCTGTATTCCATTGGTAAATGGAACACTCCATTTACCAGCATTTTTGATTAACTGGCATCACCCATTCCCCGCGCATGCCAGATAGAAAAAATTTATTGTATTTTAAGGAGGATATTTATCTATTTTTAGAAATTCTGAACCCCATTCATATTGTAACAAAGCTCAGTGCAATTTCCTCAAACCCTTTGCCACTATTTCTCAAGTTCATGTTTTTTCTACTTCATGTGGTAAGTTTTGGTATTTATGTATTAGTTTCTGACAATGTGTAACAAGTTGCTATTGGGAGTGTTTTTTATTAGCTTTTGTTTATGGATCAATGTGCATACACAGAAATGACACCAGAAGACAAATTCCACTTCTGCTATAGGAAGCCATTGTGAGGGACTGGACAGGTCGGAGGCTACATTGGGCTCCATAGAGGGCATCTGTTAGGTATAATGAGGTCATGTGCATGCAAAAATGACTCCCATGATAGGCATCCACATATCTGATGGGAATTGCACTGGGCATCATTTTGAAAAGGGGAATTGTGTGCAGGCGCCTAAAGACAACAGCAAATCATGGTATCCATTAGTGTGCAATGATGATCAGATGTTAGCACTGCTATTTTTGAGTGCCACCCATCAGCCATAAACCTGTCTTAATCTTACTCAGCTAAATACAGCATTAAATATGAAGCACACCCCACCAGCGCTACTTAAAGGGATCATGAACCACTTACAGTTTAGTTACTGGATGATTTCTCCTGACTGCTGGTACAATTGTACATGCTTTTAGAGCATTCCTGTACTGAAGTCTCAAAGATCTGTGGGGATTAGTCCGTCTGGTGCTGAACTAATTCTTTGCTTATTTAAAAGCTTGTGCTGAAACAAGTTACTTCCATGTTGTGATCTGGTAGGCCTCCCTCAGGGAATTAAGCATGACTAAGAGAATGAAGATAGACTACATAGAACAGGACAAGCTGCTAGAAGAGACAGGAGAAGGGCTGGGAGATGTGAAGGATGGGAAGAGCATTCTGCAGGAGTTCATATCCATCTAGGGTCTTTTGGGAACAATTCTCTTGTCTGTGCTTCAGCAAAGACCAATGTTTAGGAAGGCTTTGTTTCACAAAATTGCCAACTGCTGCAACCACAAGCAATCTCAAAGCCGAGCAAGGAGTGCATTACCTATGGCTGTCAAGGTTGACTGTTTCGTTGGACTTTTATGCATCTGGCACCTTTCATGCTGCTCCAGGAGATGGAAGCAACGTCTCACAGTTTGCAGTTTACTCCTCATTGGGGAGGTCACTAAGGCTCTTGATACATGAGAGATAACATAACTTCATTTTCTTTTGCCAAAGACAAGGCAGCAGAGTGAGCCTGAGAGTTTTCTTGCATTGTAGGCTTCCCCATGGGTCAAGGTGCTGTTGACTCTGCACACATTGCTCTGTCTGGCCTCATGTGAATCCTGCCATTTTTCTGAGCTGAAAAGGATTCCACTCCCCCAGTATGCAATTGCTGTGCAAGCACAGGCAGAACATCATGCAGGTGAATACCCATTAACCTGGCAGCAACCATGATTCCTTCATTCTGTGGCAGTCTTCTGTGCCATCGGAATTTGACAGACCGTGGCAAGTCAAAGGTTGGACATTGGGTTATAAGGGCTGTTCACGTATTACGTGGCTCATGACTTTGCTCTGGAATCATCACACACATGCACAGCCGGCATACAGTGAAAGCTATGCAATCACAAGGAACATTATACAGCACATCATTGGGGTCATTGCTGCCTGGGCTGCTTTGGAGGAGTCCTGTAATAATCAGTTGAGGAGGTATCAAGATTTGTACTAGTTGCTGCATGCTGCACGACCCAACCATCATGAGGGAACAGGCCTTGCCAACACCTATCAGGCAAGAAGCTGAAGAGTAGGAAAAGGAGGAAGAGGAGGAGGAAGAAGTGGAAGAAGAAGAAGAGCAGGAAGGGAAGCCACAACACAGGTACTCCCTTTTCTATTCAGGATCTATGTAATCAAATAATTTCTGAGTGATACCACTAACCTCCACCACACTTTCTCAGTTGCCAACAGTCCCAATTTCCTTGCTTTTCCCCTATCACTGGCCATCGTAACATTTTCTTTCTGACAACATAAAAATAAAAACAATAAAAATGCACATTCCAATCCAAATTTAGAAATTAAATAAACTAGTCAATCTTGAGCATTTCTTAGCCCCTCCTCTATCTATCAGTGTCTCTCTGATGGGGTATGCGCCACCCCCACCACCCTGCCAGTTGTTACAACATGGCTGGTGGAAAACTGTTGACCTCTAACTGAGGAGACTCCAGGTAGCTTTGGAGAGCTAAAAGGCCTAGCTTCAGATTGCATCATCTCAGCATGGGTGGCAGCAGTCTGAGCTGGCTGCCTGACAGACAACACCAAGGTCACTGGTGGACTGGGAAGGTGAATGCTTTCATTGTGAGGTTCATGCTCCACTGAGACACTGCCATCCTCAGCACTCCTAGATGAACTCTGCTGTACGGCCTTAGAAGCTCCTTTGAACCGTGGTATCCAGAATCATGCTGGCAGCAGCCTGAGCTTCCTCTACAGCTCTCAAATCTTTGATGCAAAATATTTGCACTGAAATGGAAGCTGAAACAGCAGGATTCATGGTAGTTCCACAGGAACTGATGGAGGTGTCCACCTTTTCCATGTTGGAAAGGATGGTCCCCAAGGTCTGCACAAAACCCAATGCCCAGTTTGGTGCTGAACTCGTCTATTCTCCTTGACATTGAGTGCAGGCTTTCTGAGTGGCATTCCAGTATACTAAGAATTTGGGTGCTTGCCCCTTTCAGCCATATTCTGTCGCCAGGACAATTAAAGCCCTTATGTGAGTCCTCTAAACAGAACTAGTGTGAGACTTTACCTTGTAGTGTGCTAGCACCTGCGCTATCCTTTCCCCCATTCTGGCTCCTGTGTATTTGTGCCCAGTGTCTCACCAGATATAGATCCCTCCTTTGTTCTCATCTCTAAACTGCATGTAGTATCAGTGTCCGAGCTGGTGGCTGTGAGTGTTGGATCAAATGACAGAGTTTCTTCACTTTCATTTTCTTCTTCCTTTCTTCTTCCTCCACTGAATGGGAAGGCTCCAGTTCTGAGGCAACTGAAATGAAAAAAACATTCAGTTGGGAGAGACTGAGGAATGAGGGAGATGTGGGGTGACAAGAGGAAGAGTAGCTATAAGAACATAAGAAATTGGGGCCATTCATCCCTTCCTAGCTGCTCTGCCATCCTACAGGATGAAGGCTGACCTTCTACATCAACTCCACCATTTTGCACAATCACTAAATCCTGTGAATGCCTTAGTACCCAAACACCTATCGACCTCTGTCTTCAATATACTCAATGACTGAGCATCCACAACTCTCTGGGGTAGAGAATTCCAAAGATTCACAACCCTTTAAGACATTGATATAGATTGTAAGTAAATAGCTGAGACTTAAGCACTGATCCCTTCAGTAGTTCGCAAATTACAGTCTGTGATCCTGAAAATGACCTATTTATTCCTACTTTGTTGGCTGTCAATTAACCAATACTCAATCCATGCTAATATATTACCCCCAATCCCGTGAGCTCTAATTTTGCATATGGCACCCTATCAAATGCTTTTTGAAAATCCAGATACACTGAAGCCACTGGTTCCTGCTTCTCTAACTTGCTAGTTACTGGGGCAAAAAGATTCTGATAGATCTATCTAGCATGACTTCCCTTCCATAAAACCAAGTTGGTATATTGTACTTTTGCAAGTGTACTGTTAATAATAGATTCTAGCATTTGGCTACCACTAATGTTGGGTTTACTGGCCTATAGTTCCCTGCTCCTTTCTTTTCCCTTCCATGAACAGCAGTTACATTTGTGACCTTCCAATCAAGTGGGAACAAATCCAAGATCTGGGAAATTCTGCAAGGTAAAAATCAATGCATACACTATCTTAGCAGCTACCCCTTTTAAAACTGCAGGATGTAGGCCATCAAGTGCAGGAGATTTGTTGGCTCTTAGTCCCATAATTTCTCCAGTATTATTTCTTTCCTAATGTTGTCTTTTTAAGTTCCTCATTCTCACGAGATCCTTGGTTCCCTGTCATTACAGGAATATTTTTGTGTCTTCTACTGTGAATAAAGATACAAAATATTCATTTAATGTCTCTGTCATTTCATTATTCCACCTTAAAATTTCTCCTGTCTCTGAGGGATTCACGTTTACTTTCATTAATCTCTTCCTTTATACCTACCTATAGAAAATTGCTAGTTTACTTATATAATCTATTTTATTTCTCTTTATCAATTCCTTGGTCATCCCTAACTGAATTCTAAAATCCTCCCAGTTCTCAGGTTTGCTATTCATTTGGCAGTATAAGCCTTTTCCTTTAAACCCAATAGTATGTTTAACCTCTCTTGTTGGCCACAGTTGGACCACTTTCCCATGGAATTTTTATTCCTTAAGGGGATTCATTGCAAGTGAATGTTTTACATTGCTTATCCACAGGCATATCTTTTAATGTAGCTTGACAATCTACATTAGCCAACTTGACCCTCATACCTATGTAGTTTGCTTTCATCAGATTTAAAACTTTAATTTTGGACTTAACTAAATCATTGCCAAACTCAGTATAAAATTCCAGCATATTATGATCATTCTTCCCAGCAGCTTTTTTTACTTCCAGGTCAAAAATCCTGGAACTGCCTTCCTAACAGCACTGTGGGTGTACCTACATGGACTCTAGCAGTTCAAGAAGGCAGATCACCACCACCTTCTCAAGGGCAATTAAGGATGGGCAATAAATGCTGGCCCAGCCAGTGAAGCCTACATCCCATGAATGAATTTTTAAAAATTAACCCTACCTCATTGCACAATGCTAGATCTAAAATAATTTGTTCCCTAGTTGACTCCTCAGCATACTGACTTAGAAAGCTTTCTTGATGCATTCCATGAACTCGTCCTCTACACTATTACTTCAAATTTGATATGCCCAGTGTATACGAAGGTTAAAGTACCCCATGATTATCATATTACCCTTGTTAAACGCACCTCTATTTACCTGATTTATTCACTGCCCGTCATTACAGCTACTGTTAGAAGGCCTAGAGACCATTCTGTTTTCTCTCCCTTGCTGTTTTTTAGTTTTATCCAAATTGATTCTACATCTTGATTTTCCAAGCTAAGATCCTTTCTCTATGCTATCATTATCCCATCCTTTCAATACAATGTTTCTGCATTTTTAATTCTGCTTAGCTATTCTAAAAGTCAACTATCCTGAAACATTTAATTCCCAGTCTTGGTCACTTTGCAAACACGTCTCTGTAATGGCTATTAGATCAACCTCATTTATTTCTATCTTTAATATGAACTCATCTATTTTATGGTGAATGCTTCATGTGTTTAGATATACTGCCTTTAGCTTCATCTTTTTTCTATTTTTCCACAAAGTCACCTTTAATCACTAATGCTGTATTCTCTTTGTTAAGCTCCCTGTCCCTTCCTGATGTACTTTACTTATTTTTACTAAAATATCTACTCTGGATTTCATCCTTGACATTTCTCTTGCTGTCTTTGAATTTACCCTTTTCTGAATCCTCTGACAGCCACATTCCCAACTTTATCAGTTTAACATCTTATTTATTACCCTAGTTACTCAATTCAACCAGACACTGGTCCCAGTCCAAAATTAAAAATACCTGGAAAAACTCAGCAGGTCTGGCAGCATCTGCGGAGAGGAACACAGTTAACGTTTCGAGTCCATATGACTCTTCAACAGAACTGCTGGGCTGGTCCCAGTCCAGTTTGAGTGGGCCCTCCCAAAAGACAAGCTCCCCTTTTCCCCAACACAGCTGCCAGTGTCCCATGAATCAAAACCTTGCCTTCGACACTGTTCTTCAGCCATGCCTTTAACATTCTAATCTGTCCCTTATGTCAATTTGCTTGTGGCCCAGGTAACAATGCAAAAAAAAACCTGCCATGCTCTAAATTTTTTTCTAACTCCTCAAGCTCTCTCAACAGACTCTCATGCCTAATTGTACCTAGGTCTTTGATTCCTAAATGGACCACAAAACTGAATCCTCCCCCTTTCACTCCACATTATTCTCCAGTTATGGAGTAGAGTTCAACCCTAGCACCAGCTATGTGGATGCCCTCATCAGCAATCACTCAGCAGTACCAATAGCCTCTGTTTCAGCTATGCCGCTTTTCCATGATGCCAGCATCATCTCCTAATGGGAATTAAAATATGCAGGCCTGCTTGTCCTCCTGCAGTTTGTTGCTCCTGTCTCTTGTTATGTGCCACCTTCTTCTGCAAGAAGGAGGGGGAAGTGTATCAGTGAGTGATGAGCAATAAGTTTGGGTGATGTGGCTTCATGGTTAATTAAGTTTCAGTAAATGTGAATGCGAGTTGTGACTATGAGGTTTGCAATAGCGCAAAGTGCGTGAGGGTGAGGTAAAGCATATGAACTGAAGGATTTAGTCCGACTAGCTGGGTGGTGGGTGTGTATGCATTGTGTGTGCATTGAGCAATAGATTAGCTTAGTGTTTGCAGTGGGTAGGATATGCTCTTTGAAAATGAAGTCACTCACCTTGAAAGCTTATGTGAGATTATTAAACTTCTTCCTGCACTGCACACAAGTTTGAGGAGCAAAGTGCCTAGCATTAACCTCAGTTGCTATTTCTTCCTTCTGCATCCTAAGCATGTACCTCGAGAGCTTCCTACAACCTCCCCACCACCACCGCCTCCCCCAACCCACTCGCCCCCTGCAGATGCAGGGCATCTCTCCTCCATTCCATTTCTTCTACCAAGATCTCCAGCACATTGTGTGAAAACCTTAATGCCTGCTCTGCACCATGGTTAGCCATTCTTTGCTCTTTCACAGACATATTCAGCTCACAAAAGGGTCCCAACACTTTAAGAGGTGCAGGTTGCCTTTATGCAGCACAAGCAATTCCCGATATTGGGCTCCCTGCTGATGTTTGCAGCCAATGAGCTGCTGTGTGTAATGCTGGTTGCACACAGAAATCATTTAAAACAGCAGGCAGCACCAATTTAACATGCTGCCTGCATTGCAATGAAGGGGTACAGGTTAAACACACATTGCAATCCCTGCAGCCATTTTTGGGGGCTATCCAATCTAACCTTGTAATGTCTTGCAGGGAACATGGGCTGCTGGATTGGACATGCCACAAAAAATGGCAATTTTACATTATATCCTAGGGTTTTTGAAGATTTTTTTAAAGTTATATTTTCAGAAGTTTTATGAGGATGAAGTGGTTTGCATAACAAATCAAGTTGTGTTATCCGTTTTGATTGAGGTCTTATTTCAAATCTTTGAAGCAGATCCAAATGTTTATTTGGTCTCTGTAGCAATGTGATTGCTGCAGTGTGAAATCTAATCACATGCTACAGCAGTTAGCTTATAAAAATTGGTACAGCACAATGCCAGAGATGAAATTTGATACTTCTTGAAGGGGATGCTGAGAACTTAAGGCGATGTAACGGCACAACTCATAATATTATGGAAAGAACTTTTATTACAGAAAGAAATTTTAAGATAGCATGTATTAACTGAAAATTATAGCTGATTACCTTCTAACAACTTGGAACCAAAACTTCACACAACATTAGTAATGAAAATACGCTAGAAACACAATGGTAGGGGCAGGAGAGCAAATAAAATGGTCTCTTTCTAAGCAGTAAGAGCAATGCAATATCTGGAATATTACTCTCCTACTCCACAGTTTTAAATGTATTCGCTTTAATACATAATTAGCTCATATAGAACATGCGTGTCATATGAAATCTATATGATTTTTTTTTAATTAATGAAATCTTTCCAGCTTGCTTCTGCAGCCAAGAAATTTGGGTGCACTCAATTTTAGGAATGCTGTTGGCTTCATGCCTTGTGTCAGAATGGTTAAGTCTGAAGTTCCCCAGATATTGGACTTCAGACCATGTTATAATGGAGCCAGAGTTGTTTAACAGCCAACTAGCAAATAATTCACCTGCTGCTAGTGTCACATCAGGTTAAGTAAACTGTGGACCAGGAGTCCAGGGATCGGTTGAAGGAGGCCATGTAGGTTAGATGCCACTATCAGTGGTGAAGAATATCAATCATCAGAGGGCGGGTTAAGTGTGAGGCCAGGAGAAGCAGTCCTTCTCCTCCCGGTTCCACTGTCAGAAAGCTTAATTATCTTCTTTGCTGCAGGTGATGGGCAGAATTTTCCCAGAATTGCACTAAGTGCAGTAGCGGGCGGGTAAAATGGAATCCTACCCGCCAAAGAAAATGGCAGGTTTTCACACCGTATCGCCCTAAGCCTGCCTCATTATTTATTTGCTCCCGCAAAACACGCTGTTTCTGTGGCGGGCGGCTTTCATTCTCCAACCCACCATCACCCCGCTGTTGCATCACGCCGGCAGCCGGTGGAGGCAGGGACTTCCCAGGCCCCAGCACTCAGAGGACTGCTGAAGGCCAGAACATTGCTGAGTCCGAGTCAGATGACGAGCCTCTGGACTCAGTCATGTCACAGTTGCTGAAGCTGCAAAGGCAAGCTAGGGAACAACAGAAGGGATGTCTGCTGCACTCCTCAGATTGCAAGGCATGATGCCAGGAGCCAGTCCATCTTCAGGCTGAGGTAATAACACCGTCATTGCAACACACCAAGGCCAACACTGGTAGGATGACAGATGTCATGGAGACCCTGGTCCAGGAAGTCACTTCTGTACTGCTGCGCGGGCTTAACTCTATCTCTGATGCCATAGTTGACCTCCAATGTTGTGTACACGAGAGGGATGCTGGGCAGCTCGATCTTCCAGCCACCCTTCCACTCACAAAGTCAACCAGGGGCCCTTGGGCACCCAAAGGGAGGAGGATCAGCAGGTGCACATTCCGGGGCCATTCACCCAGGTGACTCTGGGAGTGACCGGCCCAACCAAATTCCCTCTTCCTATGATCTCTGCAGCTCGCTTCACAGGCCAAGGAGGGTGCCACACAGCAGGACCCCGAAAACAGGCCGGGGACCTCCGAGTCTCAACCCTCCAGTGGACGCCCGCCAACGTCATCACAGACAGGGCATCACAATAAGCAGGCTGCCTCTGCCTCTATTGTGGACGTCCGGGGAGCACCAAGATATAGCGGTAGGGTTAGGAAAGTTAAATAAAAGTAGTTGCACAGCCTGGGCACGAGTGTTAATCACGAGTACATACCGTTCACTATTGTCAATAAATTCCTAAGGATGTCTCCCTGCCTATGGCTCCTTGTTCTGATGAGCAGTGTTCTTGTCAGATGTGAAACATTTCTGCACAAGATAAAAGGCAGGTGTCTCAGTCCAGGACCTCTTCCCTGTGCTCTGTGCAGCCTTCAGACCACAGTGATGGTCCAGCCTCACACTCCCTTACTGATGCCTGCACCTCAGTGGTGCTGGTCATTGCTGCCAGAATGTAGTGGGTAGGCACCACAGATTATCTCTGTGTCCTCTCAGTATCTTTAAATTGGGGCTGGCCCCCATCACACCAGCACGTGTGACCAGTGATGCTGTGCACCAGCTCCTGAAGGGCTGAGATGCTGAAGGTGGACACAGCATCAGATGTTACATGGCTGCATCTTTGAGATGACCCTGATCATGGAGTGCAAGCGGGCTGCCCTCGGCCAGTCAGGAGTCAGACATTCTCAGTGGCTATGTGAAGATCTATGGAGTGTCCTCGCTGCATGTCGTCATCATCCTCCCGTGATTGAGCCACTATTAGGGCCTCCACTGCATCTCCATGACAGGAGCGTTCTCACAGGGGGAATATGCACTGCCATAAGTCAGACTGGAGTCAAACGTTCACAACTGTGATATGAGAATCTATGGGGACACCTCACTGCATGTCATCATAATCCTCCACAAATCTAGCAGTTATGAGGGCCTCCTAAGCGCACCTGTCTTGTCTGGCTAGTGCAAGAGCCTCATCCCCGCCATCATCACCAGAGGACCTCCTCACCCTCATTCCCACGGCATTCTCTTCATCCACGGAGACCTCCAGATCCTCCATCTCCTCCTCAGCCAGCTCATCTCCCCATTGGAGTGCCAGGCTGTGAAGGGAACAGCAGATGACAATGATGTGTGACACCCTCTGCATTTCAGGGCTCCAACAGACCAATCTAGGCATCGAAACTTCATCTGCAGCACCCCGATGGTCTGCTCCACCAAGTTGTGAGCTGCTGCATGAGCCTCATTATAGCGTCGCTCTGCTGCAGCCTGAGGCTGCTATACAGGTGTCATCAGCCACGACGTCTGCGGGACCCCTTGTCCCCAAGGACCCAACCTGCAGCCTCTGTGCACCATGGAAGACTGCAGGGATCTGTGAGCGACTCAGGATGTAAGCGTTATGCACAATCCCTGGAAACTGTGCACATACCTGCAGGATGCGTTTCTGATGGTTGCATACCAGCTACACGTTCAATGAGTGGAAGCCCTTGCGGTTGATGAAGTCCACTGAGTATAGCAATGGAGACCTGAGCGCCACATGAGTGGCACCTGTGGGAATCCCGAGATCAGGGCAAATCCAATGGCCCTTGCATCCTGGCTGTCCCAGTCCCGGGCGAAATGCACAAAGTTGTCTGCCATGGAGAAGATGGCATCCGTGACCTCATGGATGCATTTGTGGGTGGCGGACTGTAAAATCCCACAGAGGTCACCTGTGAAGCCCTGAAAGCAGCCACTAGCATAGAAACCGAGTGCTGCTTTCATGTTCACAGCCACTGGCAGTGGATGCCCTCCATGTCCCCTTGGCACCAAATCTTGCAGTAAGTGGCAGATGTGAGCCACAAAGCCCCTAGACATGTGCAGTTTTCGGCGACACTGGTTTTCAGTCATCTGCAGGAATGGCAGGTGGCGTCTATATACCCTGAGTGTTGCTAGGCTCCGGCCAGCCATGGCTCACTGTCGCTCCTGGGCAGCGTGTGTGGGAGCCCCTGCTGCCCCTTCTTCGTGAGGTTGCTATTCCTGCCTTTGCACAGCCAGGAGCCTCAGTTGCTCTCTCCTCAGTCTTTTACAGTCTCTGTAGGCATCAGGCATACAGCTAGGTCACCAGGATCCATGATCCTGACGTAGTCTTCCTGCAGCATGAACGAGAGAGAGACGTGGTTATCATGGCTGTACTTAGCACCTTTCCTGGCCCTGTGTGACTGCCCATTAATGCTTCCCGGAGAGTGCTGGTCACCCCTCGGATGGCCAGAGATGAGTGCGCTGCATGGCTGCCCTGTCAATCTGCGACATGGGGGACATTGGTCCAAACCAGGATGCTGAGATTGTAAGGAGCTGTGAGCACCTCCAGGAGCGACTGTTACATAGCCAGTGTAACGGTTGGCTCCGAAGTTGGCCAGCACTTGCCCCCAGGCACCCACCCCTGCCTCAGCAATCGCCTCCGGGCCAGGCGTCAATTCCCCCCGGCACCCCTGAGGCATGTAAACAGCAGGCGAGCTGTGGAGAACGCTGCTACTCACTTGCCTCTGCTCCCCCAAAGTGAAGGCCGACAAGTGCATGTCACCTGTGTGCTGTTGTGAAACATGTTGGCATGCTTTCCTGCCAACATGAAGGGACGATACGGCGGGATTCCAAGAGCCTGGCGGGATGGCCTTTTAATTATATGCTGATGTATTACTATTAGCTCCCCACCAACCGATGGCGGGAAACACGGCCCGCTGTCGCACCATATTTTCCATGCACGTTACCTATCACATCCACTGCCAGCAAGCTCAGAAAATTCCAGCCGATGTCTAAGCCTGGTTTCCTGATTGCAGCCCATAAAACCGCTGTTGGAGTGGGGATCTTAAGCGGGCATTGGGTCCATTCTTAGAAAAGGATGCTCCAAGTGGAAATAAAGGATGCCTCTTCTTTTCCCCTTACAAAACATGGTGGACACATCTTATTGGAAAATTTACACTGCATGATGCAATTTGTATGTCTATTTGTTTTGTAAAGTGAAAGCAACAGACATTTCAATCATCTGCGGGACTTTATTCTTTGCTGCATGATGGAATCGCATCTTAATACTGAAATACTTTTTTAATAAAGTTTGGAATATACAATGTTTTATAGAGTAATATATCTTATGATATTCTGCTGAGGAAACACATATTTTGCAAAATTTCATAAAATGGCTTATATCAGGAACATAATCTATCATCTAAAAATATTTAGTTTGATAAAGCTTATTGAGAAGCAGCAAACCAGAGGTATTGATGTATTCATTGTGAGCTCAAAAATAGAAATCAATGAAGAACAACCTACTTACTAAAAGTATTGCAAATATTGAAAGATCTTGATAGTGGCGGAATGATATTGTCACTGGACTGATAATCCAAAGATGTAGGGTAATGCTCTGGGGCCTCAGGTTTGAATTGAATTGAATTCAAATTGGAATTCAAATTCAATAAATTTGAATTTGAATTCAATCAAAAAAAAATCTGGAATTAAAAAAAACCATTGTCATAAAAACCTATCTGGTTCACTAGTGCACCTTAGGGAAGGAAATCTGCTGTCCTCACCTGGTCTGGCCTACATGTGACTCCAGATCCACAGCAATGTGGTTGACTCTTAAATGTCCTCTGAAATGGCCTAGCAAGCCACTCAGTTGTATCAAACTGCTAAAAAGCCAATAAAAAGGAATGAAACTGGAAGGACCACCTGGCATCGGCCTAGGCACCAGAAACGACAATAGCAAACCCAGCCCTGTCGATCCTGCAAGTCCTCCTTACTAACATCTGGGGGCTTGTGCCAAAATTGGGAGTAATGTCTCACAGACTAGTCAAGAAACAGCCTGACATAGCTGTACTTATGGAATCATACCCTACAGATCGTGCCCCAGGCACCATTATCACCATATCTGATCCATCTCGGCCTCCCCCAGCATCACAGATGAGGCAGCAGAAGTGGTGGCACAGTGGTATACAGTCAGGAGGGAGTTGCCCTCAATATCTGCGCCGGCCCCCATGAAGCCTCATGGCATCAGTTCAAGGAAACCTGCTGATTGCCATGTACCGTTGAACACCACTTGGAGGAAGCACTGAAGATGGCAATGGCACAGAAGATACTCTGGGTGGGGGACTTCAATGTCCATCCCTAAGATTGGCCCACTAGCACCACCACAGACCAAGCAGGCCAAGTCCTAAAGGACATAGCTGCTGGACTCGGTCTGCGGCAGATGGTGAGGGAACCAACAAGAGAAAAAAACACTCATTCTCACCAACCTGCCTGCCCAGATTCATCTGTCCATGACAGTATCAGTAGGAGTGACCACTGCACAGTCTTTGTGGATACCCTCCGTTGTGTTGTGTGGCACTACCACTATGCTAAATGGTTTAGATTTCAAATAGATGTTGCAGCTCAAAACTGGACAACCATGAGGTGCTGTAGCCTATCAACAGCAGCAGAATTGTACTCAAACACAATCTGTAACCTCATGGCCCACTCTACCATTACCATCAAGCCAGGGGATCAATCCTGGTTCAATGAAGAGTGCAGGAGGGTATGCCAGGAGCAGCACCAGGCATTCCTGAAAACAAGGTGTCATGGTGAAGCTACAACACAGGACTATTTGCATTCCAAACAGCATAAGCAGCAAGTGACAGACAGAGCTAATCGTTACCACAACCAATGGATCAGACCTAAACTCTGCAGTCTTGCCATGTCCAGTCGTGAATGGTGATGGACAATTAAACAACTCACTGGAGGAGGAAGCTCCACAAATATCCCCATCTTCAATAATGGAGGA
Source organism: Carcharodon carcharias (assembly GCF_017639515.1). Taxonomy (NCBI): domain Eukaryota; kingdom Metazoa; phylum Chordata; class Chondrichthyes; order Lamniformes; family Lamnidae; genus Carcharodon; species Carcharodon carcharias. The sequence goes on from NC_054475.1 coordinate 118,634,957, forward strand.
GCCTAACACATCAGTGCGAAAGATAAGGCTGAAGTATTTGCACCAATCTTCAGGCAGAAGTACTGAGTGGATGATTCATCTCAGCCTCCTCTGGAGGTCCCCAGCATTACAGATGTCAGTCTTCAGCCAATTCAATTCACTCCACTGAATATCAAGAAACAGTTGAAGGCACTGGAGCTGCAAAGGCTATGGGCCCTGAAAATATTCTGGCAAAAGCACTGAAGAACTTGCCGCACCCCTAGCCAAGCTGTTCCAGTACAGCTACCATACAGGCAGGTATGTCCTGTACACAAAAAGCAGGACAAATCTAACCCAGCCAATTACTGCCCCATTAATCTACTCCCCATCATGAATAGAAAAGTGATGTAAGGGGTCATCAACGGTGCCATCAAGCGGCACTTGCTTAGCAATAACCTGCTCATTGATGCTCAGTTTGGATTCCGTCAATGTTACTCAGCTTCTGACCTCATTACAGCCTTGGTTCAAACATGGACAAAAGAGCTGAACTCCAGAGGTGAGGTGAGAGTGGCTGCCCTTAACAGCAAGGCAGCAGTTGACTGAGTGTGGCATCAAGGAGCCCTAGCAAAACTAGAGTTAATGGGAACCAGGGAGAAAAGTCTCTGCTGATTGGAGTCACACCTAGCGCAAAGGAAGATATTTGTGATTGTTGGAGGTCAATCATCTCAGTTTCAGGACATCATTGTAGGAGTTCCTCAGGGTAGTGTCCTAGGCCTACCCATCTTCAGCTGCTTCATCAATGACCTTCCTTCCATCATAAGGTCAGAAGTGGGGAGTTCTGATGATTGCACAATGTTCAGCACCATTCGCGACTCCTCAGATGCTGAAGTAGTCTATGTCTAAATACAGCAAGACCTGGACAATATCCAGGCTTGGGCTGACAAGTGGCAAGTAACATTTGTGCCACATAAGTGTCTAGCATTGACCATCTCCAATGAGAGAGAATCTAATCATCACTCCTTGATATTCAATGCATTACCATCACTGAATCCTCCACTATCAACATCCTGGGTTTACCATTGACCAGAAACTGAATTGGACTAGCCATATAAATACTGTGGCTACAAGAGCAAGTCAGAGGCTAGGAATCCTGCGGCAGGTAACTCACCTTCTGACTCCCCAAAGTCCATCCACCATTTACAAGGCACAAGTCTCCACTAGCCTGGATGAGTGCAGCTCCAACAACACTCAAGAAGCTTGACACCATCCACAAGAAAGTAGCCTGCTTGATTGGCACCTCTTCCACAAACATTCACTCCTTCCAACACTGACAAACAGTGGCAGCAGTGTGTACCATCTACAGGATGCGCTGCAGCAACTCACCAAGGATCATTAGGCAGCACCTTCCAAACCCACGACCACTACCATCTAAAAGGATAAGGGCAGCAGATACATGGGAACACCACCACTTGCAAGTTCCCCTCCAAGACACTCACCATCCTGACTTGGAAATATATCACCATTCCTTCACTGTTGCTCGGTCAAAATCCTGGAACTCCTTCCCTAAGACCACTGTGCGTGTGCCTATACAATAGGGACTGCAGTGGTTCAAGGAGGAAGCTCACTACCACCTTCTCAAGGGCAATTAGGGATGGGCAATAAATGCTGGCCTAGCCAGCAATGTGCACACATTGCTTTAATGAATTTTTTAAAATGTTGTCCACATGGAGCCTTTCAAGGGAAGAATTGAGGACATGCACTGTCTATGGTACAAGCATACTAATTCTCAATGGCTGGTTATTCTGATTCCATTCAATTAAGTTCTGAAATATTCTGCCTTAAATGGTGTCAGTGGGCATTTAATTTGACAGCAAGTAATGGTTGAACGACTGTCTCATATAAAATCACCCAAGGTTTAACAGACTAGACTGAACAATATTTTGTTTAATTCCTCCTTTTGATTAAGGATTTTTTTTTTCCTGACTTCAACATAGATTAAGTGGCAGGTTCACAGAAAATCTTTTATAATCGTGTTGTGGTCTAAATTAGTTTTCTTTCCTCCAAGAAGCAACCAAGAACCATAAGGAAATGAAGCATTTTATTATTCAAATCTTTTCCCAGGCTTTTCAACATATTGTAGTATCAATTGAATCTAAAGCTACATTCTATGGCTTCCTCTGAATGGGTGTCATATTTTCCATAGGGTCAAATATAAAATAGGTTTGGTAAATTGTACCTGAGGTAAAGTACAACTTGCGACTGATCAATTCAAAAGTCACATCTCTTAAACCCGGTTATTAAACTTACATTTAATGCCCATTGGTGATAATCAGAAGTGCTGTTTTACAATGGCGGAGAAAGCTAAATTGCATTTTCATTACATGGGATCATAGAATTGTAACCAGTTATTTCTGGCATTACATTCGTCCTTTCAGTTCGTTTATGGTTCATTGCCTTGTGGGACCAAATAAATACTACTTTTATTCCATGGGATTTACCTGCATTTTTAATCAGGTTTTGGGGCTCATATCCTATGATTGCAGCCATGTTTCCATGCTCATTGGACTCAGCAATAACCCAAATTGCAAGTGTTAAAGCATTAAGCTGTGCTGACTGCACTAGATCATACTCCACAAGGATAAAGGCAGCAACTTTAACCGTCCAGTGTGTAAATTGACACTCAGCTACAAGCTACTTGTTGCTTTTCAAGTGTGCCATCTGAGTGGTTTCTTCCACATACTTAAAAAATTGTGCTAACAGGTGCAAATAAATGGCATGAGCTACTGGAGGTGCCATTATAAAATGGAGCCCAAAGCATGGATTTCCTGATCAGACATACCAAGGAAATAAGAAAAACAGACCTTTAGTACTTTAGCCCCACATCCTGGGCCAGCCTCATAATCAGGACAAGCTCCTGCTTTGAAAATGCCTGAGGTTGAGAGCATTGAGAGGTTGGAAAAATTAACATTGCATGATGCAATTTGTATGTCTATTTGTTTTGTTACGTGAAAGCACATATTTTGCCAAATTCTATAAAATGGCTTATATCAGGAACAAAGCCTATTATCTAAAAATATATAGTTTGATAAAACTTATTGAGAAGCATCAATATAGAGGTATTGATGTATTCATTGTGGGTTCAAAAATGGAAATCAATGAAGACAACCTACGTACTAAAAGTATGATGCTAGGTAAGAGATCTACTTGCACGGATTAAAGGCCTGAAGGGACAGGCTTTGTGGTTTGCTAATTTTCAAGTCAACAGTTGTTCTTGGTAAAAGGATATGTGGAAAGCATTCAGCAGCCTGACATATCCTTGCGAATTGCTCCTGGTGGTCCTCTTGGTACTCGGTGGCCTGCCTCACCATTGCCACTTTACCAGACAAAGCTGAGAAGTATACAAATTGATCTACCAGGATTTTGGATACCTTGATCAGGCTGCCTTCCAGGAAGACCCAAAAATGTCTCAGCACATGTAGTGCTAGTTCAACATACCAGTGCTGATGCAAACCTACACCTCGTTATATTTCTTGTTAGCAGGTTCTTTTGGATGTCCCAGTGGTGTAGTGAGCCAGAACTGCAGAACGCAGCCTCAATTATTCAAGAATCACCTCACCTTGTTGTATCACATTTTGTTGGCATGGTAGATTGCCTCAAACTAAAGGTATCATGATAAAGGTCTGAAAAGAATGTATCTTCCATAAGCCAATGCTGACCACAACAAACAAGCTGAACAATTGTAAAGTGGAGCCCTTTGTGATTAATTTAGGAAGTGGTATTGTACAAGAGAACAACTTAATACCCTTTGTTTCTCTGCAAAATTGTACAGCTGTCTCATACTGCCATTTGGGTGTAAATAAGGAGGGGGTGAAACTGCATGCTCAAATAAATGAAGTATTGGTTACTTACCTAATACATTTATGGACAGTTGATTGGCTTATGTTACTGATGTCCTTGATGGTAGCCTGGAATGGCTCCAAAGCATAAAATTTAAGAGAGTTTATGATCAGCACAGCGCCATACACATAGGCCATTTGATTTTAGATCAGCTGGGAATGTATGCCTCACCTCAATCACAGTCTGTTGTGAATCAGCACATTTACCATCCACTATTTCTGTGTGTGACTGCGCAGCAGGTGGATCCTTGATGGTATTCTTCTGAAAAGCACAAGTAAAGGGGAATTCCCATGGGGAATACTGTTAACACTATTAAAATAATACCAAGACAATTGATAAAAATACATCTGATCACCTAATCAAGATGAATCAAGTGAAAAAATGCAAAGTGGAATGATTCGGAAATGTCCTCCAAATGCTCCTACATATCTGTACACTGTTCTTCAGATCCATTTCTCTAAATAACTCCGTAACAGGGGCCTGTTTGGAATGCTTGACTTACCAAAGCACATGTGAACAAGCTCGAAAGCACCCAGAAACAAGCAATGAAACTGATCCTAGGTAACCCTAAAGCTATCCTGACACAATCAAACAACTCAATAGTTGTCCCCTTGATGAAAGGCAGAAAAGCTCTCCAGATTTTGTTAGAAAACTCATGAATTCCACCCCCTCACCGCACCCCCCACCCCCCACAACCCCATTGCCAATATATCTTGCCACAACCACACAAAAGTAAAAATGCAATGGAATCATGAAGAAAAGACAACTTTCTGCAAATAAGATCTATGAGGCAGCCCAATCCCCTACTTTAAAAAACTCATAAATAACATGTAAATGATTGAGAATTTAATGAATTCTACCTGACAACGTATGATCTGTGGACGTTAATACAAAATGCAGAGTGCCATAGGCCTTTCATTTTTATTCTGTAAATTAATGAGACCTGTACTTTGCAATGTTTTGTAATTATTTGTATACTGAAATATTTATAATTGTACAAGCCTTTTGTTATTTTATTCTTTACTTTTATTTTAATGATTATCTATAACTATGCTATTATTTGCTTTATTTGTATTATCATCGCAATTTGGCAGCTGACGCCATGATGATTCTTCAGTGAATCTATCTTTCAATCTGTCTACCTATCAATCTATCTATCTCTTATGCATAAACAGGTAAACAAAGCAGTGCTACACCAAAATCTTGGCCAACAAAAACCTTGCCATAACATCTTGATCCAACAACACATTCCTGTGTGCCTGTCTTCCAGGCACATTCGCCTGCCCTATTGCTCCTGCATGGTGCTACCCCAGTGGCTGCAGCAAGGCTGGTGGAAGGCTGCTGACCTTCAATGAAGGATGCTGCAAATTGACCTTCAGCAGCTCTTGGCCTTGTGGGCCTGGCTTTGAAGTACAGTCTGGGCTGGTTGAGAAACCACCAGCAAGAGCATTGGTGGAGTGACAGTGATGGGAGCACGAATGCTGTCATGCTAGAGAAGGCAGGTTCATACTCCAAAGAGCTACTGCTGCCCTCCTGGGGCAGCACTTCAGCAATCCTCGTAATCTATTGGAGGATATATTTTTGGATCACTTTGTGAGCCCACAAGCTTCTTTGAGCACTGAGATCCACGGCTATGATGGATTTTTTGGCAGCAAGCATGGATCTCATGTCATCTGTATGAGTTACCTGTGCAGAATTCAGGCATTGGGCAGAATCGCCCCAGATTTGCACTCAGTGCAGTAGCGGCCATGAAAAAAAATGTTTTACACGCTGGCCACATGGTGAGTTTTTGCGCCGTATCATCCCCTTCCCACCTGATTAATTATGCAGCCACAGGAAATGCGCCATCTCGCTGGCCTCCGATTTGCCAACCAGGCTGTTACCTCATCACTTGCTCACACAGGGCGCCATATTTAAACTGCAGATGCATGCACAGTTCTCAATGCTTGCAGCCCAGGACTGCTCCGGTGTCTGAGTTACCTGTGCAGAATTCAGGCATTGGGCAGAATTGCCCCAGATTTGCACTAAATTCAATAGCAGCCATGAAAAAAAGCGTTTTACTCACTGGCCACAATGGCCTTATGGCTGGTCTGGTAGGTACAGACCTGCCCATGAACGGCCCCTAAAAGTGATGTTGTTCTGCCTGTGAAGCCTGGTGGTGATGATCGTGAGTGCTGCCCGAAGCAAGGTAGGCAAGCAAACCTTAAAGTGCAGAGTGAAGTTTAGCTTGCCAGGTGCACGTTGCTTATGTACAGTTGTAAAACACGTCGTATGCAATCACACCGATATGCCCGGATAATCCAGCATGGTGGGGAGGTGGGGGGGATGATTCTGGCAAGCAGGGCTTATAATGAGGTGCTAAAGTTTTGAAATTAGGTTCCCAACGTTCAGCGGCGGGAAACACAGTCCGCCATTGATGGGTGGAGTGGAAGATCGTAAATTGGTTTCACGATGGTGTAAAACGATTTTTGACCTCCTAGCCATATTGTCCACTCACACCCACCATGATGCCCGCCACCAACAGGACTGGACAATTCCACCCACTGAGTGGCCATCAGATGCTGCATTATGACTGGGCATGTAAGTGCTGTCATGGAGTTGGCCATCTCTTCCGTGGCTAAAGGATGGGCTCTGAGCAATGCCTTCTGACATTTTGGAGTCAGGCTCCTCCACGTTCTTTTGACAGCGACAGGGAGACTGCCTGCCAACGCACCCAGCATTTCACTGAGCATGCGCATCAGCATTCTCCTGTAGGCTGCCCAATCAATGTCCATATCTGAGACCCTGTAGAAGAACCCTTGTACGACTTCACCCTCCAGTGACCTGGCACATAAATTAGCCTTTCTCTCTTGGCTGGCTACATCCCACTCCTGCCCATGACTCACCATGTGCAGATCCCAACTCGATACTTAACTCTAAAGTCCGAGCAGTGCCAGTATCTGAGCTGGTGGCTGCGAGTGTCAGACAAGTGGTAGTGCTTCTTCATCAGCAGTTTGGTGTTATTCTCCCTCTCCTTCCTGAGGTTTCTGTAGCTGGCAAGGCAGCAGTTCTTGGGTATCTGCAAACAGAATGCGGAAGGAGAGATTGGGGGTGAGGGGAGGGTGAGTTGGGTTGGAAAGCAACCTGGTCAAATGGTCACATCATTTGCAATTTGAACTTCACATCAGATAATAGGATGAAGACGAGTTGGGAATTAAGAAGGGACATAAGGCAGGAATATATCATCATCCTGAATATTCTCAGTGACACCAGATGCAAAGGGCTGTGGTGCATCTGGGCCCATGATGCGGTGCACCATCTCCTTAATGGTGGCAGGTGTGCCTGTCTGCTGCCAGCTTAGATCAGCTCTCTGTTATTGTGTGTGACTTTATCCTGAGAGAGGCAAGGATGTCAATAATTGTATTTCACTATGTCTAGGTGATGTTCCTGCCAAAGCTGAACACCTGGAGGTACATACAGGCTCTGAGAGGTGTGCGTGAGGTAAGCATCATTGATGAATGCCTGAGGGTATGATGGAGCATCTGATTAGGCCTGAGCCTGAATGCTAAGGAATGTTGCTAGGCAAGTGATGGGGGTATGGTGCATTGAGCAGTGGGGGGAGGTTGGAGCTGCAGTGGTCCTTTGAAGATGCATTCACTGACCTTGACCATCCACGTGATCTTATGGTACTGCTGCCGTGTTCTCACAGCCAGACGACAGGAGTTGACCTCCCTCATCACCTGCTCCCATTCCTTTCTGAAGGTGTTCCTCGAGGCAGTCCTGGTGCCCTGCGGAAACATGAACTCTCACCTCTACACTGCATTCATGAATCTGGAAGCCCACCCCGCCAGCCACCACCCCCGCACCCCCCCCCCCCCCCCCCCACCCCCCCACCCCCACCCCCCCCCACCCCCGCCCCCCACCCCCCAACACCCCGTCTCTGTCTCTGCAGGGGCTCCATTTATTCAGCTTTTACCTGCAGCTAATTGCAGGTAAACTGGCCGTCAGCAGCAGCTTCCTTACAATCTGTGCCACACCCCTTTAAGTAAGCCAGGCTGTCTTTAAGACGTGCAGGAAAGCAGGCTAGTCACCCACATGGCTGGGCCCCCTTTGAGCATTCAGCCACACAGCAGCATGGGTCAGGCTTGGCTGGCGTCTACAATCAGGAAAATGGGGAGGCAGGATCAAGTTTGTTTGCTTTTTACCTCTGCAAAACCAGGTTGCAACTGGTGATCCCTGTGCCTGAAAATTGCAGGAAATAAATTTTTAGCTTCAAGGCTTTTGCTGGGCATACCTGCTGAATTAGGACATTGGAAAATGTCAATACAAGGTGCAACTTGGCAGAATCATGCATAGAACTGGGAACAGTTGGATGAGTAGATCTGTGGACTACTCTGATGGAATACCTGATAATTCATCTCCATATGCTGTGTACCACAAGGCCTTTCTGGGAGGATTTGGGGATCCTTCCAGCCAACCAACCTGCCAGTCCCAAAGATACCACTTAATATAGTAACCTTCAAAAGACGGTTTTTGCAAGTTGACTTTCTTGAATCTTAAAATGTAAAGGCGATAAGTCAGTGCTTCCTTCCAATACATACATTATAGTTTGCAAGGGGGGTGTGAGTTAGAACGAGATTTGATATTTGACTGGCATTGTTTGAACTTCACATTGTTCCTGTACAAAATATTTACACAAAAATTAACATCAATCAATGTTTTAGAAATATTTACCTACTCATTGTAAGAAACTACCACAGACCCCTGTGTTATAATAATTAGAGCAGTAATACACATTGTAATTATGATCTAGCTCTGGAAAGAACTTGTCCAAAAAGGGACTAGAGATCCAGGTGGAACACAGTTGTGATTTGAAGGATTATGGGTGGATCTTACACCCACTCTACCCTTATTTCAAAGGAGCATGTCCAGGAGGGAGTTCCTGACCTGTTCAGAGAATTCCACCCTTTACGCTTTTTGTAGCCCTCCGCAGAATGCATGCCAGTTGAGAGCTTGGCGACCTACTCAAACCCTGAAAAGGCCCTCAATCCTTTACCAGGGAAAGGTAATCAATACCAGACAGTTGCTGCAGTGCTTCATATTTACCACGTTACATCGCACCGAAATTCCTTCACTTGGAAGAACAATGTTAATCTGTCCTTGTGACCAAAATATGGAAGGCAGTTGTTGGCTTGCAGCTGGGTTGACCAGGGAATCTGCTTCATCACACATACACCACAAGAATGTAGAAACAAAGAAAATTTATGGCATAGAGGAGACCATTCAGCCCACTGTGTCTGTGCCAGTCAAAAAAGAACTCTCCAACCTAATTCTATTTTCCAGCTCTTGATCCATATACCTCTAGGCTATTGAATTTCAAATAAATATCCAAGTACTTTTTAAGTGCAATGAGGATTTCTGCCCCTATCACAATGAGTTCCAGACCCTGACCACCGTCTGGGTGAAAATAATTCTGCTCAACCCCCCCCTTCTAGAATCCTTCTATCAGTTACCTTAAATCTATGCCCCTTCATTAGTGGCCTCTCTGTAAAAAGAAATAGATCCTTCCAATCTACTCTATCTACACCTCAATTAAATCTCCCCTCAGCCTAATCGGTTCCAAAGAAAACAATTCCAGTCTATCCAGCCTTTCCTCCCAACTAAAATTCTCCATTCCTGGCAACATTTTTGTAAATCTCCTTTGTACCTTCTCAAGTGCAATCACACCATGTAATGTAGTGATCATATGGTAAGCAGTATTCCAGCTAAGCCATAACTAGTGTTTTATATGGTTCTAGCATAGCTTCCTTGCTCTTATATTCTATACATCAGCTAATAAAGGCAAGTGTCTCATTTGCCTTCTTAACCAACTTTTTATCTATTCAACTACCTTCAGGGATCTGTGGACATGCACTCCAAGGTCCCTCTGCTCCTCTATACTTTCAGCATCCTACCATTTATTGTGTATTCTCTTGCCTTGTTTGCCCTCCTTGATGGTAATAACTCACATAACTCTGAATTGAATTCCATTTGCCACTTTTCAGCCCACCTGATTCACACCTTCCTGCAATCTATAACTTTCTTTCTCACTATCAACCACACTGCTAATTTTTGTATCATCTGGAAAATTCTTAATCATGCCCTCCACATTTAAGTTTAAATTATTGATTTATACACAAACCTACAAACATACAAATTAGGACCAGGAGTAGGCCACTTGGCCCCTTGAGCTCTGCAATTTAGTAAGATCTTGGTTGACCTGATTGTAACCTCAACTTCGCATTCCCACCTACCTCCGATAACCTTTCACCCCCTTGCTTATCAAGAATCTATCTAGTTCTACCTTAAAACTATTCAAGATTCTGCTTGCATTGCCTTTTGAAGAAGAGTTCCAAAGACTCAGGACCCTCTGAGAGAAAAAGTTTCTCCTCTCTGTCTTAAATAAGCGACACATTATTTTTAAACAGTGACCCCTCATTCTAGATTCTCCCACAAGATGAAACATCCTCTGCACATCCACTCTGTCAAGATCCCTCAGGATCTTATATATTTCAATCAAGTCACCTCTAACTCTTCTAAACTCCAGCGGATACAAGCCTAGCGTGTCCAACCTTTCCTCATAAGACAACCCATTCCTGGTATTAGTCTAGTAAACCTTCTCAGAATTGCTTTTAACTCATTTACATCCTTCCTTAAATAAGGAGACCAATACTGTACACATTACTCAAGATGTGGTCTCACCAATGCCCTGAATCACTGAAGCACAACCTCTCAATTTTTGTATTCAATTTCTCTTGCATTAAATGATAAAATTCTACCAGCTTTCCTAATTGCTTGCTGTACCTGCATACTAACTTTTTGTGATTCATGCACTAGGACACCCAGATCCCTCTGAATCTCAGAGCCTTTCTCTCACCATTTAGATAATAATCTTTTTTTTGATTCTTCCTGCCAAAATGGGCAATTTCACATTTTTCCACATTATACTCTATTTGCCAGATCTTTGCTCACTCACTTAACCTATCTATGTCACTTTATAGCCTCCTTTTCTCCCTTCACAACTTACTTTCCTGCGTTTCTGTGCCATCAACAAATTTAGCAACCATACCTTTGGTCTCATCATCCAAGTCATTTACAGAAATTGTAACAAGTTCAGGCCCCCAGCATTGCTCCCTGTGGCACACCACTCATTACATCTTGCCAACCAGAATCACAAAATCACAGGATTTTAATGGCACAGAAGGAGGCCGTGCAGCCCATCGTGTCTGCACCGGCTCTCCAAATGAGCATTATGACCTAAAGCCATTGCCCTGCCTTTTCCCTGTACCCCTGCACATTGTTTCTATTCAAATAATCATCTAATGCCCTCTTGAATGCCTCGATTTAACCTGCCTCCACCACACTTCCAGGCCCGAACCACTCGTTGTGTGAAAAAGATTTTTCTCACGTCACACTTGCTTCTTTTGCAAATCACTTTAAATCTGTGCCCTCTCATTCTTGATCATTTTACAAGCGGGAACAGCTTCTCCCTATCTACTCTGTCCAGCCCCCTCATGATTTTGAACATCTCTATCAAATCTCCACTTTGCCTTCTTCTCTCCAAAAAAATGACCCATTTATGTCTACTCTCTGTTTCCTATTAGCTAGCCAACCTTCTATCCAAACAATAAAGGGCCAGCACTGGAAACAGCCTTCCCACAAAAAACAGGTGTCAACTATTAACCCTTTTCTTCCTGCCACTGAGCCAATTTTGGAGATAACCTGTCATGCTCCCTTGGATCACAGGAGCCTTTACTTTTCTCACCGGTCTGCCTCGTGGGACCTCGTCAAAAGCCTTGCTAAAATCCATGTAGAATATACCAAGCGCGCTACTCTCATGAATCCTCTTTGTCACCTCCTCAACAGATTCAATCAAGTTAGTCAGACACAATTTTCCTTTAATAAATCCGTACTAACTGTCCTTGGTTAATCCATACTTGTTTGGTTGACTGTTAATTCTGTCATTCAGAACGTTTCCCTGCAAGACTTTTCTAACTGTTGCACTGTGGGACAATTCTTCCTCAATCATTTCTTTCATGTTGTTTCCTCTTCTAGCTCATTCTTTCAAACCTAGTTCTTACATAAAGCAGGCCCTTTGGCACAGTGAAAAGGTTGTTTCTCTATGTAAGCCAGGCTTGAAGGACTTAACTGGGATACTGCAACAGCTTCTGGAATATTCTGTCTGATTTGGCACTCTTTTCATCTAGGGTCTTGACATCATTATTTTATTCATATGGAAGGTGTCCTGCCTAGTTCCAACAGCAGCAGCACAATCACAGCCTCCTTGAAAGCACTGCACATCTTTATGCTGTATGTATAAATTTAGAGACAATACAGCAATGAGGTGCAAAACAGTTTTCTAGAATGTGTTGGCCAAACATTTTTGTTCATGTATGATTGTGAACATGCTTCAGTACAGCAGGATCAGCTGCTGTCTTTGTTGTGACTGCACACCATAATAGATATTGATTCTTATGGCACTGACTGACATCAAATTAAACCCTGGACTGAATGTGACTGAAAAGGACAATCAGCAAGCTCCACGATATGATTATTGCAGTCTGGCTAAACTTAATGAGTCTATTCCCCTCTCAATGCCACCACCACCTCCCCACCACTGCCACACCCCACCCCCCCTGGAAATTGATTGGCATTCTTGAACCAGCAACATGAAAACATTGCCACCCTGTGAAACCCATGGGAGCAAATGAGAACAGTTCCAATTCCAGCCTGGCAATGTTTTACACCTAGTTATAGATCATCTGCATGGCACTAAATGGACAATAAAATTACTGCAAGGCAGATTATCAGCTTCAGGATATGCAGAATGCTGCATAAATGAACAAAGAGTTGTTCTTCACAATTTCAGAACATCTCTTGGTTTTAAACTAGCTGATCATCAAATCTAACTTGATTCACCAATTAAGATATTTTGTTCTTGATGTACTGCTGACATGTGGTGATGAAATAAAAGCTCATTAGTCTCAGGTATTTGTTCTTCAGATCACAATTCCACAGAGATCATGGTTACTGAGCAACGTCTAAAAGATAAGCCTCATAAAAGAGCACCTGTTTGTCTAACAAGGCCAACTGGGAGATGCTCTGGTGCATATTCGCAGCCATTAACTATCTCTGCATCGAGAGCTGATTCCCGAACCTAAATAAAGTTGTTGGCATCTGTCAAAGAGACCGAATAGTTCATCACCTGAATGAGCTGAGGCTCAAAATATATTCTTCCTCATAGATTTAAACCTGAATCAAAAAAAAACAATATGAAACCTCATGGATTGGAATTGTTTTGCATGATATCAGCCTGATTATGAAAATAATAAGCAGAGTAATTGGTTTAATTAGCACTTATATTACTAATGCTGCACACCAAAATTTTAATCCATGAGTGGAAAGGGTATCAAATGTTACCAATATTGTCTGCTGTAAAATGGTAAAGGGCACCTTTGAGATATGTTCCAGCAATTGTAAACAGCGCTTTGAATTCCTAGCAAATGAAGTTGGCATTGAAGGCTGCACAGCTAAACAAAACAACAGGTAATGTAAACTATCATGCATCACACTTTCACAATAAGATCCACACTGGGGAAATCACCTGCTTGAAAAGGTCTGAAATTCAGGTTCTCCAGATTTGAAGGTTGCACCAAATAAATCAAGTTGACATCCGTTCTCCTCCTTGCTTCTTTGCATGTATCAGACTGCTCAGTGTAGATTCATCCCTTACAAAGGAGCAGCAGCATTGACATTCTGGCAAGCACTTCTCCACAAAGCTTTTTAGTTTTTTTTTCTGTTATAAGAAAATTGTATTTGCAAAACTCTTTTGTATCAAGCAATGCTGAGCAAAGACTGACAAAACAGCAAACTTAAAGACACTAAATACAACAATACCCATGATTTTGAATGAATATACTGCAAGCATTTCCCTTGGCCTTTGTTAGAATTATGAAGTTTATAAAATTATGATGTTTTCGGACTGTGTCTTTACATTTAGGGTAAAATGATGGTAATCATGAAACTTGTACTGAAGTCTGCCTGACAACAGGTCTGGGTGCTGTAGACTAACCCTGTAACAAAAACAGAAAATGCTGGAAAAAGTCAGCAGGTCTGACAGCATCTGTGAAGAGAGAAACAGAGTTAACATTTCGAGCCTGTATGACTCTTCTTCAGAGCTCTGCGTTAGTATTCAGAGTAGTGTTTTTAGTTTGATAAAGTTCATGGTGTTTCTAGATTTTCCTGGAGACATCCATTCTAGGTACAGCTGATCCACTGGAATAATGTAACGTGTTACAGTCCCCGTAGCAACTGATAACTTGAAAAAAAAGAAATTTGAACTGCCATTGATAGCTGAAAGGATAACACAGCAAAGTTTCTCGCTTTCAGGTTTTTACTGTAACACCAGACTAAAAGTACTATTGACTAATCCTTATTTTTGTAGGCAACTTAAACTTTAAATCACCTTTCCCCTTTTTACTTTTAGCACAACCGAGAAAAAAACACACTTCACAGGCATACCTTATACTGCAAAAACAGAGTTAACTGGAAAAACTCAGCAGGTCTGGCAGCATCAGCTGAGAAGAAAAGAGTTGACGTTTCGAGTCCTCATGACACTTCGACAGAACTGATTGAATGTTAGAAGAGGGGTGAAATATATGCTGGTTTAAGGTGGGGGGGCGGTGGGAAACAGAAGTGGGGTGGGGGTGGTGTGGTTGTAGGGACAAGCAAGCAGTGATAGGAGCAGATAATCAAAAGATGTCACAGACAATGGAACAAAGAAATGTGGAAGGTGGTGATATTATCTAAACGAATGTGCTAATTAAGAATGGATTGCAGGGCTCTCAAGGTACAGCTTTAGTGGGGTTGGGGTGGAAAGACTAGCCCGGCATACAAGATTTAAAAATAATGGAAATAGTTGGGAAAAGAAAAATCTATATAAATTATTGGAAAAAACTAAAGGAAGGGGGAAGAAATAGAAAGAGGGTGGGGAATGGAGGAGGGAGTTCAAGATCTAAAGTTGTTGAATTCAATATTCAGTCCGGAAGGCTGTGAAGTGCCTAGTCGGAAGATGAGGTGCTGTTCCTCCAGTTTGCATTGGGCTTCACTGGAACAATGCAGCAAGCCAAGGACAGACATGTGGGCAAGAGAGCAGGATGGAGTCTTAAAATGGCAAGCGACAGGGAGGTTTGGGTCATTCTTGCGGACAGACCGCGGGTGTTCTGCAAAGCAGTCGCCCAGTTTACATTTGGTCTCTCCAATGTAGAGGAGACCGCATTGGGAGCAATGAATGCAGTAGACTAAGTTGGGGGAAATGCAAGTGAAATGCTGCTTCACTTGAAAGGAGTGTTTGGGCCCTTGGACAGTGAGGAGAGAGGAAGTGAAGGGGCAGGTGTTGCAATTTTTGCGTGGGCATGGGGAGGTGCCATAGGTAGGGGTTGAGGAGTAGGGGGTGATGGAAGAGTGGACCAGGGTGTCCCGGAGGGAACTATCCCTACAGAATGCTGACGGGGGGGTGAAGGGAAGATGTGTTTGGTGGTGGCATCATGCTGGAGTTGGCGGAAACGGCGGAGGATGATCCTTTGAATGCAGAGGCTGGTGGGGTGTTAAGTGAGAACAAGGGGGACCCTATCATGTTTTTAGGAGGGAGCAGAAGGCGTGAGGGCGGATGCGCAGGAGATGGGGCGGACACGGTTGAGGGCCCTGTCAACGACCATGGGTGGAAGACCTCGGTTATGGAAGAAGGAGGACCTCTACCTCGCAGAGGCTGAGCGTCAATTCTCAGACACTTCCTCCTACCTCTCCCTGGACCATGACCCCACCACTGAACATCAAGCCATTGTTTCCAGGACTGTCACTGACCTCATCTCCTCTGGAGATCTTCCTCCCACAGCTTCCAATCTGATAGTCGCCCAACCTCGGACGGCCCTCTTCTACCTCCTACCCAAAATCCACAAACAGAACTGTCCCGGTAGACTGATCGTGTCAGCCTGTTCCTGCCCCATGGAACTCATTTCTCGTTATCTTGACTCTCTTCTCTCTCCCCTTGTGCAGTCGCTTCCCACCTATATCCATGATTCCTCTGACACCTTACGTCACATCAACAATTTCCAGTTCCCTGGCCCCAACCGCTTCCTCTTCACCATGGACGTCCAATCCCTCTACACCTCCATCCCCCACCAGGATGATCTGATGGTCCTTAGCTTCTTCCTCGAACAGAAGCACAAACAATCCCCATCCACCACTACTCTCCTCTGTCTGGCTGAACTTGTTCTCACACTGAACAATTTCTCCTTTAACTCCTCTCACTTCCTCCAAATAAAAGGTGTGGCTATGGATACCGGCATGGGCCCCAGCTATGCCTGTCTCTTTATGGGGTATGTGGAACATTCCTTGTTCCAGTCCTACTCTGGCCCCCTCCCAAAACTCTTTCTCCAGTACATCGATGATTACTTTGGTGTTACTTCATGCTCTCGTCGGGACTTGGAAAAATTTATTAATTTTGCTTCCAAGTTCCACCCCTCCATCATTTTCACATGGTCCATCTCTGACACTTCCCTTCCCTTCCTTGACCTCTCTGTCTCAATTTCTGGTGATAGACTGTCCACCAATATCCATTACAAGCCTACCAACTCCCACAGCTACCTCGACTACAGCTCCTCACACCCCACTTCCTATAAGGACTCTATCCCATTCTCTCAGTTCCTTCGCCTCCATTGCATCTGTTCTGATGATGCAACCTTCACAAACAGTTCCTCTGACATATCCTCCTTCTTCCTTAACCGAGATTTTCCACCCACGGTCGTTGACAGGGCCCTCAACCATGTCCGACCCATCCCCTGCACATCCGCCCTCATGCCTTCTCCTCCCTCCTAGAAACATGATAGGGTCCCCCTTGTCCTCACTTATCACCCCACCAACCTCCGCATTCAAAGGATCATCCTCCGCCATTTCTGCCAACTCCAGCACGATGCCACCACCAAACACATCTTCCCCTCATCCCCCCTGGCGGTATTCCGCAGGGATTGTTCCCTCCAGGACACCCTGGTCCACTCCTCCATCACCCCCTACTCCTGAACCCTTACCTATGGCACCTCCCCAAGCCCACGCAAAAGATGCAACACCTGCCCCTTCACTTCCTCTCTCCTCACCGTCCAAGGGCCCAAACACTCTTTCAAGTGAAGCAGCATTTCACTTGCATTTCCCCTAACTTAGTCTTCTGCATTTGTTGCTCCCAATGCGGTCTCCTCTATATTGGAGAGACCAAATGTAAACTGGGCGACCGCTTTGCAGAACACCTGTGGTCTGTCCGCAAGAAAGACCCAAACCTCCCTGTCGCTTGCCATTTTAACACTCCACCCTGCTCTCTTGCCCACATGTCTGTCCTTGGCTTGCTGCATTGTTCCAGTGAAGCCCAATGCAAACTGGAGGAACAGTACCTCATCTTCCGACTAGGCACTTTACAGCCTTCCTGACTGAATATTGAATTCAACAACTTTAGATCTTGAACTCCCTCCTCCATCCCCAGCTCCTTTCTGTTTCTTCCCTCTTCCTTTTGTTTTTTCCAATAATTTATATAGATTTTTTTTTTCCCACCTATTTCCATTATTTTTAAATCTTGTATGCCGGGCTAGTCTTTCTACCCCACCCCTACTAGAGCCCTTGAGTGCCCTGCCATCCATTCTTAATTAGCACATTCGTTTAGATAATATCACCACCTTCCACACTTCTTTGTTCCATTGTCTGTGACATCTTTTGATTATCTGCTCCTATCGCTGCTTGCTTGTCCCTACAACCACACCACCCCCACCCCACTTCTCTTCCCCCCCCCACCACCTTAATCCAGCATATATTTCACCCCTCTTCTAACATTCACCTTAATCCAGCATATATTTCACCCCTCTTCTAACATTCAATCAGTTCTGTCAAAGTGTCATGAGGACTCGAAACGTCAACTCTTTTCTTCTCCGCCAATGCTGCCAGACCTGCTGAGTTTTTCCAGGTAATTCTGTTTTTGTTTTGGATTTCCAGCATCCGCAGTTTTTTGCTTTTATACCTTACACTGTCCTTAAAGTAAACATTCAATTCTCCTGAAATTAGGTCAATGTGATTCTTAAATCCTGAGGGTTTACTTCTGTTCTTTTCCTTTGTCAGCCCAGGAACTTCTAACCCCAGAATTGTCCTTCACAGTGCTAGTATTATTGGAGATCCTCCCTCGAGTACAAGCTAGGTGAATCTTTCAGTCTCATTTTAACTGCTTATGAATTTGGTCTTTTCAATCCCAGAGCAAGTTTCCACCTGCATTCTGGTGCAGTGAACCATAGAAACCTTTGGTTTCTAGCTGCTTGCTCTTTGGGACCCTGGCAGACTAATCCACCTCTCTGTGATGTTCAATAATGTTTTTTAAAAGCCTGAAACATGATCTTTACAATGACCTCCTCTGCATGCTTCCATATGGCAACATGAATCACATCGGTCTGTACCAGGTAGAAATGCTGAGTAGCTCTATCCTATCCTGGAATAAAATGGGAATTTCAAGGTATACCCTTTTTACAACCTGACATTCTTAACACATCCTTGGGATATGGATGCCCACTGGCATCACAGCTGGCTCACCATGGCCTGAATTTCACGCTTAGCATGCACGCCAAGTAGGTGGGCCTGGAAGCAATGTATAATCCACTCCAAGGGGAAATGGCATTTCCAAAATGATTTCACACAAAGTGGGCAATTAATGGCATCAACAGGTTACTGCCAGTGTGAGAGATGGATGAGGCACCTACTGTCTGTGCAGGAAGGTGCAGAACGACCTCACGGCATACGGGCTTTTTGTCATCTCTGCTGGCCCCTCTCAGGGCACCCTGGGTGATGGCAGCAGCTCCTCCGCCCCTCTGTCAGTGACTGTGGTATCTGATGAGGCTGCAGTGACTGAGGAGTAGCCACCCATGGCACTGGACACTCCCTCCCAGGTGGGGCCTGCACAGGCTCCACTAGCCAGAGGAGACCACAAGGCCAACAGGACAGCAGAATCAGCAGGCTGCCCCCAATGCCAGTGCCACCGAGGGGGTGACACCACGATATACTTGCAAACATAAGTTTAACGCACCGTGAGCACAAGAGTGTCTGTTCACGGGTGATCTTCTGTTCTGCCATATTTTGTTAATTTGTTTACTCCTGTGGCCATTAACGCTTTATGTTCATTTTCTGTGAGTGCCAACATTATATAAATATTGTTTTTGTGTTAATGGCCTGAATATGCTTCACTTGTTTTGTAGGTACAGGGCACACTGTATCTCATGCTGGATATGAGTGGCTCTAAACTTTATTGCACAGGCACCGAGTGGACTTTAGAATAGGTCATTTCAAACACTCAGTAAGGAGGTGGAACCCCTGGCATGAGGTGGAAGCAGAGCCTTGGCAGCCAAGCTGAAGGAGCATTGAAACAAGGCCTCCCTGGTGTCCCTGCCTCCCTGAAGGTTCCAGAGGTCTGCCTCCATGTCTTCACTGTGTTCTTCCCGGGGTTCTTCTTCTGATCCACCACTGGGGCCATCATCTGTGGTCTGTGGAACAAGATCCCCTTCCTCGAGTGGGCCCACTTTGCCAGAGCCAAATTGTGGAGCGCGCAGCATGCAACGACTATAAGAGGCACATGCTCTGGAGGGGGTTGAAGTGCACCCCTGAACGGTCTAGACATCTGAATCTCATCTTCAGAAGACCTATGGTCCTCTCCATCACCGCCCTTGTGGAGGCATGACTCCTATTATACCTCTGCTCTGTTCTTGAGTGTCGGAGAGGCGTCATAAGCCATCTTTTTAATGGATAGCCCTTGTCACCCAGCAGCCATCCATCCAGTTGAGCTGGAGCCATGAAGAGCCTTGGCACCTGTGAGTGTCGGAGGATGTAAGCGTCATAGGGGCTGCCAGCGTACCTTGCATAGACGTGCAGAATCTGCGTCTTGTGGTCACAAACTATCTGGACGTTCATGGAGTGGAATCTCTTCCTGTTGAAGAAGGCAACAGGCTCACCGGCGGGTGCCCTGGACGCAGGGGAACCCAGCAATCGCTGCAAAGCCTTTGGTTCACTCAGCCTGGCTGGCCTTGTCCTTCTGGAAATGAATAAATGTCATGACCCGCCTGAACAGGACATCAGTCACCAGCTTCATGCAACTGCAGACAGCTGATTGGGACACTCCACACAGATCCCCCACTAACCGCTGGAGGCATAGGAGTTGAGGGCCATTGGCATGGGGTGCCCACCCACACAGTTAGAGGTGATCTTTAGTCCAACCATCTGACAGGGAGGTCACTGTCTCCCTGGAGAAGCAGAGTCTCCTTCGGCACTGCACCTCTGACATGTTGAGGTAGCTGCATTGCTGGCTGTACACTCTGGCACCAGGATAATGGCGTCTTTTGCAGCCCTTTCTGCCTTGGACTACCTGCTGGCCCTACGCCCCTTGTGCTTGTGCCTCTCCCCCTGTAGGTTGCTCCCTTGGACACTGCCTATGGACACTGGCCTCATCTCTTTTCTGCCCTCTCTTCCTCCTCAGAGGAGGTACCACCAGTGGAGTAGATAATCTCCATTACCAGAGAAACAGAAGGCAGTCTGGTGACTGGATGCTCTTTTGGTAACTATTTCTAACTGCCACTAACTTCTCACAACAAAAACTTCTAGTTATATAGCACCTTTAACATAGCAAAAACTCTAAAGGTGCTTCATAGGACTGGTACCAGGCAAGATTTGACACCTAGCCACATTGTAACATTAGGACAGGAGACTATAGCTTGATTATAGGAGGAGAAAGGTGCAGAACTGAGAGGTTTAGAGAGGGAGTTCCAGAGTTTAAAGCCTGGACAACTGAAGGAATGGCTGCCAATAGCAGAGCAATGGAAATTGGGGATGCACAAGAGACTGAATTGGAGGAATGCAGATTTATTGGAAGGTTGTAGAGATGGAGGAGGTTACAGAAATAATGGGTGGGGCAAGGGGGGTATAAGGTCAAAAAAGAATTTGAAAACAAGGATGAGTATTTTTAAAATTGAGGTATTGCTGGACCCATGGAAATATTTTGTTTTTGATTGACTATAGTCAGCAAATGTGAAGCTGTGTAATGGTGAATCAAACAGGTGTTACCACTTGCCCCATAGAATGCCAAGTTATGGGTTCTTACCCATCATATCTGAAATAGCAAGCTTTTAGAATTGGCCATGTAGAGATGATAATAACAGGAACCAAAATATTTTCCCACATGAAAAGCCAAAGGAGAAGTAACCTTTGGCTAAAATTCATGAGGTCAGTAGAACATTATTTTTGCCCTGTTGGCTGGAGAATTGCATGTCAGGTGGAGGAGCCAGAAGGGAGGGGCAGAGAATTGTTAAAAAGCAAACTACACTTGGTGCAAATATTATTGCGAAAAATTAATTTTTCATGAATGAAAAAGAAGATTTTTCATTAGCACGTTATATGCCATATTAGAGTCTACATGTTGTTCTATGGAAAATGATTGTATGAATCTAGTCAATCACCATTGATAAATCTATCAAAGTTAGACAGCTTTTATTGTATAAGCCAAGTTCCAGAAGAAAACCAGGTTCCAGTTATGCTGAAACCAAATTCAGTGGATAAGAAGAGAGATATATTTTGTTCTAATCAGAAATGCAATCAGCTTTGGTTATGAAATGTGTATATCTCATTTGTACATAGATTTCTAAAGGCTTAAATTTCCCATATTGATTTATATGGAAACCAGTTCTATTTATCGCTATCAGTAAAGGTCATTTTCATTTATTGTAGAATATTCTAGCCCCTAGGTATAATGCCACTGCACAAAATTCTGAATTGTTTTATAAGTTACCAAAATAGTCAAAACCAAGGTATAGTGAAACTCGTCAATGACTTTGAGAAAAGTTGGTTTGGCTGAGAAACATCCCTCTTCACCCATCCAATGAGACTTACCATCAAAGTTGTACATGCATGGATCTTCGGACAAGATGGGAAAATGTTCACAGCATGATGATTCATGTTCTGACATTGCGTCCAAGCTTTCAAAAAAGAAGGACAATGAGAAAAAACAGAAAACATGGCATCAAAATTTGATAGCCCCCAAAAACAGGTGAGCAGCAATTGTGATTAACATGCACCCTATTGCTTCCAATGCGAGCAGCACACCTCAGCAGAGCAGGCAAACTTGTGCTAGGCTAGCTTAAAGCTGGCCTGCACCACCTAATGCCAGCCTGCACCTCTGGTTCGATCCATTCCCAGAATTGTTTATGGAAGAGCCTCAGCATAAAGAAGAATGAGTTGTGGCACAACAGGGAAGAGAGTGTGCTCCAAGTTTATCTGACACTGCACTGGCTGCCTTCATAAAGGAAGTGGCCAGGAGGAAATATTTCCCCTATCCACAGAAGTCCAGAAAGCCCTCCAGCCAAACTTTGTGAAGGGACAAGATAGCCATGGCAGGCAATGCCAAGAGTAAGGCTTTGAAGACCTGGATGTAGTGAGACAAGAGTTAAATGAACACACACGAGTTGCCAAGTTCAGTGAATATACCTTCAAATGTTATATCCCACTAATTGTACCTCTAGCCTCATACACTGCTCACTGTACCACACCATCATCATTCATCTATCAGTGTCTATCAATCACAACTCATACCTCATATGCATAGCTTCACATGACTGCCACATACTTAGCACTGCCCTAAGTTTCACATCCACATATTACAGCTTACATGCACTGCCAACTATTCAACAACAGCCAAATCACCCAAACACATTGCATCACATGCGCTGATATCATTATGGATGCTTGGTTTGAGAGTTTGTTGAAACAGGTGCACATAAGCGAAAATATTGCTTGACTGACAGCTTTTTTCTTATATCTATTTTGTCAATGGCACAATGTTTATTTACATGAGATAAGGAGGTCTCCAGTGTTTATGGTTTTTGCTATTGATACTTTAAAGCTCTGGTTGATTGACACTTTTATAGGGCTATTGTAACAGTAGTTTTTTAAAGAAAGTTATGAATGGTTGTTTTTTAAAGCTTTTCTACATGTGCCATTATTACTATAGAGTTCATTGGTTCTGTATAAAGTGTATGATGGGTGAGTGGGCATGGAAGTGCTATGAGTTGGCATGGAGGATATGACAGTCCATTAGGCATAGGCAGAGAAGCAGGGGTTGGCATGGAAGGTATTAGGAGCCATTGGGGGTGGGTTGGGGCATGGGCTGGCATGGAAGTTATGCAGGGCTATTAGGTGGAGGGACATTGGTTGGCATGGGGAGTATGTGCATTGTGTGACAAATTGGGGGTAAGTAGAGGAGCATGGGTTGACATGGATGGAGCATGGGAAGTGGTTGGAGGGTGAGGGAATGTTAGAGGTGAGGGCCAGAGGGCCTAATATTGAAGAAAAAAACTGTGATAATGTCCCTGGGAGGCAAGCCAGGCCTTATAATCAACCCATCTGGGCACTTGGCAGTCACCTCCAAACTGTTGCCAGGTGCAGTGGGCCCATCCCCGGCACTCACACACTGCTTCCCAGAACAGAAATCACCCCTTCAAAGACACTTATTCCCGAGAAAGGTCACCCGAGCTGGGAAATTTCGCGACTCCCGCTATCCGCCTCTAAAGTGAAAATCCAGCCCAATGACTGATAGACCCTGGACAGAGAGAGGGAGTGCTTGAAAAAGAGACAGGAAAACAGCAGCTGTTGTGAATTGCTGAAGCAAAAAAAGGCTACTTTCTGTTGGCCATCGGGCAGCTGGTGGGAGCTTGTTCTCTGGTCAAAGAAACAGGACTTGTGGAGATCTCAGGACACTGGAAGAATTGCCCTGGTGTAGCTGGGAGAAGAAGTCACTGGAATGGGCATTTCTATTGGATCAGTTCAGAGATTCTCAGAAGACTGAATGGCACGACTGGACATTATGACCCAGTGACACGGAGAGAAACAAGCCTGTTGGAAACTGGGGGTAACATTTGACTGGTTCATGTAAAGACTACAATTCTTTGGAGATTGAGATATAACAAAACATGGCATAGGATTTTTGGTCATGTCAGGAAGCTAATGGAGGATATCTCTCTACAGTTTGGTGTATTAGTTGCCGAACCAAGTAATGTTTAGTGGATGTTGATTTGAATTTGTTTGTTACAGCAGAAGTCTTAAAACATGAAATTTTGTCATGTGATCACTTGAGTTGGTAACTAGAAACTCAAATCTCTTTTTAACAGTTATCAGTCCCTAAGGGATTTGTCACACAATGCACATACTCTAGAGGATAGCATAGGGATGGAAACTACATGTCTTAAATACCAGGCATGAGTGGTCTACTTTCAGAATAGGAGGACAAGTATAGTATAAGTTCCTGTTCACCAGTGGGTGAGGTCACTTACAAACTCTGCTAAAGAATACGCAGATGCCCCCTGTACACAAATGCTTGGTGCACTGGCAGAGCTGCAAGAATGTATCTGCAATGTCAAGGAAAATTATTTATTTATTTTGTTTATTTAGCATGTGGATAGTCACACAACCAAGCAATAGCTTTGTCAGTGGTTAGATGGAGTTCTTTGAACCTGCCTTGAAATTTAGTCAGCGGACACTCCTCGATAATGTGAGTCATTGTTTGGACTGCACCACAGTTGCTGCCTGGATGGCCTTGGCAACCCCACTGATGTTGGGTGGCTGCACAGAGTCCTTGGCCAGTCCAGAAATGGTTTAAAAGGGCCCACTGTCACCATAGAAGGTCAAAGCCGTGTGGACAAGCATTGGGGTCTATGACGAGGGAGTGGTTTCTAGCGGATATTTTCTCTTGCCAATCCTCCTGCCATAGGTCATCAGCTGCTACTCCTTGATGTGGTAGGTTTAACAACATGGGCATGAGGAAATGAGCACGGCTGGTGAATTGAGAAGGTCATTGAATGAAGGCAGGCATGGATTGGAGTAGATTTCTCCAGCAGCTTTCCTGCTACAATTTCCTTCTTGATATGGGGTGGGGCGGGAGGCAGTGGGAAATGTTGCTGAGGACTGGGAGCCAGGGAATGTGAGTTAGTTGGAAAGCATGAAAGAGGCTAGTACCAACCTGGCATAAGTCTTTGCACAGAGCTTGAAGCCCATCCTTTCTGGTGGAAGAGGTGGACAATTATTAGCACACTTGTGGATACTATCATGATGCAGCATCTTATGAGCAATATCTCAGCTCCCATTGCAGCACAAATGGAAGCCAATCAATGTCTAGATGCTGCAGTAGAAACTGAGACTATCGTAATGCATACTCAGATTGTGCTCATGCAAGCTCAGCTTGCTGCCACACGTGGATCCAGATACGAGTTTTCAAAGGGGCTTTCAGGGTCTAACATCCATCTAGCAACCTGCCTTCCAATAGGTTACTAGGATTGTTGCGGTGCCCCGGAAAAGCGGCAATGGCTCCATGGAGAGTTAGGATGGCTGCATTTGTCCTCCCTCTGCCGCCATTCCAACTGCCCAGATTGCTGCCTCCTATGCCAAGATGGTGCAGTTTGAAGTCAGCTTTCTAGGCCCAGGGAAGCTCAAGGCTGTCCACCAAAATCATCAGCAGTCTCCTTCACTAAAATTCAGCTGCCTTCCATAAGCTATGCTATATCCGTTGAGGTAGCATTAAGACAGGCAAAGTGTATATGGAAGACAGGCACTAAGGGAATATATGAGGATGGTTAGTTGATGTTTGTGTGTATACTGACATGGTTTGATTTATAAATTTTGTTTGGAATATTTACTTTAATAGTTAATTTTTGCACTGTGAGCCAGTGAACCTCTGTGATGGTCAGTAACAGAGGGAAGGCAGGGTGTAGGATTGTTGGTAAATGGGGAATTAGGGTTGAGTTTACTGGTTTGGCAGTCAGATAAGTTTTTCATGGACAGCCCAATTAGAATGAGGCAACTAGATTATCACCTCCATTTCTTTCCATCCTCCTAGTCCTCAGTTAACCACTGTATAGTTGATGGCAAGTGCTGTGCTTTCATAATTTTTTAATTCATTTATGGAATGTGGGCATTGTTAGCTAGGCAAGCATCTATTGCTCATCCCTAATTGCCCTTGAGACAAGATTATGAAGCCTGACGTCTAAAAATTCCTGGCCAAAATCATGGTTGCAGCCCCTGGCAATGGTGTCCTTGCCCTGCATTGATGCTGCAGTTATGGCTGCAATAGGGAGCAGATTTCACTGAGAACATCCCTAGTGAAGCACAGACTTCTGTCATACTGTACATCACTGAGATTCAGATGAGTGGTTTGCTCCCTGAACATCCTGGGCGGTTATGGCATCTTGCTGAATGCCCTTCTCTTCTTCCTTCTCCTCTCTCAGTAGCTTGTCCTGCTCTGTGCTGCTTCTACTCAGTCTCCCAGTCATGCTGTATTCCAAGGGAATGCCTATATATGCACCCATGTGTGGGAGATGTTATGTGCAGAATCCTTAAATTTAGGACAAAATCCTTCAGCATCCACTTTCTGTGGATTATCTTAACTTTAAAGAACTCTAGAAATCATCAATCACTTATACAATTGAAGCAACAGCCAATAGAAAACAATCGCCAACCAACCTAAAATAAACTGATAATTCCTCTAAATAGCACTGCTAGGGGATCCTTCCCGCTTGTAGACATACGTTCAGCTGTGCATGTTTAAGAGAGGATGTTAGCTGGAGTATTGAGACTCAAAATGGGAACGCTAGCATCAAGCCTGTGTCACATGCTGATTGACATCACTATCTGCCTATTCTACATACTTTTGGTTGCTGTTCCTGCACGCAGGCTAATTCACTCAGCAAAATGGCATCCACCATGGCTCATGCCAGAATTGTGAGCGCAAACACTGCAGATACCATTTTGGAATCAAAATAGCACTGTGCTGAAAAACCTTTTCCTTAGGAGATTAATTTTGTGGTCGGTGTGTTTCGAAGGCAATATATGCTCGAGCTGACACCATTGGCTTTAGAATTTGCTTTTACAAACACACATCAATTTTAAAGTTTAGCAAAGGCTTAATTTTGATGAGGCACAGCCAAAGATAACTGTTACCGAGGAAAATCATCAGAAAATGTTCATGAAAGCTGTCAGATTTTTGGAAAAACCCAATTATTAATGTCCTTTAGCAAAGGAAATCTGCTATCTTCCGGCATACATGTGACTCCAGTCCAACACTACATGGTTGACCCTTAATGTCTTCATGGCATCTATGGATGAAAAATAAATTCTGACTGACCATTGTTGCCCACATCCCAAGAATAGGTATTTCCTTAGACTTAGCTGTCAACTTTTCTAACTGTCTCAAACACCTGCTTGGCCGGGCACAGATCAAATGTGATTATCAAGCTGAAAAGTTGAATGTGGTAACTGAAGAGTGTTTATAGAGTAGAGGTAGGTGTGCAACATTATACTTAATCTTTCTTGACAGAGTTATTGAGTTGATCTTCTCAGTGCTGAAGATAACACACCATCTGTCCGCCCACTTCCAATTCTGTCTATAGCTGCCTGTCGTGATTTACTCACAGCTTGTCTTTCCAGATGGAGAGTTAACCACTATGTAACCGCTTATCAAAGTAAGCATCGCTTTTGATAGCATCCACCATGTCAGGACAAACAAAAGCAAAAGTGGATAAATAATTCTGTGAAAGATAGCTATATGGACATTGAGATAAAATGACCATCCATTTATCATTAGCCAATGCTTGTGTCCTGTTTAACAGCTCAGCAGATGTTCCTTAAGTAGCCAAGTAAGGGTGAGATGTCACATCTTATTGAAGATGCTAGAAATTTTAAGGTCTAACACTATGACTTCATACAAGCCATCAGGAAGATTATTATAATTCACATCATGGTTAAATTGTTATGATTGCAATTTACCACAGCTTCTCATTTGTGGCAAAGTAATAGCCTTCAAAGACATTGGTCTCTAATTATCTTTATATGTGTTTCACCTCAGCACCTTTTTCCTCAAATAATAAAGGATTATGCAGGGTGATGACGTAACCCAGCCCTCTTCAAATCTTATACCATATATGTCATCTAGTCCCTAGAACAGACATCCTAATATTACATGGATGAGGATGATCAAAAATCAGAAGTATTCTTATACCAGTACTTGTTAGAGGGTACAGAATGTGAGCATTGCTGAAAAAAGAGACATGCTATTGAAGCTTATCATCTTGCACTCATCAGGACAAAATCACAAGAATATCAAGGGCGGAATTTTTCGCTGAGCAGGCAGGCACACGGCCGGCCCCCTCAAGCACAAAGTAGCGTGTGATAACATCGGGTGGGCGTTGTGCAATATTTTCATCGGCAGGCACATGGGGGGATTCGTAGCCATCAATTACAATGCCAGTTAAGGCCATTAAAAAGGTAATTAAGCTGGATTTTACATTGCCTGTGCGATTTTGCGCTTGTTGCACAGGCAAAATGGGCAAGCTGGCAGCTGACAATTTCAAAAACCTCTTCCAAGGGCAGGATAAAAAAGGTCAGCAGCATTGCCACTGTGAGTAGCGAGGGGGTTTGGAGATCGTTTGCTGCTGGTTGCTTATTGGTACTTGGCAGTTTCATCTTTGTTCAGGGCTTCATTCTTGGCATTTCCTGGCTCCATTTCAGGACTTATTGGTGTCTCCAAGGCCCACGGAGGATCCAGGTATCAGACAGCCTTCTGGAAGCCTGGCAATGGAGATTGTGGTCTCCACTGGTGGCACATCCTTTGAGGAGAAACAGAAGGACAGAAGGGAGAGGAGGCCAGGTGTCCCAGTGCAGATTCCAGGGAAGGGGCCTGTGGGAGGAGAGGCGCAGGCACAAGGGGTGCAGGGCCAGCAGGAAGCCCAAGGAAGAAGGGGCCGCAGAAGATGCCACTATCGTACTGCTAGGGTTTACAGGCAGCGATGCAGATATCTCAATATGTCTGAGGTGCAATGCCAAAGGAGGCGCCACCTCTCAAGGGATACCATGACCTCCATTTGTCAGATGATTGGGCCTGAAATCAGCTCCAAGTGTGAGGGTGGACACCTCATGCCAGTGGCGCTGAAGGTGACAGCAGCCCTCAACTTCTATGCCTCCAGTTCTTTCCAGGGGCCAGTGGGGGATCTGTGTGGAGCCTCCCAATCGGCTGCCCACAGTTGCATCAAGCTGATGATAGAAGGTCTGTTCATACTGGTACTGACCTTCATTCTTTATCATACGGACAAGGCCAGCCAGGCTGAGTGATCCAGAAGCTTTGCAGTGATTGCTGGCTTCCCCTGTATCCAGGATGCAATAGAATGTACACATGTGGCCATCAAGGCATCAGCAGGTGAGCCGGGAGCCTTCGTCAACAGGAAGGGATTCCACTCCATGAACTCGCAGATGGTGTGTGATCACAGGATGCTGATTCTACAAGTCTGTTCAAGGTACTCTGGCAGCTCCCATGACCCGTACACCCTGAGGCACTCCCAGCTGCCAAGGCTCTTCAGTGCTCCAGCCTGCCTGGATGGATGGCTGCTGGGTGACAAGAGCTATCCATTGAAAGGGTGGCTTATGACGCCTCTCCGCCACCCAAGAACAGAGGCCGGGCAGTGGTACAACAGGAGCCAGGTCTCCACAAGGGTGGTGGTTGAAGGGACCATAGGTCTTCTCAAGATGTGCTTCCGGTGCCTGGGCTGTTCAAGGGGAGCACTACAATACCTCCCAAAGTGGGTGTCACTTAGTATGGTTGCATGCTGCGCTCTGGATAATCCGATTCTAGAAAGCGGGGAGCAATTGAAGGAAGAGGATCTTGACGCAGCTGCACAGGTGATGATGAATTAGATAACACATATAGAGAGGTGGCCACACCGCAGGCTAAGAGTCCACAGGCAGGAAGGGAATGGGTGACCACGAGACAGAGCAAGAGGACTAGGCAGGCAGTGCAGGAATCTCCTGTGGCTATTCCCCTACAAATCAGATACACCACTTTGGATACTGTTGGGGGGAATGGCCTCTCAGGTGAAAGCAGCAACAGCCAAATTCGTTGCACCACGGTTGGCTCTGCTCCACAGGGGAGGAGTAAAAAGTAGTTATAGGCGATTCAATTGTAAGGGGAATAGGTAGGCATTTCTGTGACTACAAACAAGATTCCAGGATGGTATGTTGCCTCACTGGTGCTAGGTTCAAGGATGTCTTAGAGTGGCTACAGGACATTCTGAAGGGGGATGGTGAACAGCCAGTGGTCATGGTACACATCGGTGCAAACAACATAAATAAAAAAAGGGATGAGGTCCTAAAAGCAGAATATAGGGAGTTAGGAAGTAAGTTGAAAAGTAGGACCTCAATGGTAGTGATCTCAGGATTACTGCCAGTGCCACATGCAAGTCAGAGTAGAAATAGCAAGATACATCAGATGAATACGTGACTGAAGAGATGGTGTGAGTAGGAGGGTTTCATATTCCTGGGACATTGGGACTGGTTCTGGGGGAGGTGGGACTGGTACAAACTGGATGGGTTACACGTGGGCAGGGCTGGGACAGATGTCCTCGGGGGAATATTTGCTAGAGTGGTTGGGGAGGGTTTAAACTAAAATGGCAGCGGGGTGGGAACCTATTCAAGGAGTCAGAGGAGGGGAATCCTAGGACAAGAACAAAATACAGAAAGGGGAATAAGACGTGACAGGCAGGGAAATCAAGGGCAAGAATCAAACAGGGCCTCAGTGAAAAATAGTGGGAACGGGACAAGTAATGTTAAAAAGACAAGCCTTAAGGCTTTGTGCCTGAACGCAAGGAGCATTCGCAATAAAGTGGATGAATTAACAGTGCAAATAGATGTAAACAGGTATGATATAGTCGGGATTACGGAGACATGGCTATACGGTGACCAGGGATGGGAACTGAACATCCAGGGGTTTTCAGTATTTAGGAAGGACAGACAAAAAGAAAAAGGTGGTGGAGTTGCATTGCTGGTTAAAGAGGAAATTAACACAATAGTGAGGAAAGATATTAGCTCCGATGATGTGGAACCTGTATGGGTAGAGCTGAGAAACACTAAGGAGCAAAAAACGTTAGTGAGGGTTGTATATAGACCCCCAAACTGTAGTGGTGATGTTGGGAATGGCATTAAATAAGAAATTAGAGATGCATGCCATAAAGGAACATCTGTAATTATGGGTGACTTTAATCTGCATATAGATTGGGCAAATCAAATAAGTAACAATACCATAGGGGAGAAATTCCTGGAGTGTATACGGGATAGTTTTCTGTTGATATACGTTGAGGGACCAACTAGAGAACAGGCCATCCTAGACTGGATATTGTGTAATGAGAAAGGAATAATTGGCAATCTAGTTGTGCGAGGCCTCTTGGGGATGAGCGACCATAATATGAGAGAATTCTTCATCAAGTTGGAGAGTGACGTAGTTGGTTCTGAGACTAGGGTCCTGAATCTTAATAAATGAAACTACGATGGTATGAGGTGTGAGTTGGCTATGATGGATTGGGAAACGTTACTAAAAGGGATGACGGTGGATAGGAAATGGCAAACATTCAAAGAGCACATGGGTGAACTGCAACAATTGTTTATTCCTGTCTGGCACGTAAGTAAAACAGGAAAGGTGGCCAAACCATGGCTTACTATGGAATTTAGAGATAGTATTAGATCCAAGGAAGAGGCATACAAAATGGTCCGGAAAAGCAACAGACGTGAGAATTGGGAGCAGTTTAGAATTCAGCAAAGGAGGACCAAGGGATTGATTAAGAAGGGGAAAATAGAGTATGACAGTAAGCTTGCGGGGAGCATAAAAACTGACTGTAAAAGTTTCTATGGGTGTGCAAAGAGAAAAAGATTGGTAAGACAAATGTAGGGCCTTTACAGTCAGAAACAGGGGAAGTTATAATGGGTAACAAAGCAATGGCTGACCAAGTAAATACATACTTTGGTTCTATCTTCACAAAGGAGAACACAAATAACATACCAGAAATGTTGGGGAACACAGGGTTTAGTGAGAGGGAGGAACTGAAAGAAATTAGTATGAGTAGGGCAATGGTGTTGGGGAAATTGATGGGATTGAAGTTCAATAAATCCCCAGGGCCTGATAATCTACATCCCAGAGTACTTAAGGAAGTGGCCCTAGAAACAATGGATGCATTGGTCGTCATCTTTCAAGTTTCTATAGACTCTGGAACAGTTCCTGCAGATTGGAGAGTAGCTAATTTAACTATTTAAGAAGAGAGTAGAGAGAAAATGAAATTATAGACCAGTCAGCTTGACGTCGGTAGTGGGGAAAATTCTAGAGCCCATTATAAAAGGTTTAATAACTGAGCACTTGGAAAACAGAATCAGACAGAGTCAGCATGGATTTACAAAAGTGAAATCATGCTTGACAAATCTACTGGAATTTTTCGAGGATGTAACTAGTAGAGTTGATGAGGGGATGTGGTTTATTTGGACTTTCAGAACGCTTTCAACAAAGTCCCACATAAGAGATTAGCGCGCAAAATTAAAGCACATGGGATTGGGTGCAGTGTATTGAGATGGATAGAAAATTGGTTGGTAGACAGGAAACAAAGTGTAGGAATAAACTGGTCTTTTTCCGAATGGCAGGCAGTGACTAATGGGGTACCGCAGGGATCAGTGCTGGGACCCTAGCTATTCTTAATATATATTAATGATTTAGATGAGGGAACTAAATGTAATATCTCCAAATTTGCAGATGACACAAAGCTGGATGGGAGGGTGAGGAGGATGCAGAGACGTTTCAGTGTGATTTGGACAAGCTGAGGGAGTGGGCAAATGCATGGTAGATACAGTATAATGTGGATAAATGTGATGTTATCCACTTTGGTAGCAAAAACAGGAAGACAGATTATTATCTGAATGGCTATAAATTGGGAGAGGGGAATGTGCAACGAGACCTGGGTGTCCTTGTACACCAGTCGCTGAAGGTAAGCATTCAGGTGCAGCAGGTGGTAAAGAAGGCAAATGGTATGTTGGCTTTCATAGCCAGAGGATTTGAGTACAGGAACAGGGATGTCTTGCTGCAATTATACAGGGCCTTGGTGAGACCACACCTGTAATATTGTGTGCAGTTTTGATCTCATCTGAAAAAGCATATTCTTGCTATAGAGGGAGTACAGCGAAGGTTTACCAGGCTGATTCCTGGGATGGCAGGACTGACATATGAGGAGAGATTGAGTCGGTTAGGATTATATTCGCTGGAGTTCAGAAGAATGAGGCGGGATCTCATAGGAATCTATAAAATTCTAACAGGATCAGACAGGGTGGATGTAGGAAGGATGTTCCCAATGGTGGGGGAGTCCAGAGCCAGGGGTCACAGTCTGAGGGTATGGAGTGGACCATTTAGGACTGAGATGAGAAGAAATTTCTTCACCCAGAGAGTGGTGAGCCTGTGGAATTCACTACCACAGAAACTAATTGAGGCCAAAACATTGTATGTTTTCAAGAAGTTAGATATAGCTCTTGGGGCGAAAGGGATCAAAGGATATGGGGAGAAAGTAGGAGCAGGCTATTGAGTTGAATGATCAGCCATGACTATACTGAATGGCGGAGCAGGCTCGAAAAGCCAAACGGCCTACTCCTGCTCCTATTTACTATGTTTCTATGTTTTTATACCCTCCATTGTGTTCTGTGGCACTACAACCATGCTAAGTGGGATAGATTTTGAACAGATCCAGCAGTTCAAGATTGGGCATCCATGAGGTGCTGTGGGCCATCAGCAGCAGCGGAATTGTACTCAAACACAATCTGTAACCTCATGGCCTGGCATAGCTACCATCACCATCAAGCCAGGGGATCAACCCTAGTTTAATGAAGAGTGTAGGAGGGCATGCCAAGAGCAGCACCAGGCATATCTAAAAATGAGGTGTCAACCTGGTTAAGCTATAACACAGGACTGCTTGCGTGCTAAACAGCATAAGCAGCAAATGATAAGACAGAGCTAAGTGATCGCAACGGATCAGATCAGTTCTGCAGTCCTGCCATATCCAGTCTGTGAATGGTGGTGGACAATTAAACATCTCACTGGAGGAGGAGGTTCCACAAATGTCCCCATCCTCAATGATGGAGGAACCCAGCACATCAGTGCAAAAGATAAGGCTGAGGCATTTGCAAAAACTTCCTCAGAAGTGCTAAGTGGATGATCCATCTCAGCCTCCTCCAGAGGTCCACAGCATCACAGATGCCAGTCTTCAGCCAATTCGATTCACTCCACATGATATCAAGAAATGGCTGAAGGAACTGGATACTGCAAAGGCCATGGGCCCTGACAATATTCGGCAATAGTATTGAAGACACGCCCCTAGCCAAGCTGTTCCAGTACAGTTACAACACGAGCATCTACCCAGCTATGTGGCCCAGGTATTTCCTGATACAAAAAGCAAGACAAATCCAACCTGGCAAATTATTACCCCATCAGTCTACTCTTGATCATCAATAAAGTAATGCTAATGGAGAAGTAAGGGATCTCTCTCTCTCCCTTAAGTTAAGCAAAGCCCGATGTATTAACAGTCTAAAATTCATTCACAGAGACAGTGTATTTCCATTGGAAAGAATCTCAGGAGAAACTCTTCGATTTCTGGAAAAGATGGTTTGCAGATTAAAAAAGAAAATTGTCTCCAGCAAGTGCAATTACATGGACTTTAATTCAACTCCAGGAATCTAAAGCAACTAGTTAACTTAAAACAGCTACAATATTTAACAACCTATGCTCCAAAGCCAAGCAAAGGACTTCTAACAGTACATTCTTTGAACTTTTATTTGGGCTCTAACTTTCCTTACTTCTGATAATTATGGGCAGGATATTGAGGTTGTGGGTGGGCCCGTGAAATGGTCCGACACCGTGATTGGCCCCCAACCACGATTTCATGCTGGTCGGCCAACTTAGGACTGCGCAGCATGAAATGCGGCTCCACACTGGTCGGGAAGGGCCGAGTAGGGGCGGGCCCTGTCGGCCACCGGGTCCAAAGACCGAGCCAGCAGCCAGTTTAAAAATGGCCCAGGCAGCCCCTGTAAGCCTGCCACAGAAGGACGTCTCCTCTACATTCCCAAACTGAAGTTATGGAGTCAAGTGCAGCTGGAAACAGCACTCAGTAGCACCCCCCGTGCTTTTCCGACGAGTGCCTCACCATCCTCCTGGAGGAGGCAGCTGCCAAGAAGGACACCCTTGTTCCTAGAGATGGGAGGGGGCCGCCGCACCTCACAAAGAGAGCAAGGGGCGGAGGTGGCAGCATTGATGAGCAGTCATGACATATTGCGCGCACACGGGTGCGATGTCGGAAGTGGTACAATGACCTACTGAACTCAGGAGGGTTGAGTACCGTGTTCGCATGAGTCAATGTGCATAAGTGTTAGGGTGTG
Source organism: Carcharodon carcharias (assembly GCF_017639515.1). Classification (NCBI taxonomy): domain Eukaryota; kingdom Metazoa; phylum Chordata; class Chondrichthyes; order Lamniformes; family Lamnidae; genus Carcharodon; species Carcharodon carcharias. The sequence continues at coordinate 118,670,156 of NC_054475.1, forward strand.
GTTGTTCCCCCCTGGACCTCAGGGATGCTACAATCTTAGTACTAACTGTCACTGGCGCCGGAGCTGGCCAAGGGCGTGAGCCCTGGCTGTGTGGACTAAGTGCCTTGTGGCTCGAGGGCCATGACTCAGATATGCCCTGTGAGGTGTTCCTCAGCTGGGGTTGGCCAGGCTGTAATGGCGCTGCAGGTAAAGAGTGTACTAATCAATGATCCTTTATCCTTTCAGGTGAAGACAAACCATAACCAAGCAGGGAGGGTATGTACTGGCGGAGGGCAGCCAAAACTCCCACTGCTCAGCAGGTTCTAGCAGGACACCTTTGAGCTGGAGAGTCGGCACGCTCCCTGTGCAACCGGGCATGGAGAGGCAGGGGTGTCAGGTGAAGGTAAGAACGCAGTGCACAGAGGTGGGACTTTCAGATTGTGCAACCATTCTAGTGCAGCCTCCTCGTTGATGGAGCCTCGAGCCGGGAGTGCCCAATGATCATTGAAAGATGATGGCACCTTGATGCAGATCTCCATTGTCTCACCAGGGTACCTGGAATGCACAGTGACAGTGCGATGACTTTAACTAACAACATGTCGTAGTTCGCCCTTTTAGATTCACTCTGTGGCCTCCAAAGGGCCACCCTTGAAGCTGGGGGACCACCAGGCTTCAGTTGCACTAGCATCACATCCGCCCTTTGAAGCAGGCAATAGCGCAGATACCAACACCTCAGTGGGCATTAGATCGGTGGCTAGTATCTAGGTGCACATTGGTGAGGGCACTTCACATTCGCTTGGCAGAGTCAGAGAGTGCTCAGAATGCTGGCACTCGGAAGACTGCTGGGGACCAGGGCGATGCTCATGCAATGGCAAATGATGACTCTCTGGAGTCATCCTTTAGACGGCAGATGCTGTATGTCAGCGGTATGTGCAAGAAAATCTGACGGAAATCCATTAGGGTCTGCATGCCATGGTCTCTGCTATGGACGTGTCCATGCAGAGGGTGAGTAATGCGTTGACCCTCACGACCAAGTGCGCTGCCTCCTCCATTGAGAGAGTGGCAACTCTCATGGAGAGGCAGCTCCAGTGACAGAATCAGGGGTTCCTGGAGTTGGGTTTGGACCTGCAAGCCCTCACACAGGCACTGACCTCAGGTGGTCAGTGTCAATGTGGGAGGTGGATGAGGAACCCAAGTATCCCAGCCAGGTGCCCATCCATCAATGGTGAACAGGGAGGTCCAGAATGACCCCATGTTGGTGCACGAGCTGCCTGTCATCTCTGCAAGCTCCTCTCAGGGCGCTCCACATGGCGGTAGCAGCTCCTCCACTCCTCTGCCAGTGACCTTGGCATCCGATGAGGCTGCGACGACTGGGGAGATGCCAGCTTTGGAACTGGCTGCTCCATCCCAGGCAGGGCCAGCACAGGTTCCACTGGCCAGAAGACGATCGCCAAGGTCATCAAGGTCAAAAAGACAGCAGAGTCGATGGGCCGGTGCCAGCAAGGGGGGAGCACCAAGACCTAGCACTCAGAAATGTAAGTTAAAAGCACCATGAGCACAAGAGGGACAGTTCACAGATGATTTTATGTTCATTTATGCTTGTTTTATCTATACTGGTCTGGGAATGAGACCAGAGAAGGTTATGTAAATAGTTTGGAATTGTCAAAATGAGAGCTATTTTTTGTTTAATTTTGTTTCAGTTGTCATGGCCTGGGTATGCTTCATTTTTTATATTTTTGGTGCAGGGTACACCAGTATGTAATGATAGATGTAAGTGGCTCCGAACTTTATTGCACAGGCACTAAGTGTTCTTTGTGTTCAAATGAAAGGGTCCTTCCAGACATCCAGGATGGAGGCGGCAGCCCTGGCATGTGGTTGAAGCTGATCTTTGGTAGCCTAGCTGAAGGAGCATTGGATCAAGGCATCCCTACCCTTCTGGAAGTTACCGAGGTCTGCCTCCACACCTTCAGTGTTCTACTCACCATGCTCCTCTTCTGACTCGCTACTGGATTCATCATCTGTGGCCTGTGGAGCTGAGTCAAGATTCTCTTACCCCTATGGGCCCCCCTTGCCAGTACCAGTTTTGGAGAGCGCAGCTTCTGTCACCAGCTTGGAAGAACTATGGACAGCTGATTTGGACACTCCACACAGATCCCCCACTGACCCCTGGAAAGAGCCAGGAGCATAGAACTTGAGGGCCACTGTGACCTTCAGAGCCACTGGCATGGGGTGTCCACCCACACAGTAGGAGCCTATGTCAGGCCCAATAAAAGTCACTGTCTTCCTTGAGAGGCGGACCCTCCATCAGCATTGCACCTCGGACATTTTGAGGTATCTGCATCACCGCTGTAAACCCTGGCAGCAGGATAATGACACCTTCCGCATCCCCTTATGCCTTGGACTTCCTGCTGACCCTGTGCCCCTTGTGCCTGCACCTCTCCTCCCACAAGTCACTCCCCTGGAAGCTGCATAGGGATACCTGGGCTCCTCTCTCTTCTGCCCCTCTCTGCCTCTTCAGAGAAGGTGCCTCCAGCGGAGACCACAATCCCCATTACCAGGGTAACGGAAGGCTGACTGATACCTGGAAGGGTCCACATGGTCTGAATCCTTGGGTTCCTTGGAGACACCAAGAAGTCCCGAAATAAAGCCTGGAGATACTAACAATGAAACCCGAACATAGATGAAGCTGCCTAGTACCAATAAGCCAACTATGTACTAAACTCCCCATGACTGACACTGGCAATGCTGCTCACTGCTTTTATCTCACCCACGGAATAGGTTTTTGAAAGTGTTGTCTGACCGCCTGCCCATTTTGCCTGTGTGATGAGTGTGAAATCGCACGGGCAACGAAAAGTCGCTGTCAACTGGATTGTTAATGGCCTTAAGTGGTCAGTTAATTAATGGCAGGTGTGGCTCCAGGACCCGCTCACGCCTGCCGACTGAAATATCGCATGAGTACATGATGATGTTAGGACGCTCACCCGGCATCATCGTGCACTATTTTACACTCGATCGTGTCTGGTGCGCAGCCCCCCATGGGATGTAAAATTATGCCTAATGTGTGTACAATGTCATGTCTTTTATTATTTATTTTCTCAAGTTTAGTGGCCAATAAACTTGTTCTTCCTTTGACTAAAGAAAACCTCATGGTTAGTTCACTGTATAGATAGTAAAAAATACATTTGGATTTAAAAAGGGCATTCTTGGGGAAAAGAAATTTAAAAACCTTTGTTGTGACCAACTAAGGAGGTTGAATAGAGGGGAGCCAGTTCACACCTCCTCAACTAGTCGTAACAACAGGCAAATCAACTCTGATTGGTTAAGGTATTGCCATGGAGAATAAAAGAGGGGATGGTTGAAAAAGGCACAATTCATTAACACATGCTTTCTGTTTGCAAAGGACAGGGTCCTGTGTGTGAATATATGTAGCTTCTAGCATGCGTAAGTGAGCCATACTGTGAGCCCAACTGATAATCCTAAATTGTTTGTTAGTGCAATTCTTAGCACAATCTGGATTGTTTAGTAAGTGTTGTCTAATCTTGAAATCACAACTAGTGTTGGTCATTATGTTCTGAATTTTACAAGCACAGGCCGGTTGAGTGCAGTTAGTACTATGCCTGTCGAGAACAGCCAAAGGGTCGTGCTGGTTGATACAAACCACCAGTCAGTGGGACTCTTGGCCTACATTCCTGACATCAAACTGGCACTGAAATTCATAAACCACATTAATCATTTGTGTGGTAGGCAGAATGTCATTTTGGCTTGACAGCAGCCTCCTGTTAGTGGAGAATACCTTTCATGTTGCTAATGCATAGTAGCAGAATGTGAAATGGCTAGCTTCAACTGTTGCTCCAATTTTTTGCGATACCTTACCAATCTGAGGTAGACTAAGCACTTTTCAGCTCCGAAAGTGGCGGCCTTAGGCCCATTCTTGCGTTTGCACAATATACAGTGAGTAATGATCTGATTGGGGCAGTCATTATTCCACAGAATAGCTTTTATATACCTTATTTCAGCATCAAGCTTGCAGTGGTGAGCAAACAGCTTGGGCCCTATTTAGGGGGTTGCCGACAAGGTCCTTCTTATAGCACGTGGAACTGTAAGAATCCCAACGCGTATAATGACCAGTGAAGATGGGCTTGTGACAGACAGTAGTGGAGAGCCCCCTGGCAGATTTATCAACCAGCACATCGAGGAAAAGGAGCTTATTTGACTGCTCCATTTCAAAGGTGAATTTGAGCACAGGATGGAGCTCATTAAGGTGTGCCTTTAAGACATACCGGTCTGTAACCAATGCCTTCCCATCATGGTGGCAGCAAGGGGATAAAAACCCAGAATTGTCTAAGATTCAGAGGCAAACTGAAATGCTGGAAGACTGAGAAAAATTCAGCATAACATTCTGACCTGAAAATAAGCTCCTAAAGAAGCAGAAGCACTGAGGTTAAATCATCAGAAAAAGTTGCAAAGAAACGCCTGGAAGTTGAAGGCAGAGGTTTCAAATTCCTTACTGTAACTGAAGACACCATTGAATTTCCATTGGAAGTCCAGCTTCAAAGTGCAGAGTCACAGAACTTGCAAGGGTGAGCAAGATCTTTTAAAATTCCATGCCTGTGTAATTCAGTGTCAGAAGGGCCATTTGAAAGAAGCCCATCACTAAAGCATGATCTCCAAGTCAGAGCCTGAACACACAGCACCTGAACTCATCCGAAACTAAAAAGGAGTTATTTAAGTACATTGGGAACATTGCAACTGTCCAGCTCAGTAAACAAAAAAGCAATTCGACAGTCTCAACAGTTTAAAAAGTAAACTGCTGAAGAAAAGGAGTTGGCAGGCAGCCGATCCAGGCAGCCATTGTTAAAATTCCTTTCTCAAGGAAAGCACTATCACCATTCTGCGTAGCCTGGCAAAACTGGCAAGCATGGAAAATCCCTTTGTCTCTGCGTGAATGGTGATGCCATCCTGAAATTCAGATGGCTCTTAAAGCTGTACATACAATTCTAAAAAATTTTGACATGGATAAGAATTCCACACAAGTCAATTCGGACTAATCCAAGGCTCAGACCAGTCACAAAATTGGGATCTCTGGAGGAAAACATTCTTAAGATACAGCATCGCTTCAGGTTTTACTAAAAAGTCAGAAGAAGAGCAGGTAAACATACTGCTTTACTCGATAAGCCCGATTGGGGACAACATCATTGTAAGACAGGGAAATAATGAATCATTCACAAAATCTGAAGAGGTACTAAAATCATTTGACATTTATTTCAATCTAAGAAGCAATAAAATATTCAAAAGAGCTAAATTCAATAACAGAGTCTAACTGCCAGGGGAACCAGTCGATTAATTAATCAATAATCAGTACAGGATGGCAGATGGTTGTGAATATAAGGATTTAAAGTCTGAACTTATCAGAGGCAGAATAATGGTAGGAGTAACAGACGATGCACTTTCTGACCTACAAGCAAAGGAAGGCCTAACCCTGGAAAGGGCAATCCAGATAGCTAGACAGCCAGGACTCCATGAGCAGCATAGGACAATCTTGAGATGAGAGGATAAACCATGGTGCAGAGGTCAACCCTCAGAGCAGCTTGTCAAGCAACAAAGAAACAGAACACTCTAAGTCAGGGAAAGCAATTCCCAAATCAGCCAGCAGAGCAACCATGCCAGCGCTTTGAAGCAAAGCACCCTCACAGGCGAGATCAATGTCCTGTGAGTTCAGTCCCAATGCTTCCAATGCAACAGCTTTGGACACTATGGCCAAATGTACAAGACTAGAGCTCTGGAACACATGGAAGGCCCAAAGATGATCCAAGAGGTTGAGACTGCAAACCCAGAAGACAGACAGCCATGCTTCTTGGGCGAGGTCATGAATCTTGCTTTCTCATTTTGGAATGCAGACATTTCTGTCAATGACCATCTAACAAATTTTAAATTAGACACATGAGCCAGTGTAACAGTCTAATCGGACAAAGAACCATGGCTGAAAGACCTCTGGCTTTGAACAACGAACACACCACTTCACAGGCCTGGAGAAATTCAACTTCCAATCATTGGTATGATCCTGGAATCAATGAGATATGGCAACAAACAGATCTTACTTCATTCATAACCATGCTTTCTCTCCCCTGAGCAGAGACACCTGCATAGCTTTGGATCTCCTCAAGGTGGCAGATGATGTTAAGAGAACCACTGTCATTGACCAAACAGATCTGCAAGGTCCTGAGTACTCAAAGCAAAAAGGTATCCTGACTACAACTTCAGCTCTGAACTGCCAAAACAAAAACAGAATTACCTGGAAAAACTCAGCAGGTCTGGCAGCATCGGCGGAGAAGAAAAGAGTTGACGTTTCGAGTCCTCATGACCCTTCGACAGAACTTGAGTTCGAGTCCAGGAAAGAGCTGAAATATAAGCTGGTTTAAGGTGTGTGTGTGGGGGGCGGAGAGATAGAGAGACAGAGAGGTGGAGGGGGTTGGTGTGGTTGTAGCGACAAACAAGCAGTGAACTGCCTTCTGTCTTTATGGAGCAGGTTTGTCCATTCTCGCTACATGTCCCAGAAAACCCTCAATGGTCAGGCCAGCCAACCACCCAGGAAGTAACTATGACACCTCCAGTGGAAAAAGTGAAAGAATGATCGACAGTCCGAGAAGCCTCTACCTCTGGCGCCGACACTGTAATCACTGTGCATATGCTGCAACTCCCAGCCAGCAGGCCAACACCACAGCAGATATTAGAACCTGATAGCAGCCTTCCATAGCCAACAACAAAAGCAGTCGTGAGCGTACCACTAAAACTTCTTCTCACTACAGGAACACCTTTCCTCAGCCACAGAAGACAATGACACAACCCACAGGATGATGGAAAAAGCAAAAGTGACAAGGGGATGAACACAATGTTCATCCGCCCCGCAAGAAACAAGTTAGAGTAGCAGCAACCACTGATCAACATAACAGCCGGACCGATGAAGCCTGATTCAACATGAATAAATAGAAGAAAAGAATAAAACATACCCAGATGCCAACCCAACCTTCAGACCAACAGGAAGAACCAGCAACGACAGAGCCTACCACTCCAATAAGATATGAAAGTTTTATAAGGCATCCAGATCACCCAAACCTTTTAAGTGCACGAGCTTAAATGGAGGGGTGGGGGGGGGGGGCGAGGTGGTGATGAGGCAGTGATAATGTAGTAATAGTGCTAATGTAGTAATAGTAATAATGTAAATGTATGAGTCTGGTAACAAAGTAAAGCATGAAGTAAACTGGTATAACTCCAAATATATTGGATAAAGATGTGGGGGGAGGTGTCGTATAAGGGACTGGCACATATAGGGTTAATGTAGGACTGAGCACAGTACTGTGCATATGATATAAGAAGGCACATGACCCAGACCCAGGGTCAGTGTGGGTGATGAGCAGAGATATGTATAGACCGATGCACGGAGACAGCTCCCAGCCTGAACCCTTTACTGTACATGTGTAGTTCTAGTAGTTAATAAAGACTTACATTTAACCTACAGAAGACTACAGAGACTTCTTTAAGACATACCAATCTGTAACCAACATTCTTCCAACAAAAATTGCCTCAGATTGCACTGGAAGGGTAAGGTGTCTCAAAAAATTTGACCAACAGGTGAAGCTAGCCGATTCCCGCTGCTACTATGCAGTAGTAACACATTTGGTACTTTCAATAACAGGATGCTGCTATCAGACCAAAACATTGTTCTACCTACCACACAAATGAGTAACGTGGTACATGAATTCCAGTGCCGGTGTGATGCCAGGTTTGTAGGCCATACGTCCCAATGGCTGGTGGTTCGTATCAAACAGCGCTTTCCTTCAGTTGTTCTCAACAGACAAAGTACTGACCACACTCAACCCGTTCATGCTTGCAAGACTCAGAACATAATGTCCACCATTCGATGTGATTCTAAGATTGGACTACACTTACTAAATAAATCCCGACTGTGCTAAACAAACAATTTAAGATTATCAGTCGGGTTTGCAGCATGGCTCATGTACAAATGCCCGAAGCTACATATATTCACGCACAAGGCCTTGTCCTTTGAAAACAGAAAGAACTTGTCTTTTTCAACTAAACAAAAGCTTGGGGACAGCCATTCGCTGTTTCATTCCCCATGGCAATTCCTTGAATAATCAGAGTTGACTTGCCTGGTTTGAATTCAAACAAAAGCTTGTCCCTTAACTGTTGCCTGGTACATTCTCCTTGGTAATACCTCTACCAGTCAGAGCCCACTTACCAACCAATCAGCACCCTCTTCTCATATTGCATAAATTGCTGTTCCTTTTGGGATTTGGTATTCTTGTAATTTTGGCCTGATAAGTGCAAGCCGAAACACTTCGACAGCATGTCTCTTTTTTAACCAATATTCTTATACCTAATATTAAATTATTTGAAATGTATTTTGTCAAGCCATTTTAAATAAAGCATCTTAAACTTTTACCCTGTCTGCCCTGAGTTTTCCTGCTCTCTCTCTTTTCTTCCCATTTTCTTTATCATTTATATTTAATATTTTCACTTTTGGATTATATTGTTCATTATTTGTTACTGGAGATGTTATTTTTAATTCCTAATTTTCTTATATAAAGGATTAAATGATCAGGGTAACTCATGATCTGCTTCTCTCAGCAGGGAGCAGACCACTGGCCAATATTTACTGTAGCTGGTGAAATACGCCAATTGTGAGACTTGCTTTTGCCTCGTTAATTTCCATAAGTGAAAGTTGCTGTGTGAATTTGAAATGGCACAGCACCATCTACAGGGCATCTAGGACTTACTTGAATAGGACAAGCAATTGTGTATCTCTTTAATCAATTATTGAAGAATTGCTTATGAATTGCATGGAGCCTGAACTAGGAAGTGTAAGTCAGGATAATGAATTCAATGTCAAACCAGGAGCAGAAAACAAAATAAAGAGAGGAAAGGAAAAATTGGATTGAGTGTGAATAAAGAAACAGAACGAAAAGATTTGCCATTTATTTCACAATAAATCTCCAACAACATCTAAAAGCAAAGGAAATGAGACTCCACATTTGTGGACATTCATTTTCAGTGCCTGAGGGATTGCTCAGCTTTAATTAGGATTTATCATGATATTAAAAAGTGTCCTTAGACTGAAATGGACAAGCCCTAATTCAGTGCTTCCCAAACATTTTCCCAATGTGACCCCATTTTAATTCTTCAGATTTATGTGACCCCAGAGTGAAAATTGCAGGGGGTGGGGTAGGGGCGGGCTAGAGAGCCGTTGAGCCTGGGGTGGTTGGGCGGGAGGGGAGGGGGTGGTGCTGGCCATCATTTCCCTGCCATTGCTACTAATCACTTGGAGTGGAGAGTGCAAAATCATTCCCAATGTTCCTACCTTCTACATTTCTCCATCCCTTTGTTTCTAAACTGATAAGAACCCATAAGGCGTTAAAGCAGTCTCTGATTGACTGGGAGCAGGAACTGCCTATACGGACAGATTTCATCCAGCAAGGAAATTGATTGGAGCAACCAGCTCAATGTACAATTCAATTATTGGCCGAACATAGCAAGTCGAACGTGGCCAACTTCCAAACCAAGTAATTTGTGGGCAGCACAAGGAGCTATATCCTATCACAAGAGAACAAGGTTATTTCAACAGCACTTAAAAGCTTAGAATGACTCTCACTTATATCTAAACTAAGAATTAGAGTAAGTTTTGTGCTCAGCAGGTTTGCACTGCTGAATTCAGTATCAGTCTCTCGCAGATCAGGTATAGCTCAACAAACAACACTGCACAGCTCTACTTATTGATGTGCCCCTGTCACAGCTTGAACAAGATTGTTTTTTTTGCTACATTAATGTAAATTGTGCAACTTCCCACACCAGCCATCATTATGGCTGTTTGGAGACTGCTATTCAGTGCCAGTGCCAATTTATGCTGAATTTGAAGCAGTATTATGCTGTGGACTGTGTCCATCAGGAAACGCGAGAAGACAATCCAAACTCATCTCACATAATGCACTTCCAACTTGCAGAAAGAGGACATTTTCATCCACAAAGCTAAGCTGAATTCAAGATCCAAGATTGAGAAGTAAAACCGTTATGGATTAACTCATTTTTATTGAAAATTACAAATTTGCCCTGGTCATTGATATCAGAAGTAAAATTGGTCTATGCCGGAATCTTGAAATAGGCTGATGATAATTCATGTTCAATTTTGCTTTTGATTGATCTTTGGTGTTTAGAAGATTGAGAGCTGATCTCACTGAAATTAATTTTTTTTTAATTCATTCACTGGATGTGGGCTTTGCTGGCTGGGCCAGCATTTATTGCCCACCCCTAGTTGCCCTTGAGAAGGTGGTGGTGAGCTGTCTTCTTGAACCGCTGCAGTCCATGTGGTGTAGGTACACCCACTGTGCTGTTAGGAGGGGAGTTCCAGGATTTTGACCCAGTGACAGTGAAGGAACAGCGATATATTTCCAAGTCAGGATGGTGAGTGACTTGGAGGAGAACTTCCAGGTGGTGGTGTTCCCATCTATCTGCTATTCTTGTCCTTCTAGATAGTAGTGATCATGAGTTTGGAAGGTGCTGTCTAAGGAACCTTGGTGAATTCCTGCAGCGCATCTTGTAGATGATATACTGTGCGTCTGTGATGGAGGGAGTGAATGTTTGTGGATGTAGTGCCAATCAAGCAGGCTGCTTTGTCCTGGACAGTGTCAAGCGTCGTGAGTGTTGTGGGAGCTGCACTCTTCTAGGCAAGTGGGGAGTATTCCATCACACTCCTGACTTGTGCCTTGTAGATGGTGGACAGGCTTTGGGGAGTCAAGAGGTGAGTTACTCGCCGCAGGATTCCTAGCCTCTGACCTGCTCTTTTAGCTACCGCATTTATATGGCTAGTCAAATGTAGTTCCTGGTCAATGGTAACCCCCAAGATGTTGATAGTGGGGGATTCAGTGATGGTAATGCCATTGAACATCAAGGGGTGATGGTTAGGTTCTCTCTTGTTGGAGATGGTCTTGGCCTTACACTTCTCTGGCACAAATGTTACTTGACATTTGTCAGCCCAAGCCTAGATATTGTCTAGGTCTTGCTGCATTTGGACATTGACTGCTTCAGTATCTGAGGAGTCGTGAATGGTGCTGAACATTGTGCAATCATCAGCCAACATCCCCACTTCTGACCTTATGATGCAAGGAAGTTCATTGATGAAGCAGCTGAAGGTGGTAGGGATGAGGCCACTACCCTGAGGAACTCCTGCAGTGATGTTCTGGAGCTGACATGACTGAACTCTAAGAACCACAACCATCTTCCTTTGTGCTAGGTGTGACTCCAACCAGTGGAGACTTTTTCCTCCAGATTTCCATTGATTCCAGTTTTGCTAGAGCTCCTTGATGTCACACTCCATCAAATGTGGCCTTGATGTCAAAGGCAGTCACTCTCACCTCATGTCGGGAGTTCAGCTCTTGGTCCATAGTTAGACCAAGGCTATAGTGTGGTCAGGAGCTGAGTAGTCCTGGTGGAACCCAAACTGTGCATCAGTGAGCAAGTTATTGCTTGGCGAGTGTCACTTGATTACGCTGTTGTGACCCCTTCCATTACTTTACTGATGGTCGAGAGTACACCAATGAGCAAGTAATTGACCAGATTAATTAGTCCTGCTTTTTGTGTACAGGGCATACCTGGGCAATTTTCTTCATAGCCGGGTAGATGCTACTATTGTAGCTGTACTGGAACAGCTTGGCTAGGGAAGCAGCAAGTTCTGAGCCACAAGTCTTCAGTACTATTGTCGAAATATTGTCAGGGCCAATAGCCTTTGCAGTATCCAGTGCCTTCAGCCGCTTCTTGATATCATGTGGAGTGAATTGAATTGGTTGAAGACTAGCATCTGTGATGCCGAGGATCTCTGGAGGAGGGCAAGATAGATCATTCACTCAGCACTTCAGGCTGAAGACTTTTGCAAATGCTTCAGCCTTATCTTTTGCACTGATGTACTGGGCTCCCCCAACATTATGGATGGGGATATTTGTGGAGTCTCCTCCTCTAGTGAGTTGTTTAATTGTCCACCACCATTCACGACTGGATGTGGCAGCTTAGATCTGATCTGTTTGTTGTGGATTCGCTCAGCTCTGTTCATCACTTGCTGCTTATGTTGTTTGACATGCAAGTAGTCCTGTTATAGCTTCACCAGGTTGACACCTCATTTTTAGGTGTGCCTGGTGCTGTTGCTCCCGCACTCTTCATTGAACCAGGGTTGATCCCATGGCTTGACAGTAATGGTAGAGCAGAGAAGATGCCGGGCCATGAGGTTACAGATTGTGTTCAAGTACAATTCTGCTGCTGCTGATGGCTCACAGCGCCTTATGGATGCTCAGTCTTAAGTTGCTAGATCTGTTCAAAATCTAGACCATTTAGCATAGTGGTAGTGCCACAACACGACGGAGGGTATCCTCAATGTAAAAGTGGGAACAAAAACAAAAATAGCTGGAAAAACTCAGCAGATCTGACAGCTTCTGTGGAGAGGAATACAGTTGACGTTTTGAGTCCGTATGACTCTTCATCAGAACTGAGAAAAAATAGAAATGAGGTAAAATATAAGCTGGTTGAGGGGGTTGGAACAGGTAGAGCTGGATAGAGAGCCAGTGATAGGCGGAGGGAAAGATGAAGGTGGGACTTCATTTCCACAAAGGCGGTCACGCCTTTTGATACTGTCATGGACTGATGCATCTGCGGCAGGCAGGTTGGTGAGGATGAAGCCAAGTATATTTTTCCCTCTTGTTGGTTCCCTCACTACCTGCCACAGACCCAGTCTAGCAGCTGTGTCTTTTAGGACTCAGCCAGTCTGATCACTAGTGGTGCCATGTCCTTAGAGGTTTGACAGGGTAGAGGCTTGGCAGAGTGGATGCTAAGAGGTTGTTTCCCTTAGCTGGAGCATCAAGAACTCTGAGATCTCATCTCAGAATAATGTATCAGCCATTTAGGAATGAGTTGAGTAAAAATGTTTCCATGCAAAGGCTTGTGGGCCTTTGGAATTCTGTATCCCAGAGAGCTAAGCATAATCAGTCTTTATGCATACTCTAGAGTGGGATTGATAGATCTTAGGACATTAAAATTAAAGGGGATAGGATGAGATGGGACAAATGGCCTCCTTCTGTGCTGTAACTTTTCTATGGTTCCATGGTTCTATGGCAGGAAAATGGAGCTGATGTCATGGTTCAACCATGATCTCATTGAACGGCGGAGCCAATTTGAGGGGTCATATGACCTACTCCTGCTCCTATTTCTTATATTTCTAGATAAAATGGGATGCCCACTTGCTACCAGCCCTTTTCATGCTACTAAAGATGAACAATTTTTGCAACAACTTTATTCCAGATATGTTTCTCTTAGTTTTTTTGCTGCTGACCACTGTGTCAACAGTTAACTTCGCGCCTTCTGCTGTGAAATTCTCATTTTTTCCCTTTGCTACATGCAGTGTTGTAGTGTTTTGAAATTGCAACATACATGTTGTTCACTTGAAGCTGCTGGGAAGCTACAAACAGAAGCAGAAAGTATGGTGGAGCTGTTCTAATAAAGGAGCCATGTTTGCTTGTGCACTTTGAATTCTAAGCTGTCTCTGGCTGTTTCAAGTGCCAAGAACCTCACACTACGTTCTAGAGTTTTCCACTAGAAATACCTCTGCAGCAATACTTTTTGGGGCAAGCAGAGGAGCAGGAATAGAGAGAGGACAAGCTAGTTAGGCACCACAATGCATGGAACCCATTTGCTATTAGCCCCTTCCCCCCACCCCCACCCCCCCACACACCAAAATATACAGACCAATGCCCACCCAGAGACAATGCTTGCAGAAGCTGCATTTTATAAGGGAGGTTATCAATGAATCATGCCACATATTAGAACCAGGCATTTAGCCTTAAGCACCACACTGCTAGAGTTGGCACATATTACCACCATTCTTATTTTTTGTTATGCAGCCATTCCAACCTCCTCCAATCTTTGGAGGATGTGACCCTTTAGGTGTCTTCTTGTGCACTGGTCAGCAGGAATCAGTAACCTGGCACTCTATTGTTCTGCCAAGTAAGGGACCAGGACATTCTCTTCTTCAACGCACTGCCCAACCCACAGTGGGGTGATCTTTACCATGGATAGGGCAGGTTCTACATCCACCCCAGCATGTTGCAGTGCAGAGCTATGGTAGAGGCTCCATTCTTTCTATCACATGGCTGACCAGGAATCTCACCTCTCTTACTGCCTGTCATTGGCATGTATTGGAAGGATCGATGCTCAAGCTCTTTGAGCCACTTTATGAACACACTGTCCTTGGCCATCAAGTCCTGTGGTGGGGCTTGAACCTAGAGCTTCTGCTTCAGAGGCAGGGATGTTAACCACTGTTCCAAATGACCTTCACATTGGATGTTCTCTACACCTTCTCTAACACCAGTGCCCTTGACTGGAGCAGGTGAAGACTGAAACCTTCACTCACTATGAGCATCTTTCTATTAAGAGCAGTATCCATGAGATCTGGATCTCCAGCTAAGGGGGTGAATTCCATCTTTTTGGTTGACAGTGTTCAATGCTGTAGGTCCCAAAAATAAGTCAGGTTGGCTGGGCAATCGTTATCAGCGATTTTAACTAATGCAGATCTCCGTATTTAAGAGCAAGTTGCAGAGGATCACAGAGGTTCACATATTCCTGACCGCCTGGACCATTATAGGGACAGCTTGACTCCCCACAACCACCACCCCTGCCTCCCGTGATGAGCATATAACCAATTGGTGGGTGCTCCTGAGGCGTCCTGGGACGTTCTGAGGTGACACAAGGTATTTACTGGGCACAATGCAAAATAGCTGCTGTTGCAATTAAACTTTGACATATCGCAAACTGTTCAAATGTTTTCTTTAGCAAAAACTCCAGGTTAACTGGACTTTGCTGTCAACATGAGTGACGATTTGACAATCCGGGCGCTGCGACGAAATTACAGAGGCAGCGAGCGGCGCCTTTAAGAGACGCCTCTGAAACTCCCCTTAAAGTGAAATTGCAAGTTTCTGGATTTGGGGAAATAAAAGTCTCGTTTGCTCGATGCTCATGAATAACGTGTGATTCAGGCTTTCGGACCAGTGTTTTCAAATGATGGCAGAAAAACCAAGCCAAAGTCTTGAGGGACAGCACTTAGTTATAGATGTAAGAATGTCGTTTAAAATAATAAATGTAACAATTATTTTTGCTGGAGTTGTACCTTGAACACTTCGGTTTCAAGAAATTTTTGCTTGCAGATGAGGAAAAAGTCATAGTCCCATGCTTAATTTCCTTTTAGTTACTGAAGTGCTGTGTGATTACCTGATCAAAGTTAGGATTTTAATTTGTTGCACATTTTCAGACCTTTGCAGCGAAGAAAAAACACAATTACCTCGCACGATATTTGAAGTTTGGGACACTAGTAGCTCTCGTGGCGGTTTTCCTGCTCTTTGGTTCGTTTGGTATTCGGTACTACTGGAAACAGAGGGAGAGCAAGGTAAGGTGGAGAATGTACAGCTATAACAATCCTCCCTTGGTCGATGTTTGCTGCGCTCAAAGGCCAGTGGGATCTTACTATGTAAAGTCGCTACTAAATTAATAGTGCCAGACGAAGAGCCAACGCTGTAAAAAGTTGGGCATTTTGAGGTGGGTTTCGATTGGTGCTAGGAACACAATACTAATCATTTTAGCAAGCGTTTGTGTCAAACTTGGAAATGTGGTACGAAGGAATGAGTGGTCTCCTGATCCAGAATAAGATAATACTTCGTCCTAAAGTTCATTCAAGACTAGGTACGTTTTCTCCTTCTTGCCATTGCCTCCAGTAGAATTGTACGAGGGGTAGACACTGTTTCCCCCATTCAAAATTCCAGGCATCACCTGCCTTATAAAGCTAGAAATTACAGACACGGAATCTTAAAGGATAAATGCTAACAAGCCGTCAATCCAGAGGCGATTATTTGAAAACAAAGACATTGCATTTTTAAAGGCTCCCATAACCGCAGGATGCTCCAAGTCACTTCACAGCCAATGAAGTACTTTTGAAGTGTAGTCACTGTTGTAATGCAAAAGGTAAAGCAGCCAATTTACGCTTAGCAAACAGCAATGTGATGGTGGCTGGATAATCTATTTTAGTGGTGTTGGCCGAGAGATGAATTTTGGGCAGACTACTGGGGAGAACGCCCCTGCTCTTCCAAGTAGAGCCCTGGGATCGTCTTCATCCACCCAAAAGGGCAGGTGTGCCTTCGATTTGAAGTCTTATTGGAAAGACATCACCTCCGACAGCACCTCACACTTTCTCAGCACTCCATCAGTACAGTTCTCAATCATGTGTCAATTTAGATCTGAAATGATACTTGAGCCCATGATCTTATTACTCAGTGGTTCCTGCTTCTGTTAAAATAACAGGCTGAGGAATATTCGGCCATGATGTCAAATATTCATCCATGAACACCACTAACAAAAGTCTCTAATCATTACTGCTGGGATTACACCATGATTTTCATGCAACACCCATACTAGTATATGTTTATTAATATTAAGGTGCCGTCTTGCAAATAATTGAGCACCCATCCAGACTAATAGTTGTGCCTTGTGGAACCTGTGCCAGTGGGTCCACATTAGCAAGCAGCCAGGCGTGGAGTTGTGGGGCTGAATTTGTCCTCTGGTGAAGGAGGGCTGGGGGAGGTTGGTGGTTGCACAGTGGCGATGATAGGTGGGGGGAGGGGGGGGCAGGGGGGGTTGGTGGTTGATTGTCTACCTGCTACTATGTCATTTTATCAGTGGAAAGGTGGAGGACAGCCCTCCCACCCAGAGGCCAACTGAGCCAGTTGGCCACTTCCCACTGCTGTTTGCATTTTACAAGCAGTGGGTTGGCCTGCCGCCATGTGAGGTGACCACTTGGTGAGTCCTGGCAGCCTCTTGCAGGCTTGGAAAGGGTGGGGTGGGGGGGTCCCTCCTACTTGGGAACTGTGACCCAGGGAGGTGTTCCTTAACAGCATTAGCTGCCCGCAAGACAAAACCCTTTTGCCCTCACCAATCACCCCCCCTCTCCCCCAATCCACCTCACAGGGCTGCCTGACTGGCCCCAGCGACCCCAGACCATTTAACTAGTTAGGTGAATGGCTTGCTTCCATGGCATGAGTCCTCTTGTTCAGGTGCAGTGCCAGCAGTGGCCACCATTCCTATTGGCAATGCTAAGTTGCTGGCCCTCTGATGGCTGACAGTTCCTGGGTGGCAGGGTGGGGTGCGTTTGGCCATTCTTTAAAGGGACAAGAGCCCTTACAGCAACTAAATAGTTGCCGGATAGCCAGCAAATGGGAATGGGGGTCCCACAAATGGCTGGGATGGGGTTCCCCCCAGCATTTGGGCTCTTCATCGCGGTCATAAAATTCCAGACCTGGAATGCAGACCCCCTGGCCACGAGGAAACTGCCTCCAAGCAGCCCCCCTTTTCACCGCTGTCTGCGGGGTCCCGGAAACCAACTGGAAAATCCCAGTCAGCCTCCAAAAAGAAGCCCTAAGTGGTCAGTATGGAGCTCAATTGGTTACCTTCCATTTGCAGTCCTGCTTTGGGAGAATTGACTGGGGGCAGGATGGTGCCAGGGAAACGGCATGCTGGCTGATGGCAGGAAATTTCAAGCCAGCTTCCCTCTGTGATTTCCCTCACCTGGGCCTAAAAAGTCAGCTACTGAATGACTGAATAAATTGTGTACCATAGGAGTTAGGAGACTCAATATGCTAACTGTGATTGTTGTGACTGAACGCTACCATGATCAGATATGGCAACATTTCCACTTGGTTGAAAGTTGTGCATTTTGTTTATTAAAGTATTTACATTACTATATGGCCTGCATCTACTTTGATATTAAATCTTTCTGGCTTCTCTCACAATGAATTCAGATGCTCCGTCAAAACACGCATTCTGGGGAATAAAATAAGCATACCAAAATTATTTCAGTGCAAAGTCATTTCTGACGGAATTTTTCAACTTCTAATTATCGTCAACATTGTCGTATATTATCCTCCTTATACCAGTCACAGTGTACAGTATGATCTTTCCTTTAAGAAAGAACTACACTTTTCCTAAGTTGTATGAACTTCTGCCACAGTTTGGGATGCTGAACATTATGAAGGCTATTGGAATGACTTGAATCTGTATCTTCTATTTTTGAAAGAAAATGTCAGTGAAATAAAACTACATAAGTGCCAAAGTGCTGGAATACATAAAAGGTAAGGGGTTATTAGAACCATCAGCTTGAATGCAATGATGCCTTTAATAGCCTTTGGATAATTCAAGTCAGATACAGTAGATGGTTTGGCCAAAACCGAGAAAGCTGAGCAGAAATCTGACCCCAAAATTGACCTGAATGCAACACAACTGAAAGTTATAACTAAACCAGTTTCTGTAGAAAATGGGATCAGATCCACACATGAAGTAAACTTACACATGTAAATTTCCCCTGTATTTAAAAAAAACTCCACCAACTGCAAAACTAACAAATAAACCTCAAGCATTGGCAAGCGGTTTGAGTTGGACTTGGCTGAGATATCCTTCTCAATCAGCTCCAGGTATATTCTGAGTTCGAAAGAAGAGTCATATTGGACTTGAAACATTAACTCTCTTTCCACAAATGCTACTGGACCTGCTGAGTTTTTTTTCCCCCAGCATTTTCTGTTTTTATTCCAGATATTTTCTGTTCAGGTTTTACACCTGGTGGTTTTCTACTTGAGTGATGCACCAAGAGGAATTGTGCATGGACCCAGAATAACTCACCCCCCTTGAAGAGCTGGAACAGACATTAAAAATTCTCATTCTTATTTTCAAATCTCTCCATGACCTCACCTCTGTCTATATCCGTAACCTTCTCCTACCTTGTAACCTGCTGAGATTTCTGCACTCCTACAATGCTGGTCTCTTCACCCTCTCTTTTCATTGCTCCAATATTGGCCTTCAGCTCTCCAGGCATTAAACTCTGGAATTTTCTTCCTAAACCTCTTTGCCTCTCCCTCCTCCTTTAAGATGGATCATAAAACCACCTCTTTGACCAAACTTTTGGTCACCTCCTAATATCTAGTTATGTGGTTTGGTCGAATTTTAATCGATCATGGTCCTGTGCAGTGCCTTGGGATTTTCTATTATGTTAAAAGCATGATTTAAACACAGTTGCTACGTGAGGAAACACATTTGTTTAAAACAAGTTACATGCACCTGAGCCACTGGATTGGCTGTTTAGGACTGAGATGAGGAGAAATTTCTTCACTTAAAGGATTGTTAATCTTCAGAATCCACCATCCCAAACAGCTGTGGATCACCAGTCATTGAGGATATTCAAGTCAGAGTACAATAGGCTTTTGATGACTTAAGAGAACAATGGGATAGGGGATAGTCTGCAAAGGTATAACTGAGAAGATCAGCCATGATCTTACTGAATGAGTAAGTAGGCTTGAGACCCTGAGTGGCCTCCTCCAGCTTCAATTTGAACAAATATGTTCTTTGCATGTATGTTTTTTTAAATTGAAAGTAATGTACAGTTACGAGTACAATTAAGGGACGCTCTTTGCAATAGAAGTGGGAGAGTTTCAGCTGCTCAAGGTGCAGCCAAACACCATACTCTTTTTTTCAGCAGTCACTCTCCTCATTTTTGCCATTGTCACTACCTGTAATCAGCAATGAATTGGCAAGTCATTGTGTGGCATCTGCAGCTTTCAAGCACAAATTAGATTGACCTGTAGTAGATCACACCATTTATAATGTGCTGAATGAGACATCTATCCACAAGTATTGTGCTGCGATAAACTGTATTATTGGCTCTAATAGGTTTAGGCCATAGACTATTTTCATAATGCTGTGCCTGGAAATCATGCAACAGGGCTTCATATGTGTTGGGGGGGTGGGGGGGTGGGGGCGGTGTGTGGGACTGTTTGATATATTGTTTCTACTAATGAGGGAGCTATAAATTATGCATGGTCAATCAGAGTTTAGAGTCAACGAGTGATACCGTACTGCTGTGGCATAATGTGGTGATAAGAAATGGATTACTCATGTTAATAGGCTTGACTACTGAAGTCTTCTAGAGCTGGGACTGAGGTATGTTGCTGCTGCTGTGTTGTGATCTGTACTTTATAATTTAGCTGAGAAGTGATTAACGCTGCCAACAGGAGGAAGCAAAATATTATTTGTTTTCCCTTGATGCCAGAATTCAGCTTCATGTCCTGGCCAATATGTATTCATCAAACAATGACTTTAAAAAAGACACATTATCAATTGTTGTTTGTTGGATCTTGCTATGTGCAAACTGGCTGCTGCACTTCCTACATAACATCAGTGACTATCTATTTCAAAAAGTACTTCATTGGCTGCAAAGCGCTTGAGATGTTCAGAGGTCACGAAAGACATTATCTAAATGTAAGTTCTTTTTTTCATGAACAAACCTGCATTAAAAATCAGACTCTTTGGGCTGGATTTTCATTCCTATACCCTGATACGTCTGTGGTGATGAAATGCAGACCGGGAACCTGGGAATGCCGGTGGTGGGATGCGGAGGGGGAATTTTAAGGAGCTGGCCATTTAAAAGGCCTCCTCCAGGAGCCTCGTCAAATTAAGGATATGGATGGGCTCACAGCCAGGAGAGCCAGAATGCCCAAGGTTCTGGGCAGCCAACAGTCCCACTAGGAGAGGCGGGCGCTATCGATGTAGATGGGAGAATGAGAGGATCCCTCAAGGTGGAAGCATCCTCTGAAGACTATAGAAAGTTCAAAAATAAAATGTGGCCAAAGGCGCCTGGTCAGCAGTGTGGAGGGCGAACCCCTCAACAGGATAGCTGCAGCTGCAACTGTGGCCCTTTAGTAATTATGGCCATGGGGGTGGGGAGAGGGAAATTGAATGAGGCATCACTGCCTCCCTGGCCTGCTAGCGTGAGGTTATTTTTATCCATTCGACAGGATTCAGCCTCAGCGGAGGGCTTGTATGCCACCTGGAAAATTCCAAACAGGGTGTGAAGTGTGCCCTTAATAGGCACTTTAATTGGCCTAACTGGCTAATCACCTCCCCCAAAGAAGCAACTTCTCTCAAAATAGGCAGAGGCAGGAACATGCCGGCAGGATGGTACACCAGACAGGATTGCAAAATTGGCAGCAGGCCTGCCTCTGAACCTGCCGCCTTAACTGAATGAAAATTCAGCCGTGTAAGTCTCCCATAACAGCATGTAAAATAATAATTTTATAGTGCAGCTTGATCACAACCAAGATCAAGATACACTGCCTTCATAAAATATAGATTATTTCTTCAGTCTTCAGTGTCATGAAATTACTGTTCAACAAAATGGTGAGGATTTAGCAAAAAAACCTAGAAGCTAATCTACCTCAAATGTTATAAAATTTTAGGTTTGACTTTATATTACAACGTTAACTCAGCATTGTAATAAAATGCAAAGTAACACCACACTCAAGAAACCTTAGCTTATTTGGACTACCGACATAAAACAGGATGTGGGACAATTAACATGCCATTTTGTTCTGACATATTTGATTTGTCTACATGACTTATGTGAGCTTAATACCACCCATGGGGCAGTTTAACTATTATGAAGCTTTCCAACTGTTCAAGAAATCAATTGCCATCGGTAGAGCAATGTGGATAGCTTAGGAATTAGATAATAAGGAAAAAACCTTGAGAACCCTGATCTACTGTAATATTTTCATGTAAGTAATTATTTTTGTGTGCTGATTACTTTCATAGCTGATCTCGTCAATGGTTAAACCAGCTTATCTTAGGGCAAAATAGAAATAAGGATGCAATTCAGTCTAATCTATTTTTCATGTGAGGCTGCTGCTCAATAACGATTTAACTTTTCCAGGCAATGTATTTTGCTTTGCCAAATACCAGAGTACACAGCACAGAGGAGCAATAGCTTTCAATTAGAGGTACTCAGCACCTTAATAAGTTTTAATTCTCTTGAATAATGGGTGCTACGTGATTCATGGCAGTGGGCGCTAAGATTTATGGAACAACAGGTCAAATAAGCTGAAAGGGAAAGAAGGAAAGATGGGCTTTGCTTGTTTCTCACAATCTGTAAACTGCCTTCTCAGCCACACCCATAGGTGAATTAGAAACCAAAAGCCAACTCAACTTCAAACAATTCCAAATCTTGAATCACCAAATAGGATAAGCCATCTTGCTTTTCTGCTGGCCCAGTCGAATGCCTTACATTATTTACATTGTATTATTCCTCAAGCCTCAAACAGGAGTAGGCCATTCAGCCCTTCAAGCCTGTTCAGCTATTCAATTAGATCATGGCTGATCTGTGAATTTATGGAAAAGTGATTATGAATGCGCCACAGTGAAAGTGGTGGCAAATCGGAAACCACACAGCCAATTGTCGATCATTAATGGCATTTTGTTTGTGGCAGAAAACCAACCGATAATAATACTCTCATTTAATTTTATGTGTTTATTTTTGGTCTTGCTTGCAGAACTATATTGGAATCAGAACCAAGATTTACATGTTTACATCAGAAGTTAAATGTTTTGATCACCAGGTTCAGTTTATATAAACAAACTACATTACATTGTCACTTTCAATAAGATAATTCAGTTGTTACAGTAACAGAAAAAAATGAAAAGTCAGAATGTTAATACATCCTAGTTCTGAATATCATCAGTTGGTTTTATTGTGTTTGAGTTATTGTGTGTTTCATTTGAGCTATATGGTCTATTGAGATCTGTTTCAAAAAAACATCAAAATAGCAACAGTACATAGAACAGCCATGAAGGATGTTCCCTGAAGTTAGTTTTAGTTTGAACTCTAAGCTAACCATTCACTACTTGATAGAATTCACTGCCTGGTGTTTTATGGATTTTTTTTACTCAAAACAACACTACAGATATTTTTCTGAAATACCCCTTTTTGCTGCCTTTGGCTCGGAGATCATCATTATTTGTACTCTCAGATGAAACAAATTGATGCCTTTAAGGGGAAGCTAGATAAACACATGAGGGACAAAGAATATGTTGATAGGATGAGATGAAGTCAGATAAGAGGAGGTTTGTGTGGAACATAAGCACCTATGTGGTACAGTTGGGTCCAAATGATCTGTTTCTGTGTTGTGTATTCATTTTTCAGGAGTTATTTAGGGCAAGGGGAGGAGGGACTAGGTAATTTTTCTTACATGGGCAAAAAGTTCTTTCCATTAATCTAGTCTTACCTGGAAGAAAGGCCATCATACCCATTGGCCTAGTAATGATGAAGATCAATCAGTGAGACCACTTAGAGAGAGAGGAACAAACTAGCCCCCACATGTAAGTGGAAATGGGCACCCTCACTTCCCCAGGTCAGATTTGTGGTTTCCCAGGATAGGGTGGCACCTAATACGTACACTTAGTGGCACAGACCCTGACCTAGAATTTTTAAATTGGTGGCCTCCCTTTGAATGGACAATGGTTGACAGTGTTGATGCGGTACCGGAATGCTTGGACCACAATTTTTTTTAAATTCTTTACAGCGAGGATTTGGGAATGGACTGTATTTTTATACAAAGTCAATTCATATAAGTTCACTTTTTTTTAAATGCCATAAGAAAGGGCTCTTCTATTAAAAGCAGTAGAGGATAATCTAGCCAAATGCAGGATTTTCAGTCTTCATCTAATCTCAGCTGAAGATATGGGTGGAATTGTCCTTTCCCGCCAGCAGCAGTGTTCATGGTGGGAGAAGGCA
This sequence comes from Carcharodon carcharias, assembly GCF_017639515.1. Taxonomy (NCBI): domain Eukaryota; kingdom Metazoa; phylum Chordata; class Chondrichthyes; order Lamniformes; family Lamnidae; genus Carcharodon; species Carcharodon carcharias. The sequence goes on from NC_054475.1 coordinate 118,693,839, forward strand.
GACAATATGACAGGAGCTGAAAAATCAGTTTCCTGATGTCAGGAAATGGTGATGGGATAATGGCAGGTTACCATTCCTGCCAGAGGCCATTGGGAAGCCATTTTGCATCTCATTGTCGAGATTCAAATGAACACCCCGACTGGAATTGTCCCTCTCCATCCAGTCACTCGCCCTGTCAGCACGATTTCATGCCGGTCTGGAATATATCCAGACCAACACGGTGTGCACATGGAAGGACTTAACTGGATGGAGGACTGGAGCGTCTTATGGACCTAGGGTCTCACAATGGTGGACCCTAGAGCAGCATGTTGACCATCAAACATCTGGAGCATTGAGCAGCAGTTGAACGGCTGCAACAGGTAATGGAGTGCATCAATGATCTTTGTGGTTGGTGCTGGGAAAAAAGACAGGAAAGAGAGGCACAAAGAGGTGGGGTGGGTGTGGAGGCCAAAACGGGGGGATGGAATGATTGAAGTCTTGCTGGGGCGTTGGATCGGTGCGGTAGAGGGATAGAGATGGCGGGTGGGCAGAACCGTGGGGGAAGAGTGGGTCCGTGAGTAGGGGTGCAGGTGGAGAAGTGTTTTGTAAGGTGGGGGGGAGACCTTGAGTGATTGGGGGGGGGGGGGGGTGGGGGGGGGGAGGGTAAGGTTCAGAAGCAAGTGTCTGTGGAATCAATGGATGAATCCTGGGGGGAGGAGTGAGGGAATTGTGACTGTTAAAGGGGGCAATAGTATGCGGTAGGGTGGGAGGGTGAGGGTCCTGTGATGAAGGGTGAAGGAGCGCCTAGGGTTGTTGGAGGAGGCACAGAATGAAATGTAGATCTTTGGGATGGGAAGGACAATGGTGGGCATTTCCATGGTGACTGGGTTGGGCTCTACAGGGAGGGAGGGAACGTGGACGGTGACTGTGATGGGCCGAAGGGTGGGGCAGTTTGAGGTTTAATGGTGATCATGGGAAGGTTGACTGTGACAATGAGGATGGGGGGCGCTCAATGGTGATGGGGGGAGGGTGTGGGTAACGGGTGGAAGGTAGGAAGTATTGGAGTAAATCTCAAAGGACAAGCTGTTGTGAGCCTACCAGTGCCTCAAAGTCCAGATATGGAAATGCTGGATAGGAGTTGGGTCATCAAGTGGCCAGAGTTGCAGATCAGCTCAACTGGATAACTCAAGGGGAACCACGGCAAGTAGTTCTGACAAAGGTGTTTATTTCGAAGGGGCTGTGAAGGGCAGAGGAACAGCTTATGTTGGAGGCTTCTCACACATGACTCGCAAGGGCCCTGGCAAAGATCGATGCCTCCCTGCACCTGCATGATTCCAGGGCACATAGACCCAGGCAGGTTTGCCCTCTAGCATATAAGGGGTGCGCACAGGATTTAAAACTAATAGATGCAATAAAAACTCATCAAACCTCCTTAAAGTGCAAATGTTCATATATTAACAACTGTGCATCAACAATGACCAATGAGACTGCACCGTGTTACCATAGAGAGATCTGAACTTCTTTTCTCGTTGCCTGCCACCTGTCTAGGTGATTCCCCATCATCTTCAGCAGGGGTGGACACAGGCTGCTGACCACTATGCCCTGATGCCTTTGATGACTTTGGCGGGCATCCTCTGGACCCTTGAGGCCGGGAAGTCACCTGCTCTGGGGCAGGTGCACCATCTGCGGTCCCAGAGGCCAGGGCTGATGAGGTCAAAGACAAAGGGGTTTCAGAAGGCTAGACATCCTCAGAAAGTTCTCAGTGGAGGTCCCAAGGGTGTCAGCCTGATGCTGCTCCTCCTTTTGGGTGCCCGAGGGCCCCTCGCTAACTCCTTGAGAAGGGGCACCTGAAGGGAGGTTGAGGTGCCCCATCCCCATCTCTCATAGTCTCTGCAAAAGCTTGCCCATGGCTACAGCCATGGATTGAAGGTCTGTACACACACACACCTCCAGCAGAAACTGGACATTCTGCTGGACCAGGTTCTCTATGGCATCCGCCACTCTCCACGTGGAGACCTCGATGCACACACATGTCGCAGCCATGTCAGCCGCCAGCAGGTGGACGGACTCCTCCACTTCACATGTCACTCTGTTGAAGGCCGCTGACACCTCTGTCTAATGTTCCCCAGCCTTCCACTGCATCTCCAGCTTCTTTTCTAGGACCGCTTCCTGAGGGTTGGCATTTGACTTGGATTTCACAGGGGCCTGTTCTCCAGCTGTACCTTCCCCCTCCTGCTGCAGATGTGTGTCTATGAGGTGAACACCAGAATGTGAGATTGCCTAAACTAGTTCTATTACCCGCCAAAGTGTGTGTCTCTGGACTGGTGGAGAGTGCAGGTGACTGCTATGACAGCTCAACAGGTGCAATTGTCACTCCTTCTGTGGGCTTGAGCTGGATCTAGCCTGGCGTTCGGGGTCTGACCTGACCCTCTTCTTGCTGGCATCTGTAATGGAAAGAGGAGAAAATTAGTGACTGCATGGCCTGCCTTCAACATAGCACCGAACATGACCCTCAGGTTTCTAAGTGAAGACATTAAGCATGGTTCCTCACTGGATGGCCAGGGGAGGCCAGCCTTGCCATTTCCACATCCATGGTCTCGATCCTCCCCTGTCACCTTAGAAGCCCGGTCTTCGAATGTTGTGAGGGGGCGGAGATAGGGCATGCTCCCTCCTTGGCAAATGCCTCCCAAGCAGGGGTGATGAGACAAGTGGGCCTCTTCCTCCCATGCCTTGGGTAAAGGACATCCCTCCTTTCCTCCACTGCATTCAGCAGCACTTCTAGCATTGCATTGCTGAATCTGGGAGCCTGTGCACCTTGGCTTCTGTGTGCCATGCCTTGGTCCATTGTAAAAAAAACAAGCTAACAGGAGCTGTCCAGGTGCCTTTTAAAAGTGGCACCCAAATATGATGGCAGGGTGTGCGACATCCTGCCGCTTCACCATAAGAAACATCAGGAAATCCCCGGCTGCATAATTAACGAGCTGAGCATCACACGATTTCCTGCTGGGCTCCATGGCGAAAAACATTCTCGCCTCCCATCCCTGCCACGGGACTTAGGCCCAGAGCTGACGATTCCGCTCATAAATGCTAAAAGGGATATAAAAGTCACCTAAATTGTGGTTTTGCTTTGCTCTTGGAGTGGAGCCTTACCTGGTGGTTGTGACTCCTTGAAATTTGCTCTTGTATTTGTCACAAAGTCATTATCATTAAAATGGTCAGAAAACTGTGCTCAAAGCAGGCCAAAACCCAGGGCTGGGTTTTATGGGGCATTGCAATCCCCGGATGTCCTACCACCACGCATGGCTAAAACTTTGGGGGGAGCCCACACATGATCTCGACGGTTGCCCCGCATCAATTTAAAACTAGGAGCAGCATTAATTGCCTTTCGGCTAGACTTCCGCCTGTTTCTCGGGTGGAGGACCCGCCTTAGAAAGCTGCAGCCTTCAAACCTGTCAGTAGGGGAGCATAAAACCCAGCCCTTGATGTGCACTCTTGAACCATTATCCTGATATACTGTAAGCAGGTAAATAGCACAAGCCATAGAAACATGTCAGGAAAGTAAAACCATTCAGGGAAAATGTGTTAGAATCTTTAAAGAAGGAAAATGAAAAGAATTGTGATCAGACCACAAAAAGGCCACATTTTTTCTGCAGATGTGCAAGATTTGTGACAAGCCACGAATTGAAATCTTTGTTCCATGCCGGAATTATGAATTATATATTTTTTAAATTCTTGTAGCACAATTACATTCCTGGGCATGAGTCATAAGACTCATTTAAGTCTGCCAGCGATACTGAGACATTCAAGTGATGCTAACTCTGGTCTTCTATTGTTAGGTAATCAATCAGGTGTCACACTTATCCCTCGCAGACTTAATTCGGAAATATTTTCAAAAGTTAAATGATTATAGAGCCAAGCCAGAGCAAGGAATCACTAAATTCTTTCCTGCTCTGCAGTAGTGTTTTTTAGAGTGTAGGCAATTTTGCAACTTCTCCAAATTGGCATAATTATTGATCTATTTTTAATGTGAGCAAGTGCACTTAATTGAATTGTTAAGTTTCAATTGCTATATGTGTTTAGTGAGTGAGAGCCGAATTCTGTCATAGAACCATTGTCAGAGACATTTGTGTGTCTACCAACTTTCACTAGACATTTTACACTCTGTGAGCTGAAAGGGTAGAATTACCTTGGCTCCAAATTTCTTTGCTGTGAAACGCCAACAAACGATTTCATATCATGTGGCCTACGGTATGTTTTATGGAAAGCAAGCCAGACAATATCACTTAGTCTCTCAAAGAGTAGAGTTTCCCTTCTACTGTGAATTCCAGGAGTGTGGTAGAGGGTATACTCAGGGAGATCAAGTATACTCACATTTCATTTTTGGAGGATTAACAATGAATTATGGTGAGTCTTCATAGGTATTTTCCATATGCATATACTGTTACAAATATGAAGTTTATAAGGTTGTTATATTTGGGACTGTGTCTTTAATTTAGGGAAAATGGGGGAAATGAATGGAGTCATGTGACCTGCTCTAAATTCGGCTGACAACAAGCCCGTGTGGCTTGGTTGTTAAAGGTTAAAATGGGGCCAGGGTTATTTTACTGGAAAGAAGTGCAAGATATTCACACCTATTAACAATGGCCTAAGCAGCTGTGCTAATGCTGGATAGACTGTTAAAGCCTGGATTTTCACTGCCGGGTCCAATGCACAGAGTCAGGAAATCCAGTTCAGGACAAAGCTCCTCAAACAGCCGGATTTTTGTTCCAGAGTATGTCGGTTGGGGGTGCTGGGGTGAGGGGTGGTGAGGTGGGGTGCAGGTGTGAACAGAATTTGGACCTGCTGCCCTCAGATGCAGTGCAGAGGCAGCCACAGGGGATGCTGAGATATCTGGGTGACAAAAATTGCTTCTGAGTGAAGGCAGCTGCACTTTGACATATGCCGCAGCCTCTGTGAACTGCGAATGTGTGAAGTACATCCCACCCCATTCGTACCGCTGCACTCCCCCACCACCCCCCCAACTCTGGCAAAAAAATGGTGGGCGCTAGATTCAGAAACGGAATTCCGGATTCAAGGACTCTGGCACCATTTTGGCTAAGGCACAGAGCCCTTCCACTGACGGGATTTTCCGGTCCCGCCAATGGGAATGGAGAACTCAATGGCTCACCAGCGTCACTGTGGGGGAACCGGCGGCATTGGGGATGGTCGGGGTGGGGGCGCTGGAAAATTCTGGCCTATATAACTGATACAGGTAAATTTTATATAACTGCTACTGCATAAAATTTAATGTCTTTATCTTTTTTTTTGTCTAATGATGTTCTCATCATCAGACGAAGAAAAATGGAAGATAGGGAAAAAGTCAGCTTGTACGAAAGGGGCAATCCCTCTGATCAGAAATCAATGATAATGATAATGATAATGATAATGATAATAGACTCTGATAGCTGGAATAATGGTGGATGTTTTCTGCTCCTGGACATATTGAATGGTTTGAACACAGGGTGAAAAGGAAATCAGATGAGAAGCATTGCACATCTGGGTGGAAGAGAAATCAAGCAAGCTCTCTCTCATTGATTTAAGGAGATAGAAGACCAGACAGTTTTTTCATTTGACATGTAAATCACCTTGTCTGTTTTCACATATTTGCTGGGCTCAGGCAATCCATTGGTCCTAGGCACATGAACAAAAAATCTGCCCTACAATATGTTCAAAATGTGACATTGTCAGAAGAGTGCACTTCAGTGAACTGGTGCAGAAACAAACAGGCAAAGGAAGAAGTCAGAAATTACAGGTTATTGTTTCAATGTCTACCAGGGCATAATAGCCATTAAACTTTAAATTGGTTAACCTTTTAAAAAGTTCCATGGCTTTCCCTAGTCAATGGGCGGGATTTTCCATGAGCACTGGCATCGGGCGTGCTTGCTGGCGTAAGCGGACACTATGGCAAGAAGATCAAAATTGGTTTCAGTTTGCAATCATCCACCCTACCATCAGTGGCGGGCTGCGTTTCCTGCCCTTGGGAACCCCACTGTAATACATCTGAATATCATTATAAGCCCAGCTTGATGAGATCATCCCCCCCCTCGCTGGATCATCTGAGCACCCAATGTGTTGCACAGCAGCATGTATAGGGCATTCATTTGGCACATAGTTTGAGGGGAACTTGGAGGTGAGTGCAAAGTAACGTTGCGCAGCGCTCGCAGTGGGCTCCTTTGGACATCAAGGTTGAGACGCCGCACATTCAGACGAGGGCACAGGCTGACAGTGCGGTGCCAGGGTAAGAGCTGCTCTGTGTTTGATGCGACTTGGTGGGGGCGGGGGGGAAGGCTGCCCTGCGGCTGATGTGACTTGGGGGAGGGTAAGGGCTGCACTGCGTTTGATGGTGGTGCACAAGCATGTGCGGGGTGGTGGGGGGAGGTAAGCGGCCACGCATTAGGGAAACTTTGTATCAAGTGACCATTCCTCTGCAGCTGAGACAGTTCAGGCATAGCCACATTGACATGCTTGGAGTTGGGCCTCTAGCTTACCTGCTATAATGAATGAGGGGGGACAGGGGATGGCAACGTCCATGATCAGAGAGGGGAGAAGGAAGTCTGGGACAGGAGAGGGCTAAGGTATCCTTATGGGGCCAGGAGAAGCACGCTTCACTGCCTGGCCCATAAGGAAACTTATAAAATAAAAATTAAATTGAGCTGACCTGGCCTTCCTGTGGTCAGAGTCTAAGTGCAAGTTTTAGACCATGAAGCTGTTAGGCAGTTAAAATGGCATCTGCCCTGATGATATCATTGGAATGTTGCTTTAAATACATCAGTTTCATGATTTTTGTCCACATGTTTCAAAAAGTTTATAGAGGTATTAGAGAAGGTGCAGAGAAGATTCACAAGAATGACAGTCAATATAAACATCAGAGAAGACTGAAAAGATGGGGCTCGATTCTCTAGAAAGAGAAGGCAGAATGGAGGTCTTTAAGACTTGAGAGGATTACATCAGGCAGATATAGATAAGATGTTTTCAATTGTGGGGAGTCCAAAACTAGAGTTTGTAAATGTAAGATCATCACTAATAACTCCAATAACTTCTTTAACCAATGGATAGTTAGAATGTAGAACTCACAAGGATTAGTTGAGGCAAGTAGCATAGATACACTTAAGGGGAAGCTAGATAAGTACATGAGAGAGAAAGGAATAGAAGGTTATGCTGATAGGGTTGGCTGAAGTAAGGTGAATGGAGCAGAAACACTGCATAAAGCTGTTGGACTGCCTGGATGGTTTTGGTTTCTTAATGAACATTCCTGCCTGCTGCTGGTGGGGAAGAGCTAGCTTGTAATAATCCATATAGGATCATAGAAATAACTACAGAGAAGGAGGCCATTCGGCCCACTATGCCTGTACCAACTTCATCCCAAGGCGCCTTCTCTGTTCCCATTTCATTGTATAATTTTCTATTCTTCCTTTCCAAAACCTTCCAATGTAGAATCACAGAAAATAGCCCATATTATTAAGAGTAAGTTCGTGCAAAGGGAACAAACATATATTTTCTTTGTGGAATCATTCTGTATTAATGTGCTGATGATTTATTCAGCAATTAAATGATCTTCAGTGCAGCCCATCATCACTGTGCTGTACTTCGATCTGTGCTGGCTGTTTTCTCGTTTTTGGACACTGAGTGCTTATTTTCAGCCAACAGGGTGTTAAGATCTGACTTAGACGATGAAAGATGTGATCACCCATAGATTGTAATTGTCTGAATTCTTTTAACCTTCCGGTAAATGACTAGCTGAGTAAACAATTCCAAAGTCAGGATGACCCAAGCTCAAAGCGATTATCCCAGTGTTTAGCTGGAAGACCGCCCTGAGTCAGTTCATGCACTGTGATGAATCACATTACCTGTCTGATGCATGCACTGACTTTTAATTAATGGATGGAATCAACAAAAGCTGTGCAAAATTTGCCAGCTTGATGTCTCGCGCCCTAGAGCTAAGTGTCAATGTGGGGCGAGTGTTTACACTACTTCGGAGTTACATTTATTTCCAGAGGAATGTTTCTGTTAAACAATTCTGAACTAGAGCAGCTGGAATTTTCACTTCTTATGCAAATTTGCAGTTACATTATAAGTAGCATGTTAGATGTTCATCCAAAAAGGAGCGCATGTTGGCTTCAATATTGGCAGCACTGCAACTGTAGCTGAGCAATGTAGATAGCATGCAAATGTTAGGCTCAAAATTATATGTGGAAGCTGCATTGAAAACTGACCTCAAGAAACACATCTAGATGATGTCCACTAATATATTAGCAGCTAAGGGTTGAAATATTTTCGATAAAGATTGTTATGACCTCAGCCGAGGATCCCCCTGGACAAGCCTGATCCCAGAGTAGACCCCAGCTTGATAGATCCTATCTTTTATTTGTTTGTTTACATACGTGGAGAGTAGCTACTGAACAAAGTCACAGGAATCAGCCGATGAATTTTTAACAAAAGAATAAAACATTTATTCAACAAGAAAAGATGAACTATATTACAATACACCTTCACTTACACCTATGCTCTTACAGATATATACAGATTTGTAAGTTAACACAAATTACAAAAGCTTTTTTATACTTTAATGTTCATGGTAAATACACAGTCCATATAAACCAATAGGCACCTTTTGGTCAAACACACTACACTCTGGAACCAAGTGACAGTTGCCACCTCAACCAGATGCTATGAATCTCTCCTCAAGTCCCCCCAGACACTTGTCACACCATGAGCCAACCAGTCTCACCGAACTCCATCTTTCACATGAGGATTTCTAACTTCAATTCAAGGACTCGCTTTGGAATCTTCTCCCAATCCAACGCTTTCTGTCAGACACCTTCCGCAAGGGTTCACCTCCGGGGTTTTGAACTCTCCTTCTGATGTTCCTCTTCCCTGGGTCACCATATGCATTCAACCTGTCATCCACACACTCTCTCACTGACTCTGTTGTCTCTTTGGACCTTCTGACTTCTTGCAAGCTGTTCTCACTTTAAATCTGCTTTCTGCAGCTTTTGTCTCTTTAAATCTGAAGATTGGAGCCTTTTACTCTTAACTTCATTAATAAGATCTTTTCTAGGTCCCTGTCCTTCCTTTGACTAGAAGGTCTTCTTGGGACTTTCTCTTGTTCTGCTCCCCTGGATTTTGTTTTTTTTCCCTTTACCTTGGGGCTTGCTACCTGTCCCTTTTGATCCAGTCTCTCTCTGGCAGCTACTTTCAACCAACTTTAGCTTGGGACTGGCTATCTGCCCCTTCTAGGCTACTTCTGCCTGGTAGCTACTTTCAAAACTGAACTCAAAACTGCTTTTCTTATTCTTTCTATGTGTCTCTGTGGGAGGAACCTGCCTTTCTGAACCCACGTTGCTAGGCAACAGCACTGTTTTTTTCTACTCTTGTTTGCTTAACTTCTTTAGTCGTAAAACTCTCATTAGGAATGCAAGCACCTTTAAAAGTGAAACTAAAACTCAAATTAACCTTTCTTAACAAATAGATGCAGAAGTATAAATCAAACATATACAATAAAGCTAAAACTCATTCCTAACACACACAAATACCAATATAACTTACTTAAACCATCTCTATTTCCTAACAAGGCCTTGAATGTGGACTCAGTGTTCAGAGGTCATCCAGATAGCAGGTTAAGTAATGTCGTATCCAAACCATTTTCCAGAAAGAGCCACATGCTTCAGTAGGACTGAGATTGTGGGCTAGACATTACACACTGTGCAAGTGAGCTAATCTTGCCAGGTAAAGACAATTAGTTCATTTGCATAGATCACTGGCACTCGGGGCAAGACTTATGATTTAGCAGGAGTACCAAGGTTGAATTGTCAGGCAGTAGCAAAGGGTTGATGGTGGCCAGTAGTGTATTGGATGCTTATTCAACATGTCGGGTGAAGAGCAAGGACCAGGATGGGCAACAGGGAGCATTGCTGCAATTTTTATGGCGGCCTCACTTAACCTCTCATTCCAAATGGCCAGAGTGCAGCAGAGGTGACCTCATTAAAATGATATCCAGTTACCCATAAGCCTAGTATAGTCCCCTAGCAACAACCACCTGCCATCCCTCACCCCTACCTCTTTGTACTCAGCATGCCCCCACATGGGCATTGTGCACCTTTGCACATTGTTACCCTCATGACAATAATGTGTACACTTCAAAAATACTTTATTAGCAGTAAAGTTCTTTGTGACATCACAAGGTGCTATCCAATTTTCCGCGCCTGAATTTCCATCACATCATTGAGTCAAGAGCTTTATGTCACACTGAACATGCTTGAACTTCACAGCCAGTAGACCTGAGCAATGCAGCACCTCACACCAACAAATGTCACTCACTACCTTTAACAAACCAGCAGACTGACTTTTACCCTGGAGAATATAAGCAATAACTTTGAGGAGGGAACATCAGGTGTGTCTTTATGCAACAAGTGAGGAGGGGTTATATCTCTGCCATATCTACTGACACCTGAACTGAGTTTCTGAATTGAATGTGTGTAGCATCACCGCAGTCTCACCTGTACCTATTCCAACCATGCTACACTGCTGGGCATTCTCTCTACATGTTCAATGATTCACATAGGGATGGAGTTCTAAGTAGCAATGAGGCCTCTGAGTCCTTGCCTCAAGTTCTTTTGCTAGTCACCTAGCATGTTGTGCCTCTCATAGATGTAAACCCAAGGACCATTCATAAAAAATACTCATGCAGCCTTTATGACCTGCATCACAGGGGATTGCATTGCCCATCTCTGGGAGTTGCCATAGGATCCCATGGTAGACCACTGTGCAGACATCTGTCATCCACGGCTTCATAGATTTGGCTCCATACTCTTCACCAAGCTTTGCAGGGGGTAGATACAAAGCAGGTGTTTGCTTCTTAGAAGGTTAGCATAGTTAATACCTCTGCAGCAGTACTTAGTGTAGTCTATGTTCTGGCACATATAGGATTAATATCGGACTGAGTACAGTACTGCCCACCCAGTGATGTGAGAGAGCACATGATCCACACCCAGGGTCAGTCTAGTGTTGGACAGAGCTGTGTGTACCAGCAAGCATGGAGACAGCTCCTAGCTTGTACACTTTACTGTATATTTGTAAATAATTCTAAAAATCAGTAAAGATTTACAGTTAACCTACATATGACTACGAAGATTTCTTCAGATCTACCAAATTGTACCCAACTCCCTTCAACACTTTGGGATTCTGGCCTCTCAGAAACTGCTTAGAGAAAGAGTTAGCAGTTTGAGCATGTAAGTCACTGGAATAAATACAACTTACAACTCTGGGTGATTCATCTCCAGTACCCTAAGGCAATCAAGTAAACTCTAAGATACTGCCTCAACACGTGTTTCCTCTTCTCAGAGACTTTGCAAATGTCTATTGCTCCCTTTTAAAGGACTGTAAGAAACCCATTCAGTATTTGATTCCAGAGCATAATAACTCTATGTTAAAAGAAGTACCTCTTAACATCTGACCTAACTATTTGCTTATGCAATTTATACACATTCTCCCTAGTTCCCCCATTCCTATCCATCTCTGCACCCACAGTTGCAAATGATACAAGCAAGGAGGGGAACCAGAAAGCAGGAAACTACAGGCCAATTAGCCTAACATCAGTCATCAGGAAAATGCTAGAATCCATTAGTAAGGAGCTAATGGGACATTTAGAAATTCAAAATACAATCAGGCAGGGTCAATATGGCCTTGTGAAAGGGAAATCATGTTTGACTAATTTATTAGCGTTCTTTGAGGAAGAAACAAGCAAGGTTAATAAAGGGGAACCTGTAGATGTGGTGCACTTGGATTTCTAAAAGACATTTGATAAGGTGCGACATCAAAGGTTACTACACAGATAAGAACTCATGGAGCAGGGGGTAACATATTAGCATGGATAGAGGATTGATTACTTAACAGGAAGCAGGCAGTAGGGATAAATGGGACATTTTCAGGTTGGCAAGCTGTAACTAATGGACTGCCACAGGGATCAGTGCTGATACCTCAACTATTTACAATCTATAGTCATGATTTGGATGAAGGGACCAAATGTATGGTAGCTAAGCTTGCTGAGAAAACAAAGGCCGGGATTTTCCATGCCCACTGGCGTCAGCTGTGTTTGATGGCGTGAGCAGACCATATGGCGAGAAGGCCAAAAATTGGTTTCACAATGTCGTGAAACCAATTTGCGATTGTCCACTCCACCCGCCAATCATCGGCCTTCGGGAACCTTATTGTATTGCATCTGCCTATCATTATAAACCCAGCTCACCAGAATTGTTCCTCCTCCCCCCCTGCTGGATCGTCCACCGACGTTGCCACGATTGCACACCAACATGTTTCATAACAGCATATAAAAGGCATGCACTTGGCGGGCTACACTTTCAGGGGAACTAGGAGGTGAGTGCACAGTAACATTGCAGTGCAATCACCCGGGTTGCCTGTTGGACTTCAACGTTGAGGCACGTTGGGGAGTGGGGGATGGTGGAAAGGCTGCCCTGCGTTTGAGGTGACTTTGGGCGGGAAGAGGCAAGGGCTGCCCTGTGGTTGAAGGTAACACACAAGCACGTGCGAGATGCAGGGGGGCAGGTGGTGGGGGTGTGCGAGGGATGCAGCCACACATTAGGGAAACCTTGCATAGAATGACCATTCCTGTGCAGCTGAGACAGTTCAGGTGCTGCCACACTGATATGATTGGAGTTGGGCCTCTAGCTTATCTGCCAACTCAAGCAACACAGAGGCTTCAAAGTGCCACCAAGTGCTCCAGAGCTTTTTACCGCTCGGACAGAGACTGCAAAGTAATGAGTATTTTAATGAACTGCAGAACAGTTGGACATCTGGGCATATTGTACAATCTCCTTGCTAAAGCTGACCATGGCGCGGTCACTGATTGAGGCGCTCACAGCCCCTGGTAATGTCATCATCCCAGTTTGGACCAGTAGCCCCCATGGTTCAAGCTAAAGTGCAGGTTTGCAGTGTGGGTTAGGAGAATGCCTGTCCCTGAGCTGAGAGCACAGCATGCAGTCCAATGGGCAAAGCTGCTACCAATTGGTCACGTGGAGTGGGGCCGAGATGAATGGAGTTGTGGGCAGCCAAGCAGCGCACAAATCTCTGACCATCCGAGTGGTGGCCAGCACTTTCCAGAATCCGTTAAGCAGCCTTCAGACTTAACCAAGACAGGTTCTTAGTATGGCCATGCTAACCAATGTGTCTTTCTCTTTCATCCTGCAGAAGTACATCAGGATCATGGAGCCTGGTGACCTAGCTGTATGCTTAGTTGCTTACAAAGAGTGAAGATAACAGAGAAGAGAGTGATTGAAGCTCCTGGCTGCGCAGAGGGAGGACCAGCACCCTTTGGGAAAAAGGGGCAATGTGGACTCCCACACTTGCCGCCATAGAGCCACAGTGAGCTATCACTCATCGGCGCCTAGTGACACCCAGGGTTTCTAGACACCGACTTTCATTCTTGCAGATGACTGAGAACCAGTATCGCCAAAGACTGCAAGTGTTTAGCGAACTGGTCGGTCACATCTGCCACTTACTGCAGGATTTGGCGCTACAGGGACATGGTGGGGCATCAACTGCTAATATCTGTGAAAGTGACCACGGCACTCAATTTATACGCCAGTGGCTCCTTTCAGGGCTCCACAGGTGACCTCTGCGGGATCACACAAGCCTCCACCCACAAATGTATCCATGTGGGCACGGATGCCATCTTCGTGAGGGTACACAACTTTGTGCATTTTGCCCAGGACCAGGACAGTTAGGATGCAAGGACGATTGGTTTGCCCAGATCTCAGGTTTCCCACAGGTGCAGGATGCTATCAACTGCACTCATGTGGCACTCAGACCTCTGTCACAACAAGGGATCAATTATGTCAACCACAAGGGATTCCATTCGCTGAATGTGTAACTGGTGTGAGACCACCACAAATGCATCCTGCAGGTTTGCACACTGTTTCCAGGCAGTGTGCATGACTCCTACATTCTCAGTCGGTCACAGATCTCTGGAGTCTTCCAGAGTTCACAGAAGCTGCAGCGATGGCTCCTCGGGGACAAGGGCTACCCGCAGAGGAAATGGCTGATGACACCTTTGCGGCAGCCTCAGACTGCAGCAGAGCAAAGGTGTAATGAGGGTCATGCTGCAAATCGTAACTTGATGGAGCAGACCATCGAGATGCTGAAAATGAGGTGCCTGGACCAGTCTGGTAGAGCCCTGCAATATAGTCCATAGAGGGTGTCACACATCGTCGTCGTCTGCTGTGCCCTTTACAACCTGGCACTGCAGCGGGGAGAGGAGCTGGCTGAGGAGGAGGTGGAGGAGCTGGAGGTCTCCTGCAATGAGAAGGACACTGACAGGGATGAGGGTGAGGAGGTCTTCGAAGGCGAGGATGATGGGGATGACGCCCTCACACTGTCCAGATGAGGCAAGCATGCTGGGGAGACCCTCACAGCTGCTAGATTTGTGGAGGATGATGATCATGTGGTGAGGACACACCATAGATCCTCACATTGCACCTATGAATGTTTGACTCCAGTCTGGCTTATGGCAACGCACATACCTTCTGTGATAATTCTCCTGTCATGGAGATGCAGTGGAGGCCCTAATAGTCACTCGATTGCAGGATGATGATGACAACATGCAGTGACAACACTCTATAGGTCTTCATATTCCCTCTGAGAATATCTGACACCTGTCTGGCCAAGGATAGGTCGCTTGTGCTTCGTGATCAGGGTCATATCATAGAGACGCAGCCATGAAACTTTAAAAGCATCTGATCCTTTGTCTGCCTTCAGCACCCGACTCCTTCAGAGCACAGTGTCAACGGACACAGATGCTAATTAGATGGGGGCCAGCCCCACATTAAAGGTTCTGAGAACACACAGAGAGAATGACGGAATTCTGTGATGCCTGCCCACGACATTCTGGCAGCAATGACCAGCACTGCCGAGGTGCAGACATCAGTATTGTGTTCAGTGAGTGTGAGGCTGGACCATCACTTTGGTCTGAAGGCTGCACAGAGCACAGGGAAGAGGCCCTGGACTGAGGCACCTGCCTTTATCGTGTGCAGAAAGGTTTCAAATCTGAGTGAGAAGAGCACTGCTCATCAGAACAAGGAGCCACAGGCATGGAGACATTCTTGGGAGTTTATTGACAATAGTGAACAGTATGTACAATTGATTAACACCTGTGCCCAGGCTGTGCAACTACATCTTCTTAACTTTCCACGGCTACGTTCGCGGCCGGGTGTCCTTGGAGAGGGAGCACGCCGTGTCTGCCAGCACACTTGAGGCCTTCCGTGCTCGGTGGGCACCGCGGGGACTGGGGTGTTTTGTTGACCCCTTTAATCACATTTTGATTTAAAGTTTGTAAGTTTCCTTTAAACTTTGTTCTTGGTTTTACAGCTGACCTGAATTAGGGGCTGTGCCTGATTTATCCCAATTTTGTTAATTTAGTTTAATTGTTTTGACTCTATAAGAGTTACATCTTATTAACTTTCCTAACCTTGCTGCTACATTTTGATGCTCCCCAGACATCCACAGCAGAGGTGGAGGCGGCATACTAACTGATGACTTTGGCAGCCATCCTCTGGAGGGCCGAGATCTGGAAGTCCCCAGCCTTCTTTTGGGGTCCTGCTGTGTGGCAGCCTCATCAGCCTGTGGAGGTGGAGCTGCTGAGGAAGAGGGGATTCGGATGGGCCGGAGTCACCTGGTTGGATGGCTCCAGTGGTACACCTGCTGATCCTCCTCACTAAAGATGACCAAGGGTCTAGGCTGACTCGTTGAGAAGAAGGGGTAGCTGGAGTAAGATCGAACTCCCCACACCACTCTCACGCTGTTGGAGGCCAACTATGGCATCAACGATGTAGATGAGCACTCGCAGCAGTGCAGATGCAGCATCCTGAACCCAGGTCTCCATGGCAACCACCATCCTACCAGTGCAAACTTCAGTGCATTGGCATGCCAGCGCCATCATCTCAGCCTGAAATCAGACAGACTTATCCATCATGCTTTGCAATCTGAGGCGTGCAGTGGACATCCCTTCCTGATGTTCCTGAGCTTGCCTTTGCAGCTCTAAGAACTGTGACATGACTGTGTCGAGAGGCTTGTCATCTGAATTGGATTCAGCAAATTTCTGACCTCTAGCAGTCCTCCAAGTGATGGACACTTGGCAAATCCCTGCTGCCGCATGCTGTGGATCAGACAGTGCCATGCGCTCACCAGATTGTGACCCCAAGGCTATATATTAGGTGCTGCTGAGGTGTGTGCCTCGGCACTGGTGGTGGGTGTGGGTGAGCCCTGTGACAGGACTTCAAAGAGGGTGTCTTCAGTTTCCTCTTCAGAGGTTTTGTCAGGGCTTGATAGGAGGCCCTAGGTCATGGTCTCCGTCGGCTGTTTCCCAGGTATGCCTGCAGAAGCAAGGGGAGAGCGTGGCTGTGGCCTGTGAAACAGGACACATCAGCCACAGTGTGGTTACCTGGTGGATGTTGCACTGCTGGATCCTTGGTAGAGCCCCACCGACCTCATCATCAGCACAGAAATGGTCCAGATCTTTGCTGGCCAGCTGGATGGCTCTGTTTTCAAAGTGCATAAGGAGCTTGATTTCAGGCATTCCTCCATTGGTCTGCGAACTCTTCCTCTTGTTGTGTACCAGCTTGTCCTGTATGAATAGAGATGGAGAGAGTGCAAGCAGGACGCCTGCCAGGCCAGATGATAAGTATGCCTGGCATGTGTGGGTGGTGGGTGGTCCCATGAACAGGATGAGGCCAATGAAGGTGAATGTGTAAGAGTGAATGGTGATGTCCCTTGAACTTGCACTGGTGAGATCCCTTTGGATGTATTTGTGAGCATGTGAGCTGAGAGTGATAAGAAGAGTGACTTACCCTGACTGAATAGAGATCATTCATCCTTTAGCGGCACTGGGTGGCTGTCTTCTTTTGAAGGGCGGTGGCGCTGACCACCACTACCACCGCCTCCCATGCTGGATTAGTGATGTTGCTACCCATCCTGCGGCCAGAGCGGGGGGAGAGGACATCACGGTACCCCCACTGCATCCAAAAGGCGCTTGAAGGACATCTCATGGAACCTGGGAGCTGCAGCCTTTTTGCCTTTCAGGCCCATGTCTTCTTTGCAACAGTCATGGGCTGGAAGCACTGAGAGGTGTGTGTGCAGCTGAACTTTATATATGACACCCAGCGTGATGAAGCAACAAGGTGATGGCATAATGGGAAAATGTGAGCCTGCACGCTGTGGAAATGGCGTGTTTCCCAGGAATGCATAATTAATGCGGCGGGTTTGGGGCGATGCCGCATGAAGAGCCGCCATTGCGGCTGGCGGGTAGAGCATCATTTTACTCGCCCACTACCATACAGTGCAAATCTGGGATGATTCCACCCAAAGATAGATAGGTAAGTATGTTGACATAAAGGGCTGGATTTTCATCCTTGATACAGGTAGCGGGAGTCATGTAAATTCCTGTCTCCCCCCACCTTTCTAGGGAGAAAGTGCCTGCAAAGACAGGGCTTTCATTTTGGGGATGCAGTGTGGGTGCAGTCGGGCCAGCCGACCAGGGAAAAGGTTTGGAGGCAGCCACGGGAGCTGCTGGGTGTGGAGGTGGGCTGTTTAAAAGGCCTGCCTTAGTGCTGTGGAGTTTCGTCCCAATTAAAATAAAAACAGCAAAGCTCTCTAGACCTCACCCCTCACATCCCCTCACTCCCCATATATTCCCCATGTCATGTCCATGTCATCTCATGGCCCTGACCCTGCCCCTCCCCCTCCATGGCCCCTCATGTCCCCCTTGCCAAGGTATGGCACTTCCATGCCAATTCACCCATACACCATATAGAAGCAATGAATACTACAATGACAATAGGATGTGCAAAAAAAGCTTTAAAAAAACTATAGCCCAATGAAACCTCATCCTTTAAGGGATCAATAGCAGAAACTGCAAGCACTTGAAACCTCTTTATCTTGTGTAAATAAACATTGTGAAATTGATAGCATAGATCAGAGAGCCAGGGTTATCAATCAAGCCATGTTTTCCCTAGGGCTCAGATGTTTCAACAGACTAATGTATTTCTGGGCTCTCAGCTAAGAATGACAAGGTAAAGAGTTTTCACGTGCTTGCAATAGCAATTAGACTTATTTTTGAAGGAAGTGGAGAGCTATCAATGAATGACTGGGTTTTTTTTTAAGCTTTATACATCCTAATATCACTAAGAGCATTTCTTTTTAAAGTATATCGTGGGTGAATGGACATGGAAGTGCCATAGTTGGGCAGGAGGATTGTTTGGTTTGTTTGCATACCTTGGCATGGGGGACATGAGGGATCATAGGAGGTGAGTGGGGTCATACGTTTGCATGGGAGGCATGAGGAGGGCCTTTTTGACTTACCTTTCCTAAGGTTCCCTCAGGAAGACTATGGTTCATGACACCTCTCAAGTGCTGTGAACCATGATTCTTTGGAAAGCTTGCCTAACTCCAAGGAAATGTTGGAGGATTGATGATGCCTATCCCTGCATTGCAGCCGGCCACTTTGGGAGTTCAGGGTGCGGTCTCATAACCCAAACCAGCCCCCATCCTTAAAAGGCATCCCTGAAAATCGGTAGCCTGGGAGTAGTGTCAGGAATCCTGGAAATGGGATGCCAGCCATGTTTAAAGGGCTTCCAAGTCATCACAACTCAGTAAAAATCTAGTCCAAAGAGTCTACAAAGGTATTTAGATAGGTTAAGTGACTGGGCAAAAAATTAGCAGATGGCATATAATGTGGGAAAATGTAAACTTGCCCGCTCTGAGGAAGAATAGAAAAACAGTATATTACAGTGAAATTGTGATGAGTCAAACTCAGAAGACATGAAATTCCAATTATGTCAAAGTCGTCAACAATTCCTGCTGGCAGGAAAGCAAATCCCATAGAACGATGCCTGTGATAAACTGAAATTCTGCAATGGTAACTCCAGAATAGCTTTTCAATCAGAGCAGGGTGGAGTTAGTGGAGTTAGACCACACAAAAGTGCAAAATCATGGATCCCAAAGAGGCTGATGACCCTGAAGAGTCCAATGAATGCCCACTCGCTAGCCCACCTGTTTCCCTAGCCGATGCCACAAAGGCAGTAGAGATGATCCACATTGCAGCACAAAAACACTGAAAACATGTTTGACTGTACTGAAGGCATGGTGGACTGTATTTGAATGTCCAAAGACAGCATGCCAGGCGGAAAAAGATTACAGAGCTTTTCTGGAGCTAACTCCCAATATTTTTCAATGCAAAGCTCCATCTTTTTATAAGATCAGGCCATTGTAAGGTGTGAACAAGTTGAACAAAGACGTTTTCACACATTTACCGCTTTACTGTGTTTTCATTTGGCATTTGAATCTGTTATTTTTGATATAGACCGTGTTTGTAAGCATATCGGGTTACATGGATACATATGTGGGAATAGAGCCTCCTCGGCTATCATGAAGCTCTGCTTAACACAAATTTGGAGGCGAATCCCCTGAGATTCAACTCATTGAGATTTTACTGTATTTAAATGGAGAGAGAGACTGCTGAACTCAACAGTACAAAGGGATCTGGGTGTCCTGTTACATGTATCACAAAATATTAGTGAGTAGGTACAGCATGTGATTAGGAAAACAAATAGAATGTTGGCATCTGTTGAAAGGGAAATCGAGTATAAAAGTAGGGAAGTATTGCTACAGCTGCACAGGTTCTTGGTGAGACCACTTCTGGAGGACTGCGCACAGCTTTAGTTTCCTCATTTAAGGAAAGGTTTGAAGGTTCACTCAACTGATTCCTAGGATGAAGGGGTTATCTTATGAGGGAAGGTTGAGCAGGGTTTGGGCCCATAACCATTGCAGTTTAGAAGAATGAGAGGTGATCTTATTGAAACATATAAGATCCTGAGGGGACTTGACAGGCTGGATGCTGAGAGGATGTTCCCCCTTGTTGGTGAGTCTAGAACAAGGGGTCACAGTGAAAAATTAGGGGTCTCGTATTTAAGACTGAGATGAGGAGAACTTTTTTTTTTCCTCAGACAGTAATTGGTCTGTGGAATTCTCTTCCCCAGTGGGCAGTAAAGGCTGGTTCTTTGAAAGTATCCAAGGCTGAGTTTTGACAGATTTTTGATAGGCAAGAGAGTCAAGGGTTGTTGGGGCAGACAGGTAAGTGGAGTTGAGGCACAATCTGATCAGCCATGATCTTATTAAATTGCAGAACAGGCTTGAGGGCTGAATGGCCTACTCTTGCTCCTAATTCTTGTGTTCTCAAATGGCCCATCCAACAATGCAGGATCTATCCCTTTCATCATTTTAAAATGCCAATCATATTGATTGACCAACTAGACATTGATGGAGCAAAATCCTTTTCAGTTCATGTAAGATAGTGCTTTATGTTTATGAGCCTGAATGGTCCCATTGGTAGTAATCCATTAATCAATTTCTGTCCTTTTTAGAAACGCAGCTATCCAGTGGAAATGGTTATCCTTATTTTGCTGCTTTTGCTGACCAGTGGAAAAATGGAATAAGATGTTGTTCCTCCTCAATAAAACATCAATGACCTGTTTGACATATTAGTGGTCAGCCAATTGCTTGATTCGGCTATAATGAAAGCAAAGTACTGTGGATGCTGGAAATCTGAAATAAAAACAGAAAATGCTGGAAAAACTCAGCTGGTCTAACATCATCTGTGGAGAGAGAAACAGAGTTAACGTTTCGAGTCCATATGCCGAAGGTTCATGCAGACTCAAAATGTTCACTCTGTATCTCTCTCCTCAGATGCTGTCAGACCTGCTGAGTTTTTGCAACATTTTCTGTTTTCAAATGCTTGATTCTGCTGATAGTCCTGCACTAGCCTGGAAGGACACAGACATAAGAGGGCCATGGTCACCTTGTGTGCCAGTCTTCCTGAAGTCGAAGGCTGAGCTCCTCACCGTCTACCTGATAAATTGCCTCATTCAGGGACAATTCTATGTGTCATTAAGGGGTAGTTGTTCCATGGCCTAAAGCTGCAGTGGATGGTATAGCACCAGATCCAGACAATAAACCTTTATTGCCACCTCAAATCTCTGAGAACCTTCATTGCTCCTTCTCATTCTGTTCTGACAGACCATTTGCACCTTAAAGCTTTCAACATCATTTAGATTGTGTAATACTTCACATCCTTTTTCTTAGCTTTCTTCAGAATCCGAACAGGCGGAAATCTTCCTGACTGAAACATCTGCTTCACATAAGTGATGATAGATGCACATCTTTTTGCAATATATATAGACAGGAATTTGATGAGTTCGCCCTTTGAGCATCAGTTATCCATGAATCAATAAGCTCAACAAACCTTGCAAACAATTTAAGTGCAGTAACACAAAACTCCGTCAACAGTCACACTGGAATGTCAGACCATGAGTCTCGATGTTGCTGGTCACTCAAAAACCATCTGCCTAATGCGTTACACACTTTGTAGGCTAATGTCTTCTCTTTAACAAATGTGTTTTGTCTTACTGTCAATTCAAATACTACTAACTCGAATTCTACAGAAACTCTTTGCAGAAGCCAATTTTTGTCAGAGATGAGGGAATTAGCTTCTTCATATCAAGTGACTGAGCACATAACTCTGTTGAGATTCTCCCAAAGTGAAATGGTGAATGCAGTCATTTGCCAACGTATAATGAAATACAGGTGGACGGCTACATTCCTTATATGTTATGGCTGCCACCATCAATCAAATCAAGACGATGTTCGCGTGAGCTTTAATGATCCAAATTTCAATTTGGAATCCCTCTCAAATATACACCTAGACACCCACTTATAACATTCTAGGCCTTCCACTGCCATAAGCTTTTGAAAGTTTCTATTGATCAAATGCTGTTTTTATGTGCATGAGACCATATATATTGTAATGATCGTCACTATTAACAGTTTTATTGAAAATCATCATTGAAGTGATGATTGCAGAACTTCTCTAATCACATTATAATGCTGTCAGTCTGTCAAAAGTTGTACTTGATAGCAAATAAGACAGATATTCTCCATATATTTTTAACTTTGTCAGCTCACCAATTTAGGGGAAACATTGATTTTTTCTGTAATACATTCAGTTACCTTCATGTTTATGGTAATTTGCATTTCATTTTGAATAATGAAATAATAAGCACATTTGTTATTTATGTTCATGACTCTTCAACTTGATTTAATGACACGCTATCTTAATTTTAAAATCATAAGATGGTGAGAGCTGTTGCTAGTGTTATAATGTACCTTAATAACCATGACTTTAAAAATATCTGCAAATTATTTAGTGCAATTTGTGGAAGACAATAAAAGAGAGATTCCTTCGGCCAACTATGCCAGATATCCCAGGCTCAATGTCTATGGGTTTAAATCAAGCTGTGCATTATTAGCAATAAATATATTATATGGAATTCTTTCATCTATTTTCATTAACATGCTAAGCAGGTAGATTGTAAAATGGTTTGGAATGTCCTGATATTTTGAAAGGTGCTGTGCAAATGCAAGTTCTTTCTTCTTTTGTTAATATCATGGAGGATGATTGTGATCCACTGGTAAGGTAGCTGATCTCTTAGTGTGCCTTGGCTGGGGCAAAGGGACAGTGTAAATCAACAATGGTTCCTACTTAATTATCTATGGTGGCTACTGCAGGAAAAAGTGCGTGTGTGTGTGTGTTTGTATGTGTGGACATTTGTTTGTTTTGTATCTTCACACACACTTTTGTCCCTTCGGGAAATAGTGGGGAAGTGTTAGAAAGATTAGTAGGCTGATTATCAACTTGTTTGAACTGCGTCATGAATGCTCCTTTCTGTGGCCAACAAGCCCAGGGCCAGGATTTTCCGTTTCCGCTGGTGTCGGGCGTGTTCGGTGGCATGAGCGGACAATATGGAGAGAAGGCCAAAAATCGGTTTCATGATGTTGAGAAGCCAGTTTGCGATCGTCCGCTCCGCCCACTAATAGCGGGCCATGTTCCCTGCCATCGGACGTTGAGAACTTCATTGTGTATACCAGCATATCATTATAAGGTCAGCCCATCAAACTCATC
Organism: Carcharodon carcharias; assembly: GCF_017639515.1. Lineage (NCBI taxonomy): Eukaryota > Metazoa > Chordata > Chondrichthyes > Lamniformes > Lamnidae > Carcharodon > Carcharodon carcharias. The sequence continues at coordinate 118,716,877 of NC_054475.1, forward strand.
TCCCCCACTGGATTGTACGCCCACGTCAGTGGGAAAACACGCCGGTACAGAACACGTCTGGGCAACTGTGATATGCAGAAGTTGGGACTTACTGCCAGGACCTTGCTCACATTGCGGACGTCCGAGGAGCAGAAGATGCTGGAGCCGACAGTAAAGGATCTTGGAAGAACGTCCATGGCATGTAGGGTGGATTCTCATGGACATGTCTCATGGAAGTTGGAAAATCACCATTGCTGCTCACAATGGATGATGGCTGAGGGGTTGGAAGAGGAAGGTCTAGAATCGACTGGTAGAGGAAGAGCTGTCGGGTGGGTGAGGTTGGGGAGAGTATGAGGTTGGGAGCAGGTAATGAAGGTGTCTGTGGGGGTGAGGTTGGGAAGTGGGGAATGGAGGTGTCGGGGAGGTTAGGTTGGGGGGAGAAGGAGTACAGGGGAGGAGGGGTTAATGGGGGAGAAGGCAACAACTGGGGAGGTAGGTTTACAGCGGGTGGAAGGTATAAGGGAAGGAGTTTGGAGGAGGGAAGGAGTGCCGAGAGGGGAGGGAGTCCAGGGGGAAGTAGGAGTGTGGAGAGGGGAGGGAGTAAGGGTCGAGGAAGAAGTAAGGGTGTCTGAGGAAGTCAGGAAGGGGGAAGGAGTAAGGAAGAGGAAGAAGTAAGACTGGAGGAAGAGGTAAGGCTGGAGGAAGGAGTCGGGGGGGGGAAGGACTAAGGGTGACAGAAAGAGTAAAGATGATTGAGGGAGTCAGGAAGGGGGAGGGAAAGCAGGGGGGAGTCCAAAGGGTTGGGAGGACTAGGGGTAGGGGGAGAGGGGCAGGAGTTCCGGAGGGAAGGGGGTTCCCGGGGGGAAGGGGTTCTGAGGGGGGAAAGATTCCGGAGGGGGGGATGTCCAGGTGAATATGCAACTGAGGAGAGTCTGCTGCGTCCATGACTGCCTCCTGGGGAGCGAACTGGGGGTGGGGAATGAGGGAATGGTGAGAATAGCTGAGGGCAGAGTGAGGTGGTAGGGTGGTAGGGTGAGGGTTCAACAGTAGAAGGGACAGCGAGTGTGGTTGGTGGGAACTCGAAGGCAGGTGTGGACCCTGGGGGTGGGAAGGAGGAGGTTGGTGAAGCTAATGTGGTTGGGGGTGAGATTTTCAGGAAGGAAGGGAATGTGCACATTCACCTGGACATCCCCAAAGGAAAAGGGCTGTGGCTGGTAGTTCATGAAGGGGAGGTGGAAGGTGATGCTAGAGGGGTCAACAGTGATAAGGGGAAGGAAGTGGGTGACTGGGGAAGGGGAAAGATGGGGGAGCGCATGAAAAACCAAATGAAGACCATGCTGTCCAAATTAAAAGTGAAACAACAGTCAGGGTGGGTGACACCAGGTGCTGCATGGGAGTGTGAACAGTGGGTGGACGGAGATGCAGCTCCGCTCAGATAGACAACTGGAAGCAAACCCCAGCAGACAGCAGTCAAAATGCTCAGGACATTGAGGTGAGTGTGAAACATGAAGGATCCTCGTGCATGGGATAATGCTTGCACAAGTCTCCGAAAGGCCCTGCCACACACGTACTTCTCCCTTCAGAATCACTTGTTGGTTAGCTGCTCCCTCTGCGGTGACAGAGGATGAGGTTGAGGGGCTCACAGGCAAAGGGGACTCGGAGGAAGAGGACAGCCTCTGAGATTCCTGTGTGGATGACCCAGGGGTGTCCAGCTGCTGCTCCTCCTCCCTTCAGGTGCCTGAGGGCGCTAGCCTGACTCCTTGAGGGGAAGGAGCACCTGGAGGGATTTCGAGGTGTCCCATTTCTCTCTCGCGTCGCCACTGCAGGAACTCACACATGACTCCCGCAATGGAGTGCCGGTCTGCACACATCTCCGAGTTCTGTTGTACCAGGGTCTCCATTGCCATCCTTCGGGTTCACAGTCTGGTGGTCACCACACAGACACCTGTCTGCAGCAGGAGGCAGGCTTGCCATCCTTCCCATGGAGACCTCCATATGCATACATATGGGCACCATTTCCATCAGAGACCAGGCAGATTCTCTCCTCCGACTCGCGTGCCACTCTGTTGAGGGCTTCCAACAGCTCTGTGAGATGTTCCCATGCCTTCTGTTGGCTCTCCAGCATGAGTTTGAAGGCCAAATCTAGAGGCTAATCATCTGACTCAGACCCCACAGATACCTGATCCCCAGCAGCACTCCAAGTGCCCGGGAGCTTGCATGAACCTGCCTCCAGCTGCTGTGGACATGTGTCCGTGTGGTGACCACCAGGTTGTGAAATCCAGTCTGTTCCAGATCTAGGCACCACTGAGATGTGTGTCTCTGCACTGGTGGAGGGTGTGGGTAAGCGCTGTGATGGGTCTTCCAGGCTGCTTATTTCCAGCTCTTCAATGGAGGAGGTGTCCTCTTGGTTGGAGGTGAGGACGTGGATGGAGCTGAGGGACTGGCTGGCTGAGGGTGTCAGTCGCTTGGCAGAGCTCCATGTGAACCAAAGTAGAGATAATTAGTGCATGGCAGCATAGTCAAAAGCAGGAGAGAGACCACTCACAGCTGAGTTGAGAGAGGAATGATGTGGTGCAGGACCCTCACGAGGGTGTTTGCCACCACCCATCATTGCAGGCATGGCCCACGTCCTCACCAGTCAGTGCATTGGCCCCTCCACCCAGTGGAACAGATGAGACCTTTCATCCTTTTTGGGCACTGGGTGGCTGTCCTCTTTTGCAGAGCATTGGCACTGACCACCACTGCCACAGCCTCCCAAGCTGGATTAGTGAGATTGCTGCCCATCCTGCAGCCAGAGTGGAGATAGAGGACATCACAACGAGCCTCCACTGTGTCCAAAAGTCACTCGAGGGATGGGTTATTGAACCTGGGAGCTGCAGTCTTTTTGCCTTTCAGGGCCATGTCTTCTTTGCAGCAGTCATGGGCTGGAAACACTGAGGGGTGTGCATGCAGCTGGACTTTAAATATGGCGCCCAGCATGCTGAAGCGGCAAGGTGATGGCGTGGCAGGCAGATAAGAACCCGCCCGCTATGGTAATGGAGGGTTTCCCGGGAATGCATAATTAATGCCGTGGGTTTGGGACGATACAGTGTGAAAAGCCACCATTGCAGCCAGCGGGTTAAACCTCGCTTTACCTGCCCACTACCACACTAAGTGCAAATCTGGGACGATTCCACCCCAGGAGTGGAGCGTGAACCCAAAGCTTCTGGCTCAGAGGTAGAGGTGCCACCCAATGAGCCACAAGACTTCCTGTGTAGATGTAAGGAGATACAAAGAAGGAGGATAGGCAAAGGCTAACTGGTCCATCCAACCTGTCCAATCCAACATGGTGCCGTTGCTCACAAAATTCAACCTACTGTAGCCCCCAGCCACCATCTCCAGGGAGATGCAGCAAAACAAAATACGGAAACAGTAGCCAATTCAGGAAAACCCTCTGGAAAATTCCCCTCCGAATCCCATACCTAATCAAGCAAGCTCCAGGAGACCACAGTGATTGATGCCACTATTTTCATCAACCCAATGACATTCCATAACTCGACAGATGTTTTCTCCTTGAAGAAACACAGAGAGCTTTCTTTTGAATACTTGCAGTGGATTTACCCTCAACACATGTACTAGCAACTTAATTGGGCGAGATTGGATGAACTTCAGCTGTGATATCTCCACAGTCAAGTAGCTTGCCAAAACTCATTGCCCATTCTGGCCCATAGGGAGTGGCCACTCAAGACATTGGAGGGCGGATGGTACCCATGCAACTATAGTCCAGCATGAGTCAGTTCCTTCAGCAGAGATGGGGAACAATTGTGAGATTAAAATAGAAGGATAAAAGCAATAAGTGCTTTCAATATAACAATACAAATCTCCCCAAGTCACAAAATTAGCAGTAAGTATATCCTAATTGTGAGTACTGTCAATGATGCATTGAGACAAGGGCTAATCAAGAATTGTGATTAACATTCCTTTATTTTTTGAGAGAAAAAAAACCCCAAAGCATTGATAATTCATTGTTACAATTGATTCCACTATCTAAGTACAGTATCCTCTTCCCGCATATACCATTGAACCTTGTATCATCTCTAACAACATCGCTACTCATGGATTGCAAAGATGATCAGACTCAATTAACTGTGATTATGAAAGAAACAATTAAACATTCTTGTGCATTTTAACACAACACTGCATATTAATACACCAGGATGGCTTGAAGCGCTAGATGTAGATGATATTTAAGAAGGATCTATGGGAAACAATTTCTGTTCCACATGTAGAGTAAACTAATTCTCAACATTTGTCTAAATATCTTATGTCCTGTGGAATTGTGTGTTCCATAAGTCAGGTAATATTCAAAGTAACAAGTTAGATTAAGTATTAATTTAAAATGTACATTGAGGAATTGATTAGAGTGTGTTCAGCAATGTCATTGGATGATTTTTACTGTCTTTGTTGTATGTTGGTTGTGACTGCCTAAGGAACAATTGCTGAGCCATGTGTATGTTTGAACAATGATTAGTTTATTGGGTGAACATAACTATATATAGATATACAGGACTACAGGTGTTAGTCTAAGCCATGAATATTCTCTTTTTTGACTTAGTCATATGTCTCTCTCTTACATCATCATTTAGGCGGTACTGTTTCTCTAGTCTCACACATTAACCCTTTCAACCCTGAACATTCTAATACTGCACATTATATCTTCTGTTTTCCATAATGGCAATAGTCACTATGAAATACAAATATATTTAATGCTAAAGATCATTCAGATTTTGTTTATATAATACATTTCAGTGCAATACCATATGATCAACTTAGCACAGATCAAGCCATTTTAATGGATTAAAGCAGTGTTTTGCCATTGACATTTAAATTGCACTAGAATTGTACTCAATTTTATAAAATCAGACTATTTGCAGAAATGTTCACAGCTCCAAGTGCAGATTTGGACAGGTGCCAGGAATTATACTTTTGATGTTATCTAGGTGAAATCATAGAACTTAGGACAGTTAAAAGGATGTGATCAAAATGGACAAACAAATATCTTTGTAGCCTTAGGTAAAGCTCAAACATCAGTTCAACCCATTTTACCAAGGCTCAAAAGAGCAATGACTAACAAATGTCAGATTAAAAGGAAGAGACGGAGCAGCCAACCCCTTGTTTGAAGGCTGATATGTGAGGTGGTTGTGAGGTAAATGGGCCTCTTCGTCACTCTCCAACCCCATCCACACGGGTATGTGTTGGAGGGAGATGGAGAACGAGAAGCGGATGCTGAGAGCTGTAATTGTCACTGTTGGTGTTGCCCCTATGCTGCACCCCTGCTGCAGCCTGGCCTGCATGCTATCCACTATTCTCCTCTACAGGCTAGAGAAAGATCAGAAGGAGAGATTCCCACTGGAAAACGCATTGGGTAATACTAATGGGGAAGGTGTGGAAAAAGCAGCCTCAAGACAGTTACTGCAGAGGCTCATGAAAACCTAAGTGACAGCAGAAAATAAAAACAGCATAGGAATGGATTTCCAAAATATTTCTCAATCTACTACATTCCACAAAACTGTTGTGCTCAGGGCATATTGGAATTGAGAATTGGATCACACTCTCTGGAAAATCAAACTCCAGCAGATTTTGTCAAAATAATAACAAATGAAGGGAGTTAATCTGTTAAATCTTATTTTACTCTGCAACCATCACCTGTTTCCAGAGCTTGTGTATAAATCAGGCAACAACCATGGTTATTAATTGACTACTCCAGCCTATGAGTACTTAGTGGCTATTTGGCTCTTTTGAAATTGGTAAAGAAGCCTTCCACCATATTCAGTTTATTTTCAGTTTGGAACTTGTATTAGAATTGTTAGTTCTAAGACAAAATGGGCAAGATTCAGCAAACGAACATCTCAGATGCACCTCCAACTTTATCGAGGACATCAGAAATAGAAATTGTACAAGCATCTCCAATATCAAAGAGGACACCGACAAAACTGATAACATAATCATTTCTAATTGTGGTAGGGCATGAGACACACAAACACAATATAGATATAAATCTAGTCTCCTCCACTTACGCTGTCCAATTTTATCAGGAAAATGGTAATCACCAGTCATTATTTTCATAGGAATCAGTTACAATTATGATGCTTATAACACAAAGACGCGAGCAGCAATGGATCAGACTTGCCATATCATATACATACGCATTGCACAAAGGCATTCAGAAAGTCATTTGCAACTTTGAGGAAATAGATAGTCAGAAGCTTTTTCACAGGGTGGAAGAGTCAATTACTAGGGGACATAGATTTAAGGTGAGAGGAGAAAACTATAGAGGAGATGTGCGGGGCAAGTTTTTTACGCAGAGGGTAGTGAGTGTCTGGAAGTCGCTGCCAGAGGAGATGGTGGAAGCAGGTACGATAGTGGTGTTTAAGAGGCAGCTTGACAAATACATGAATAGGATGGGAATAGAAGGATACGGAGCCCGGAAGTGCAAAATGTTTTAATTGACGGGCGATATGATCAGTGCAGGCTTGGAGGGCCGAAGGGCCTGTTCCTGTGCTGTACTTTTTTTTGTTCTTTGTTCTTTGAAAACATAGCACTGGGAGTCAGATATGAATTTGGCTAGGCAAGTATATCTTTAAAATTAACCACAAGGATACAAAGAATCCAAGAATACAAATTCTGTTCCAAAAGCTTTGATCCTCTAGTCAGGCCCAAAAGCAGAAGGAGCAGAAGGGCAGTTCTACCATCTACATCGAGTGAGCAACACTAAAGTGTGCACTGTAAATGGCAGGGATTATTTATATACAAAGAATAAGGTAGAGAGAAACAGGGTTATTTTGGGGGAAGAGTGACAGGCACTTAGCAGGTGCTGTATTAATAAAATACACTTGTTTGAAAGTCTGGCTTTAGCCTGCAATTTTGGAGCAAATTGATGATTGCCATGATTTAGATATTTCTGGAGTCACTGCAAAAGACATTTGCAAGTTTAGCACTAAGCACTGTTTAGAAGCAATTTTAGTGGAACATCATATGTAGATGTAACCTCTACATATGCATTTCTACTGATGGTGTAGGCTGCTCTGACTGATACACAAGACATTTCAGGATGGCTTGGGAACGTGGGAGAGGGCATGTTTTCAGACATGGAGCTGCAGGCCCAGGCAGAGGAGGCCCAATGGTGGAGGAATGTTCTGTACCCATGGGGCAGGCTGTCAGAAGGAGGCAATCTTGCTTTCTTGTGACTCTCTCCTGCAGCCATTGGCGCTGCTCTGCTTGGCCTCTGCTCTTCCTCCAGGCCAAAGGGGACCCCCTAGCAAACACTCCATTTGTCTAGTGTCCCCAATGAGGGTCTCAAATAAGATAGAGTATTCCAGCTCTCATTTTCTTTAGGTGAATTCCTCAGAGAATTTCTAGGAAAAAGGTCAATAGATCATTGAAGTCTTGACGAAGTTTCCCAGAAACCACCTTCCCGGTGTCTCTCAAAAATCCTTTTCAAAAGCAGTGCAGTCAGTCAATCTCAATCTGTGGGTGAACAGTGAAAGGTGAACATGACTTTAAGTAGTGCTAGTGATCCTTAGTAATGACTTCTTTCTCCTTTTCAGGTGGTGCTGTTAGGATAAGGTTGTTAATTGAATCAGTAGCCAGCAAAATGCTTCTGTAATGAGAGTCATTTTAATTAGCCGTCAAGGCCTTAATCATCCTCTTCTAGCAGTTCCATGCATGCACTTTACTCCTTTACCAAGATAGTGTCTTAATATGTCTTAAAGACAAACTAAACTAACATTACGGGTCAGGACCTCATCTTAGCCAACTTAGATGTGCTTTAATGCCTAAAGAATATGGGGAAAATTGACACCCACCTCCTGAGAGCTAGGTAGATAAAGATTGTGAGAGCGAACCAGATGGAGAGCTAGAGAGAGAGTAAGCAAGTTAGAGAGCTAAAAAGAATAAACTAGAGAACCATAAAGAGCAAAACCCTCCATTTATCCCTTAATTAAAATATAGCAAATACTACTTGTGCAAGTATTTATTATTCATTATGCGACACTTTGTGTTAGACTTAAATTTGGGCAGAGATAAAAACAAAAAACTGCAGATGCTGGAAATCCAAAACAAAAAATAAAAAATACCTGGAAAAACTCAGCAGGTCTGGCAGCATTGGCAGAGAAGAGTGCAGTTGACGTTTCATGACCCTTCAACAGAACTAAGTAAAAATAGGAGAGGGGTGAAATATAAGCTGGTTTAACTGGTTTAATTGTCGGGGGGGGGGGGTAGAGAGAGAAGGGGGGATGGTTGTAGGGACAAGCAAGCAATGATAGGAGTAGATAACCAAAAGATGTCACAGACAAAAGAACAAACAGCTGTTGAAGGTGGTGATATTTTCTAAAAGAATGTGCTAATGAAGAATGGGTAGCAGGACAAGCAAGGTACTGATAGCTCTAGTGGGGGTGGGGTGAAATAAGTCTAAAAGGGAATAAAAGGTATAGATAAATGATTGGTGGAATACATTAAAAATAATGGAAATGGCTGGGAAAAGAAAAATCTATATAATTTATTGGAAAGAACAACAAGAAGGAGGGGGAAGAAACGGAAAGAGGGTGGGGAATGGAGGAGGGAGTATAAGATCTAAAATTGTTGAATTCAATATTCAGTTCGGAAGGCTATAAAGTGCCCAGTCAGAAGATGAGGTGCTGTTCCTCCAGTTTGCGTTGAGCTTCACTGGAACAATGCAGCAAGCCAAGGACAGACATGTGGGCAAGAGAGCAGGGTGGAGTGTTAAAATGGCAAGCGACAGGGAGGTCTGGGTGATGCTTACGGACAGACTAAAGGTGTTCTGCAAAGCGATCACCCAGTCTGCGTTTGATCTCTCCAATGTTGAGGAAACTGCATTGGGAGCAACGAATGCAGTAGACGAAGTTGAAGGAAATGTAAGTGAAATGCTGCTTCACTTGAAAGGAGTGTTTGGGCCCTTGGACGGTGAGGAGAGAGGAAGTGAAGGGGCAGGTGTTGCATATCTTGCGTTCGCATCGGGAGGTGCCGTAGGAGGGGGTTGATGAATAGGGGGTGATGGAGGAGTGGACCAGGATGTCATAGAGGGAATGATCCCTACGGAATGCCACCGGGGGGGTGGTGAAGGGAAGATGTGTTTGGTGGTGGCATCATGCTGGAGTTGGTGGAAATGGCGGAGGATGATCCTTTGAATGCGGAGGCTGGTGGGGTGATAAGTGAGGACAAGGGGGACCCTATCATGTTTCTGGGAGGGAGAAGAAGGCGTGAGGATGGATGCATGGGAGATGGGCTGAACATGGTTGAGGGCACTGTCAACTACCCTGGGTGGAAAACCTCAGTTAAGGAAGAAGGAGGACATGTCAGAGGAACTGTTTTTGAAGGTAGCATCATCAGAACAGATGCAACGGAGGCGAAGGAACTGAGAGAATGGGATGGAGTCCTTACAGGAAGTGGGGTGTGAAGAGCTGTAGTCGAGGTAGCTGTGGGAGTCGGTAGGCTTGTAATGGATATTGGTGGACAGTCTATCATCAGAAGTTGAGAAGGAGAGGTCAAGGAATGGAAGAGAAGTGTCAGAGATGGACCATGTGAAAATGATGGAGGGGTGGAAATTGGAAACAAAATTATTAAATTTTTCCAGGTCCACTCGCACACACTTCCTCCTAGCTCTCCCTGGACCATGACCCCACCACTAAACATCAAGCCATTGTTTCCAGGACTGTCACTGACCTCATCTCCTCTGGACATCTTCCTCCCACAGCTCCCAACCTGATAGTCGCCCAATCTCAGATGGCCCGCTTCTGCCTCCTACCCAAAATCCACAAACAGGACTGTCCTGGCAGACCAATCGTGTCAGCCTGTTCCTGCCCCACAGAACTCATTTCTCGTTATCTTGACTCTCTTCTCTCTCCCTTTGTCCCTTCCCACCTACATCCATGATTCCTCTGACACCTTACGTCACATCAACAATTTCCAGTTCCCTGGCCCCAACCGCTTCCTCTTCACCATGGACGTCCAATCCCTCTACACCTCCATCCCCCACCAGGATGGTCTGAGGGCCCTTAGCTTCTTCCTCGAACAGAGGCCCGAACAATCCCCATCCACCACTACTCTCCTCCGTCTGGCTGAACTTGTTCTCACACTGAACAATTTCTCCTTTAACTCCTCTCACTTCCTCCAAATAAAAGGTGTGGCTATGGGTACCCGCATGGGCCCCAGCTATGCCTATCTCTTTATGGGGTATATGGAACATTCCTTGTTCCAGTCCTACTCCGGCCACCTCCCACAACTCTTTCTCCACTACATCGTTGATTACTTCGGTGCTGCCTCATGCTCTCGTCGGGACCTGGAAAACTTTATTAATTTTGCTTCCAATCTCCACCCCTCCATCATTTTCACATGGTCCATCTCTGAACTTCCCTTCCCTTTCTTGACCTCTCTGTCTCAATTTCTGGTGATAGACTGTCCACAAATATCCATTACAAGCCTACCGACTCTCATAGCTACCTCGACTACAGCTCCTCACACCCCGCTTCCTGTAAGGACTCCAACCCATTCTCTCAGTTTTTTCGCCTCCGTCGCATCTGTTCCGATGATGCTACCTTCAAAAACAGTTCCTCTGACATGTCCTCCTTCTTCCTTAACCGAGGTTTTCCACGCACGGTAGTTGACAGGGCCCTCAACCGTGTCCGGCCCATCTCCCGCGCATCCGCCCTCACGCCTTCTTCTCCCTCCCAGAAACATGATAGGGTCCCCCTTGTCCTCACTTATCACCCCACCAGCCTCAGCATTAAAAGGATCATCCTCTGCCATTTCCACCAACTCCAGCATGATGTCACCACCAAACATATCTTCCCTTCACTGCCCCCCCGGTGGCATTCCGTAGGGATCGTTCCCTCCATGACACCCTGGTCCACTCCTCCATCACCCCCAATTCCTCAACACACTCCTACGGCACCTCCCGATGCGAACGCAAGATATGCAACACCTGCCCCTTCACTTCCTCTCTCCTCACCGTCCAAGGGCCCAAACACTCCTTTCAAGTGAAGCAGCATTTCACTTGCATTTCCTTCAACTTAGTCTACTGCATTCGTTGCTCCCAATGCGGTTTCCTCTATATTGGAGAGATCAAACGCAGACCGGGTGACGGCTTTGCAGAACACCTTCGGTCTGTCCGCAAGCATCACCCAGACCTCCCTGTCTCTTGCCATTTTAACACTCCACCCTGCTCTCTTGCCCACATGTCTGTCCTTGGCTTGCTGCATCGTTCCAGTGAAGCTCAATGCAAACTGGAGGAACAGCACCTCATCTTACGACTAGGCACTTTACAGCCTTCCGGACTGAATATTGAATTCAATAATTTTAGATCTTAAACTCCCTCCTCCATTCCCCACCCTCTTTCCGTTTCTTCCCCCTCCTTCTTGTTGTTCTTTCCAATAATTTATATAGATTTTTCCTTTCCCAGCTATTTCCATTATTTTTAATGTATTCCACCAATCATTTATCTATACCTTTTATGCCCATTTAGTCTTATTTCACCCCACCCCTACTAGAGCTATCAGTACCTTGCTTGTCCTGCTATCCATTCTTTATTAGCACATTCTTTTAGAAAATATCATCACCTTCAACAGCGCTTTGTTCTTTTGTCTGTGACATCTTTTGGTTATCTACTCCTATCTTAGCTTGCTTGTCCCTGCAACCACCACCCCACCTTCTCTCTCCACCACCAGCCGCACCCCCCCCCCCCACCCCCCACCTTAAACCAGCTTATATTTCACCCCTCTCCTATTTTACCTAGTTCTGTTGAAGGATCATGAGGACTCGAAATGTCAACTGCACTCTTCCCCGCCGATGCTGCCAGACCTGCTGAGTTTTTCCAGGTATTTTTTATTTTTTGTTCATAATTTTGGGCAGATTGTTTCCAGGCTGATCAAGTTATATCCAAACATCTACTAAAATCTTTTATTATTTGGAGAAAAGGGCCAATGGAATATGGAGAGAAACTCCCCCATCTACAAAAAAATGTCTCCTTAACCAAGAGTGAAGTGTCGAACCAATGCACTCTTCAATCTATGATTTTCTGAATGTGAGGAATATTGGAGGCCAGCAAGAGCAGATATGGAGATCTCAGCTTGAATATGTGTAATTCTATAAATTAAAAAGTAACTTTAGCCACAAGGCAGACACTTAATTCTTCATTTTCACTTTGAGTGTGAGAAGGACCTACGCTATAACCCTGTGTAGTTCGTTAACAACTTTGACTGAGCTGGAGCTCTGATGATTTAATGCTTGGGCTTTGTGGCTATTAAGTGCCATAGCTCAATCTCAACAGCAGAATAATATATTTACAATATTCTTGTGAAACAGGAAATCATCTGACTAATGTTGTGGCACAGCAGATGGTGAATGCTGAGCTGCTCAAATCCCAGAGGGAAACTTGAAACAGCTGCCACAACTGTTTTGCAATTTGTATTTTTATTTCAACCTGTGTGCCATGAAGTAGTAATAAGATCACTGAGTCTTAGAGATGTTTTACAAAACTAAATTAAACAGTTATTAATAAAACAAATGAGTTTTAGCACATACATAGGTCTACAAATTAGTACTGCGATAACTCCTAAATCCCATAATTAATCTAGCTCCCCAGTTATGCCTCCATTAAGGCCACAGTAAAACAACATAGATTTCAACAGACCCAGGCAAAGCACACAATACCCTGGACAGTAGTATTTAAAATGAATTCTCTTAGCTTCACTACCTGGAGACAGCAGTTTGGTACATAGAGGCTGGAGGCTTTTCACACTTGTTGGATCTTAGAATGCCTTCTCCTTACGCATAACCTCATCTCCTTTATACATGTTTTTCCCTTTTAAATTTAATCCCATTGTTCCAATATGTCTTTGCAACTTTACTTTTTCCATAATATAAATCTTTCATAGTACTCATATTATCAATAATCTTTGGGAAAAATAAATACGCTGTTTGGCTTAGCCTCTATTGGCTACCTTACCATCTCTTTGGAATTCACGACTTTGGTTTATCTAAAAATGCAAATTTTCTTCACACCTCACATTCTAAAACTTCAGTCATGTTTACATATTTAGCATTTCAAACCTATCTTCTCTTCTGATACATCAAAGCCTTCAGACCAGTTGTCTTTAATTCACTTAAGTCCCCCCCGCCCCCCACAACACACACACACATGCACACACACACAGACTATCCAGACCCCACTACTTCTACTTTACAACAAATCCCAATAACAGGAAAGTTATTATATTTTCATGACACTGATACGAGCAATGTCACAAGAGGCCATGCATATCCAGTCCTCCAAACCTCAGGTATTACACTCTGGCTGTCAAAAGTTTCTATAAGCATATTTTCATTACAATTTCAGGCTGACATCTTGTGCCTTCATATTTGGAAAACAATGTCAAGTCAGAACTAAAGAGGCAGAGAACATATGGATCAAATGCATATGAAGAACCACCATGGAGGAATTACTAAGGGCCCATAAAAGCACTGATTCAAACATGAGCCTATAATCAACTAGCAATAATAAAAAAGAACCAATTAAGTCACTAAATATTATTTGAAAATCGTTTTGCTAAGAATCAGAATTTCTGCATTAATTCGAGGGCATACTAATGTACAGATTTTAACGCTATAGAGATATTTTAAAAGTGTACAAGAAAATCATTAAAATTACTTACAAGTGACTAATTTGCTTGAAATGTCTAACAATTTTTAGTTGTCTATGAGGACCCTGTGGCTTCAGATAACATACTATCATTTTATCAGCTCTCTAGGGATTTGTTACAACTGAGTGGCTTGCGAGGTCACTTCAGAGGGCAGTTAACGATCAGCCATGCTGGAGTCGCATACATACCAGACTGGGTAAGGACGGCAGGTTGCTTTCCTGAAAGGATATTAGTAGACCAGTTGGATCTTTATGTCAGTATGACAGTTTGTGGTTACCTTTTACTGATATCAGCTAGCCTGACTGATCCAAGAGTACCAAGGCCAATTATAACAGTTCCACAGGGTATCCTGCTAAGTTATCTCCAGCTGAGATAACTTAGCTCATTAGAGACTGGGAATTAAATCAGAAACCTTCCTGGTCTGTATATCTCAGCACAACTGGCAATGCAGTTAACCATGAAATTCTGCAGGATATGTATAAACTGGTCTTAAGGTACGACCATAAAGGTATTGCATAGGGTTTTAGCCCTTCCTCTGCTCCCTGCTGTTCCTGACCTTGGATTGATTCTGACACCAGTTAACATTGTTTAAAAAGAACAGAAATTGTTTCCATTTCCAGCACTGCCATCCTTCAATTTAATGAGCATGAAACACACCAAATAATTAAAAACAAAAGGAAATTCACTCAATCTCAATCTAATATTCTGTTGTGGAGTTGATAAATTGAAAGGTCAACTGAGGAAGGTTAGAGTTCTGCATCATTTTTTTGAGATTTCTCATATGAAATGGTTATATCCAGGCATCAGCCTTGGCTCAGTGGTTGTGCTCTTGCTTTGGAGCCAGAAGGTCATGTGTTCAAGCCCGTGACTTGTGCACATAATCTGTGCTGATATTTCAGTACTGTACTGAGGGGATGCTTCAGAAGTGCTGTACTTCAGAGGGGATTTTTCAAGTGCCCTCTTAGATGAATGTAAAGGAACCCATGATACTATTCAAAGAAGGGCAGGGAAGTTCCCCACTGCCTGGGCCTATTCTTAACTCTCAGGCAACACCAGAAATTGACTATTAGGTCTTTCAGTTCTGATGAAGAGCCATACAGGTATTAGACTCAAAACGATAACTCTGTTTCTTGCTCCACAGGTAGAAACAGCCTTCACTTCTTTATACATACTTTTCCCCTTTGAATGTAAATTCCCATTGTTTCACTATGTCTTTGGACTTTTCCTTCTGATAATAAAAATCTCTCATAGCACTAAGTTTTACCAGTAATCTTTCAGAAAAATAAACACACTGTTTCTAAACTTCACCTGGCTAGGTGACACATTTCATCCCTCCTTTGAAAACAATCTAGTCTGTTTTTTTTAAATCCAAATGTCCTTTTACACCTTACACTTTAAACTTCCCCCCATGTTTACATCAAAGCCTTCAGAACAGCTGCCTTTAATCTAATTAAGTCTCTCACACATACACACACGCATGCACACACAGATACATACAGACACAGATACCACTACTTCACAATAAATTCCATTAACATTATGAGATTTTTATTTTATCTTCCTGACAAATATATTCAGTGACTTGACTTCCACAGCCTTCTGTGGTAGAGAATTCCACAGGTTCACCACCCTCTCAGCAAAGATATTTCTCCTCATCTAGGTCCTAAATGGCCTACCTTGTATCCTGAGACTGTGACCCCTTGTTCTAGACCCGCACCCCACCCCACCCGCCACCATCCCCCTGTCAGAGGAAACACCATCTCTGCATCCAGTCTGTCCAGCTCTGTCAGAATTGTGTACATTTCAATGAGATCCCCTCTCATCCTTCTAAACTCCAGTGAATACAGGCCTAGTCAGCCCAATCTCTCCTCATATGACAATCCTGCCCTGTAGAGCTGCAGTAAGAGATCCTTGCTCCTGTATTCAAATCCTCTTGCAATGAAGGCCATCATACCATTTGATTTCTGAACTACTGCTGTACCTGCATGCTTTCTTTCAGTGATTGGTGTACAAGGACACCAAGGTCCTTTTTCACAGCAATGTTTCTCAATCTATCACCATTTAAATTATACTCTGCCATTCTGTTTTTCCTACCAAAGTGGATAACTTCACACTTATCCATGTTATACTGTATTCGCCATGTATTTGCCCACTCACTCAACTTGTCTAAATCGCCTGGAAGCTTCTTTACACCCTCTTCATCACTCACCTTTCCACCTAGTTTTGTGTCATCAGCAAACCTGGAAATATTACATTTGGCTTCCTCATCAAAATCATTGATATATATTGTGAATAGCTGGCGCCCAAGTACTGATCCCTGCGGTACCCCACTAGTCACTGCCTGCCATTCCAAAAAAAGACCCATTTATTCCAACTCTCCATTTCCTGCCTGTAAACCAATTCTCACTCCATGCCAATATATTATCCCCTCATGTGCTTTAATTTTGTGCACTAACCTCTTGTGTGGGACTTTATCAAAAGCTTTCTGAAAGTCCAAATACAGCACATCCACTGGTTCTCCCATATCTATTCTGCTAGTTACGTCCTCAAAATCTCCAGTAGGTTTGCCAAACAAGATTTCCCTTTCATAAATCCATGCTGTCTTTATCTAATCCTGTCGATATTTTCTAAGTGTCTGTTCTCACATCCTTTATAATAGACTCTAGCATTTTCCGTACTAGTGATGTTCAGCTAACCAGTCTGTAATTTTGTAAACATTGGAGTTACATTTGCCACACTCCAATCTGCTGGAACTGTTCCAGCACCTATGGAATTTTGGAAGATGACAACCAACATATCCATTATTTCCATGGCCACCTCCTTTAGTACTCTGGGATGTAGATTACCAGGCATTGTGGATTTATTGGCTTTCAATTCCATTAATTTCTGCAGCACTATTGTTTTAGTAATACTAATTTCCTCTTTCTCACTAGACCCTTGGTTCCCTAGCATTTCTGGGAAGTTATTTGTAACTCTTTCGAGTACAAACCCGTTTCCATCTGTTTCAGATGAAGTTACATTGTTTCTCATTGTGAGATTTGAACTCTTGATGAAGTTACGTTGTTTCATAGTTTGCCGTTGTGAGATTGGAACTCTTGATACTCTTTTGAGTAAACCTGTTTCCATCTGTTTCAGATGAAGTTACATTGTTTCATAGTTTGCCATTGTGAGATTTGAACTCTTGATCTGGGGGTTACAAACCCAGTACCATAACCACTTGGCTATTAAAGCCAAGCAAAAGGATTGATACTCTTTCGAGTACAAACCTGTTTCCATCTGTTTCAGATGAAGTCACATTGTTCCATAGTTTGCCATTGTGAGATTTGAACTCTTGATACTCTTTTGAGTAAACCTGTTTCCATCTGTTTCAGATGAAGTTACATTGTTTCATAGCTTGCCATTGTGAGATTTGAACTCTTGATACTCTTTTTGAGTAAACCTGTTTCCATCTGTTTCAGATGAAGTTACATTGTTTCATAGTTTGCCATTGTGAGATTTGAACTCTTGATCATGGGGTTACAAACCCAGTACCATAACCACTTGGCTATTTAGGCCAAGCAGAAGTTATTTGTATCTTCCTCCATGAAGACAGGACTAAATTAGCTGTTTAATTGACCCAATTACTGAGGAACCAGTTTTAGCTGCTTTTTTAATCAAATATACCCAACTGCTCATCCAGTGCAGACTTTGTTAAAAACCTACTTAAAGCTGGGAACTTTAAAATTTAAACTAGATTTCAGTCAAATACTAACTACAAAGAAAATTAGATTTTTAGGGTTTTTAAAAATTAAGACTCCTTACTCACCACCCACCAGCATCCAGTCCTATACTTAGGCCTATACTTACCAAACAATTAACTTACGGGACTCCTGTGACGTCAGTTTTATATTTTATCTGTAAACTCCTGGCTCTCTCTGAACTCCCACTACTTAATGGGCTTCCCCTGTGGCAAAATAAGAGCCAGCTACTGGAGGCTGAGAAAAGGTAGAAAATGAAATGATCACCTCTTTCCATCTTCACCAAACTCCCTCACTTACCAAACTCCAACTTAAGCACTCTAATGCAGCTCAAAGCAGCACTCCAGTGCAGACCAGATGCTGCCTGGTATGCTGAGTTTTTACAGCATTTTCTGTTTTTATTTCATTCAATTCATTGTTGGGTGTATGAATTTGCTGTGTGTAAATTGACTGCCATGTTTCCTACATTACAATGGTGACTACCTATCAAAACTACCTCTGGCTAAAAAGTGCTTTGGAACAGCAAAAGGTGCTATATAAAGGCAAATGCTTTCTCCCATACAGAGCGCAGAAGCAAAATGGAACATACTCTCAAATATAGGAAGCAAGAGTGGATAAATGCTGACTGTTTGAGGCTAACGTCACTGTGATGAAATCTGTCATTGTAGTCAAGTGATCTGCTCTCATTAATTACAAGAATGATTTAAGAAGACTCTGATTGCACTTAGCCACTCAAAGTAAAGTCCAACAGATCACCAGGTGGAGCACCAGTGACTACTGGTTACAACTTTGCCAGAATATCCAGATGTCCAGGGAATGCTAGGGGCATGTATGAAGGGATCAAAAAGGAAACAGGTTCATCTGCAAGGACAATGGCTCTGTTGAAAACAAAGGCAAGGGAGGTCATCACCAACTGCAACAAACAGTTGGAGAGATGGGTGGAACACAAGTTGTATTCTATGGAGAACACTCTCACTGAGGAAGCTCTAGACACCATGGAAAGCCTGCCTTGCATTGCTGAGCTGGATCTCCTCTGCAATGGTGAGACCCAGACAGCATATGCTAGACAGGAGAAAAGGATGAACAGTTTCCACCTTTGCTGTCATATCCTCAGCATTTCTTGGCAGGACCAGGTCACCAACTCAGAGGTCCCGGAGAACACTAATTCCATCAGGATACACTCATTGGTAAACCAATGAGGTCTATACTGGTTCAGTCATATTCATCGGTTGGATGACCACCGTTTATCTAAGACATTTTGTGTGCTGAGCTGGCCACTGCATCACATCCTCCTGGGCATTCAGACCTTTGCTACAAGGACAACTGCAAGTGAGAGATGAAGATGGTGGACATTGACACTGACAACTGGGAGGCAGCCACTGACGGCCATGACCACTGGAGGCTGACTGTTGGGATGGGCATTAGAGGCGAGCAGAAACAAAAAGCTCAGCTGACTGGGAAGAAGGCCCAGAGAAAACGGAGGCCAGTAAATCATGTACCTTCTCAGCCCACTGCCTTCCTCTGTGGCAAATGTAGCAGAGACTGCCATGCCAGAGTGGGGAACCTGAGCCACACCCCATGTGATGCTCAACACAAGAGTTGACCACCATGGCACAATCCACAGTCTTACAAGATGGAAGACTGTCAACACCGCTTTCTCTTTCAAAATATACAATGTGAATGATGGCTGCTGGGTAGATTTTACAGAAATTTAAGTAACAGGATTATTATGGCTGAAGTAACGTATTTCAGAATTAAGTGATTCTATTGGAGATGCTAAGTTCCGCTGTTACTAACTCCAGTAAATACTGCTACTTATGTCACTCCCCAGTGGCCAGTGAGTTTAACTAGTGAGTACCTGAGCACTGCAGATACGACTGTTCCAGGTCTGAGAGTCACTCTGTATTGAATGAGCTGGCCTGAACCGGGGCAATGAAGAAATTGTACTGCAATGGTCTTTATACCCATATGTTAGGGGGAGATAAGCTGTGGTAGCTGTTGTCTAGTGATAGAAAATGAATAATTGTAAATTTCAGGTGGGAACAGTCAGCCCCAGGCTCCACAGAGATGTCTTCATGACAAAATTGACCAACTAACACTCATTCATCAGAACTGACTCACAGAGAAATGTTATTTCTTCATGGGGCCAGAAGGGTGAGGGGGGACGACAGAAGAAGACCCTACCAACACAAGAATAGATAACCTATGGCATCTTAAATAATACGTTACAACTTTTAAGTATTGGTCCTATGTCAATCAATCGATAGATATAAAGTATTAACTTTAAATTGAACAAGCCAAATTGCTTTAACCAATGTCTATTTCACAATCCTACTAAGGTATGATAATGTACAAAGCTCTTTTTATTTTCAAGAAATTCAAAGAAACTGATCAATTCAAGAATTTGATGGTGATTCTAATGCTTGTCTTTATCAATCACTGTATATAAATCAATTATGCTGAAAATACAAGCACCGCACAATCATTAAATTTCTATAGTATTTCTTGTGTCAATCACCTCTTTTTGGCTGTCGAGCATCTAAATTTCTCATCTAAGTCATGCATAAATTAATTTTCTTTTCTCATTGCTTCTGTGCTTTTCTCTGTTCTAACCGATTATTTTCTACACTCAATCTACTTTTGTTATTCACCAACCAAATTATATAAAGATTTACTCCCCAATTTCAATTTCTTCACTAAACACATAGAATCATAGAATGGTTATAACAGAGAATGAGTCCATTCGGCCTGTCCTGTCCATGCCAGCTCTCTGAAAAAGCTACTCATGTTCCAACTCCCCTGCCTTTTTGGCATAATCCTGCAAACTTTTTTGCTTCAAATAATTATCCAGTTCTCTTTTGAAGGTCACATTGAATCTGCCTTCACTGCATTCTCAAGCAAATAATTCCAAATCCAAACCACCTACTCCAAAAAAAATAGTTTTTTTTCTTTTGTCACTGTTGCTTCTTTTGCTAGCTACCTTAAATCTGTGCCCTCTGGTTTACAAACTTTCTGCCAACAAGAAAAGTTTCTGTTTTACTGTGTGGTCAGGGCGTTTGGGGGATTATCTATTCTCCTACAGTATGCTGCTCAAGTCTGTATTTGCTCAAAACCATTGCTTGTTACTTATAGCAAGTATTTATATGTTTGGACCTCTACATGTTAGAGCTTCTCCTCCTTCCAGATCTCCCTTAGTTCTTAATAATGTAATCTGACATCATTATTACATCAGCATCATGCATGCTTCTGATGTTAATCCTTTACAGTTTCTCCCTATCTACTCTTTCTTAGGCCTAACCATCTTCAGCTACATCATCAATGACCTTCCTTCACAAATGGGGATATTCGCACAAAGTTCAGCACCATTCGCAACTCCTAAGATACTGAAGCTGTTCATGTCCAAATTCAGCAAGACCTGGACAATCTCCAGGTTTGGGCTGACAAGCGGCAAGTAACATTTATAAGACCATACGACCATAAGACGTAAGAGCAGAAGTAGAGCATTCGGCCCATCGAGTCTGCTCTGCCATTCAGTGAGATCATGGCTGATCTGCTCTACTTTCCTGCCTTTTCTCCATAACCCTTAACTCCCTTGCTTATTAAAAGTCTGTCTATTGCCATCTTGAATATACTTAACAACCCAGCCTCTACAGCCTTCTGTGGTAAAGAATTCCATAGATTGACTACCCTCTGAGAGAAGAAATTCCCCCTCATCTCTGTCTTAAGTGGGTGGCCCCTTACTCTGAGATATTGCCCTCTGGTCTCAAACTCTCTCACCAGGGGAAACAACTTCCCAGCATCTACCTTGCCAAGCCCCCTAAGAATCTTATATGTTTCAATAAGGTTGCCTCTCATTCTTCTAAACTCCAATGAATACAGGCCCAACCTACTCATCCTCTTCTCATAAGAAAATCCCTCCATACCCGGATCAACCTAGTGAACTTTCTCTGGGCTGCTTCCAATACCAGTACACATTTCCTTAGATAAGGGGACTAAAACTGTTCACAGTATTCTACGTGTGGTCTAACTAATGCCTTGCGCCAAACAAGGGCCAGGCAATGACCATCTCCAACAAGAGAGAATCTAGCCATCGCCCCTTGACATTCAATGGCATTACCATCACTGAATCCCCCACTATCAACATCTTAGGGGTTACCATTGACCTGAAACTGAACTGGACTAGCCATATAAATACTGTGGCTACAAGAGCAGGTCAGAGGTTAGGAATCCTGTGGGGAGTAACTCACCTCCTAACTCCCCAAAGCCTATCCACCATCTACAAGGCACAGGTCAGGAGTGTGATGGAATACTCTCCACCTGCCTGGATGAGTGCAGCTCCAACAACACTCAAGAAGTTTAAAACCCCCATTCAGGCCAAAGCAGCCCACTTGATTGTCACCCCATCTACAAACATTCACTCTCTCAGGCACTGATGCACGGTAGCAGCACTATGTATCATCTGCAAGATGCACTGCACAAACTCATCTAGGCTCCTTAGACAGCATCTTCCAAACCCATGAGCACTACCATCCAGAAGGACAAGGGCAGCAGATAGATGGGAACACCATCACTTGGACATTCCCCTCCAAGTCATTTACCATCATGACTTGGAAATATATGCCGTCCCTTCACTGTCACTGGGTCAAAATCCAGGAACTACCTCCCTGGTGCACCTACACCACACTGGCAGCAGCAGTTCAACAAGGCAGCTCACCACCACCTTCTCAAGGGTAATTAGGGATGGGCAATAAATGCTGGCCTAGCCAGTGACACCTACATCCCATGAAAAGAAAACAACTCTGTCATGAGTTTGAAAACATCTATCAAATCTCCTCCTAATCTCCTCTTCTCCAAGAAAATCAGCCCCAGCTTCTCCAGTCTATCCACGTAACAGAAGTCCCTCACCCTGGTACCATTCTTGTGAATTTTTTCTGGATCCTCTGTAATGCCTTCACTTCCTTCCTAATGTGCAGTGGCCAGAATTGAACACAATATTCCAGTTGCAGCCAAATCAGTGTTTTTATGTGTTCATTATAAAATCCTTGCTTTTGTTCTCTATGCCCCTGTCTATAAATCCCAGGATCCCATATGATTTGTTAACCACTTGCTCAACCTGTCCTGCCACCTTCAATGATTCACTGAGAAATTCTACCCAATCTCATTCAATGAAAAAAATTCCATCAGGTATAGCTGTTATAGGTGTTAGCCACTTTTCACTATCATGGAATATTAAGTGCATTGCATGACTTTAAAAAATAAAATGGATCATGTAAAGAAAAGCACAGGATAATCCGAAACTTGCATATGAATGTTGGAGTGGGGTCATACATGAAGCAGCTTGCTGACTCCCAACATCCGGGAGCCTTCTGTTGTCTCCCTCGTGGGCACAAAGCAACCAACTTCCAGTCTGGTTGCAACCCAGACATCTTTACATAGCTTGGGTTTCAATGAGGATGCAGATGTCTCACAAATCCTCCAGAGCTGAAGCAAACCGCTGAATCCCACTTTTTTCTTGAATTGTGTGGTTGATGGAAACAAAAGCAAAGCAGGGCTGAATAGCAACCAAGTCACAAGTTGTAAAATGACTGTCAAATGGTGAGAAGAAATTGTAAACTGAAGTAATACAAGAAAGGAGGGAAAATGGGAGAGGCAAGTAGCTCTCAGAAAATTGTGAAGTCGAACTAATCTGCTCTGCTTTTGTTTCCATCAACCACATAATTCAAGAAAAAAGACTGGAAGTTGGTTGCTTTGTGCCCACAAGGGAGACAACAGAAGGCTTCCAGATGATGGGAGTCAGCAAGCTGCTTCACGCATGACCCCACTCCAACATTCATATGCAAGTTTCAGATTATTCTGTGCTTTTCTTTACATGATCCATTTTATTTTTTAAAGTCATACAATGCACTTGATATTTCCTGATCGTGATAAGTGGCTAATTCCTATAATTGCTATACCTGAGAGAATTTTTTCATTGAATGAGATTGGGTAAAATTTCTCAGTGGATCATTGAAGGTGGCAGGGCAGGTTGAGCAAGTGGTTAACAAATCATACGGGATACTGGGATTTATAAACAGGGGCATAGAGAACAAAAGCAATTCTTCACAGGAAGAATTCAACTTCTGTATTAAAAACAAAAAATGCTGAAAATACTCAACAGGTCAGACAGCATCTGTGGAACAGGAATGTTATGGCACAGTGGATGGTAAAGGCTGAGCTGCTCAAATTCCAGAGGGAAGCTTGAAACAGCTGCCACACCTGTTTTTGCAATTTTTATTTTTATTTTGAGATACGTGCCTTGAAGTTAATAGTAATAAATCCACTGAGTCTTAAAGGATTTTTTACAAAACTAAATTAAACATTTATTAATAAAAGAAAAGACTTTGAGCACATACATAGGTCTACAAATTACTACTATGATAACTCCTAGCTCCCCTAATTAATTAGACTCCCAGTTCCACCTCCTTTAAGGTAGCAGTAAAACAAAGTAGATTTCAACAGGCCCAGGCAAATCATTCAATACCCTGGACAGTGATATTCACAGTGAGTTTTCTTAGATTCAGTTCCTGTAGACCGTAACTTGATACCTAGAGGCTGGAGGCTTTTCACACTTGTTAGATCTTAGAATTCCTTCTTCCTACACATAACCTCAGCTCCTTTATGCATGTTTCTCCCTTTTTAATGTAAATCCCGTTGTTCCAATATGTCTTTGCAACTTTACTTTTTCCATAATATAAATATTTCAAAGCACTCCTATAAAGAGGAAAAGAAAAGTACAGCATAGGAACAGGCCCTTCGGCCCTCCAAGCCTGCGCCAATCATATTGCCTGTCAAACTAAAACATTTTGCCCTTCCGGAGTCCGTATCCCTCTATTCCCTTCCCGCCCATGTATTTGTCAAGCTGCCACTTAAATTCCTATAAAGAAACTCATATTATCTTTGGGAAAAATAAACACACTGTTTGGCTTAGCCTCTTATGGCTAGGTGTAACAAATTACCATCTCGTTGAAATTCACTACTCTGGTTTATCTAAAAATGCAAATTTTCTTTACCCCTCATATTCTAAAACTTCAGCCATGTTTACGTATTTAGCATTACAAACCTAGCTTTGCTTTTGTTAACTCAAAAGCTCCAGACTAACTGTTTACAATTCATTTAAAACCCACACACACACCCCTACACACAGAGAAACAAATCCAACCCCCACTATTAACCTACCTTTAAAATGTTATGTTATGAAACAATGTTATGAATATTACTATATTTTCATGACAGGGGACCAAAGTTAACATTTCAGGTCAACCATCTTTCGTCAGACCTGGTGAAAGTTAGAGAACTAACAGGTTTTAAGGAAATAAAGGGGAAGGGAAATGGGAACGGTAAGTAAAACAACGGCATCAACTTTTATTTACATAGCTCCTTATACATAATAAAATGCCCCAAGCCGATTCACAGGAGTATTATAAAACTGATATGACACTGAGCCATATAAGGAGATATTAGATCAAATGACCAAAAGCTTAATCAAAAAAGGTATGTTTTAAGGAGTGTGTCTTAAAGGACAAAATAAGGTAGAGAGGTTGGTTATAGGAAGGGTATTCCAGAGCTTGGAGCCTAGGCAACTGAAGGCACAGCCGCCAGTGATGGAGCAATTAAAATCAGGGATGCTCAAGAGGCCAGGACTAGACGAGTGTAGATACCTCGTAGGATTTTGAGGCTGGAGGAGATTATAGACATAGGAAAGGGCGAGATCATAGAGGGACTTAAAATCAAGGATGATAATGTTAAAATCAAGATGTTGCTTGACTGGGAGCTAGTGTAGGTCAGCGAGCTCAGAGGTGATAGGGGAGCTGGACTTGCTGTGAGTTAAGACTCCATTAGCAGAACTTTGGATGACCTCAAAGTTACAGAGAGCAGAATGTCAGAGACCAGCCAGGAATACAGTGGAATAGTCAATTCTAGAGATAATGAAGGCATGATTGAGGGTTTCAGTGGCAGATGAGCTGAGACAGAGACAAAGTTGCACAGTGTTACAAAGTGCAAATAGGTGGTCTTAGTGATGGCAAGAATATGAGGTTGGAAGCTCATTTTGGTGTCAGACGTGA
This sequence comes from Carcharodon carcharias, assembly GCF_017639515.1. Lineage (NCBI taxonomy): Eukaryota > Metazoa > Chordata > Chondrichthyes > Lamniformes > Lamnidae > Carcharodon > Carcharodon carcharias. Next base: position 118,742,389 of record NC_054475.1, read on the forward strand.
CACCAATACTGTAACAGACGGGCTTATTCACAGATTGTTGCCAGGGAGAGGGATGGTGTCAGTAGTTAGGGTATAGATATTGTGAGACTGAAAACAATGACTTCGGTCTTCTCAATACTTAATTGGAGGAAATTTCTGCCCATCCAGTACTGGGTGTCAGTTAAACAGTCTGATAATTTAGAAACAGTGGAGGAGTTGAGGAAGGTGGTGGTGAGGCAGAGCTGAATGCATCAGCATACATATGAAAACTAATGCTGTGCCTTCACTTGAACAAAAGGGAAGAACTGTGATAGGGTAGGCAGGAGAGAATGAAATGACAAAAGGGTTGATAGTGCGAGGCAGAGGGGGGTGGTGGTAATGAGACAAAAAGGACACAAACGTTGGCTCGATAGGGGCCATAATTGGGAATAGCAGATTCACTGTCAGGTACTGTAAGCAATCCATGTAAGTTAGTGAGCAGCACCATGGGATGTCGCCTAGTAAATCGTATTTAACAAGTGACATAGTAATTGATGCTTTAGGAGCAGCTAATCTGCTTGTCTTCTTAGTTAGGAAATGGCATCTGGTACGGAGAGGAGAATTTTTAAAAAACTAAACAAGTTAAAGCCACAAGCAACAGTGACTTGACCAGTAAAGCATTGAGTAAATTGTGACAGAAATGGTGCCCAATAAGAAAGCACCAGATAAGATTAATATCCTTAATGGGCTGAGCTTATGGTCAATAATATAACTGGGATATAACAATATAACATATCTTTCTACTCCTCATCATGCATTCAGTTTAAACCATAGATTTGTAAGTAATTAAAATGATAACATTAGATGTAAATTTTCATTCTAAAATAGAAAATTAAATGTGATCATGCAGTGGCTCTTGTCATATCATTGTGAAATGATTTGCTTCGCAGTGCAGTCTGTTCTAAATTGTGATATCATCTCCAAAGAAAATTTCAAGGATTTAAGGCAGCTGAGAGTAGAGCCATTTACTGAATATTCTCCAGACCCAATAATTCACATTCACAGTCTGTTTATGGCATGAATGTACAGGTAAGCGTCTGTAGTCTAGGTGTTTCTTACATTCATTTATTTAATGTGGGCACATGTTCCCATGAAGCCAGCATTATATCCAACAAATCTGAACGATATTGAGACAAAAGGAATATTGTGTTACAAAAAACGATGACAGAGAACAGAAACCCCAATTCCCTTTCCTTGCTGCCTGTAATGTGTGCTTTTAAAAAGGAGGATGTGTGTTTTTCTTAACCCCTGAATGTGTGGTCAATTTAAAAACCAAGCAGCAAACTTTTTTAGGTTTAAATAAAGAGGATCATTTATTCACGCATTCACCCTGAAAGTCCAACCCCATTTCACTCATTCGGCACACATTCAAGAAAAAATACAGGTAAAGGGAGTAGTGCAACTGACAAGTTGTAATACACGTAATTCATGTGTATGGCTCATCTTAGGAAAAGCATGTGTTGCAGACTTTGCAAAGAAGATGTTTTCGCTCCTGATGGGTAATCTAGGTGGATTCAACAGCCGGATTCATATATCAGTGTTATTTCAGGATTCCCTCAAAGAGATGGATTTTCAGCAGGTCACAAAGTTAGTTATTTGTAGTTTTCTTAACAGCTGCTCAAGTTTCTGGATTGGACTTGAAAAAAAACAGCTTGGGAAACCTTACAATGCTGCAGCCTCCAGTTTTAAAGCATAGATGATGCTGCCTTTGCTGCTGCTGTTTCTCACTAAGATTTGCAGGCTGACACATTTCTCCCTGGTTCTTGGGTAATAAGGATTTTTGTTTGAGGACAGTTTTGATCAGGTGACCATGTGATCAATACTTCAGAATAATTAGAAGTTCAAAATCATTGCTACACTAATGGGTGGGGGCCATTCACATATTCTCTTGATTAACTTGTATCTGCAGCTCTCTTTTCTTAAGCATTAAACTCAGAGACAGTGGGTCTAGGGGCAGAATTTTATGCTTGGCATGGGGGCATGTGCCTGTCCAACAGGCTTGAGCATAAAATAACACACAATGACGCCTGGTGAGCACCCCAACATCATCACGCACTTGCGCGATATTTCTTTTGCCGGCGCACTTGGGTGCTGGTCCCCTGCCCGCCATTAATTAAAGGGCCAGTTAAGACCGTTAGAAAGTCTACTGATGTCAATTTTTTGTTGCCCGTGCAATTTCGTGCTCATCGCACAGGCAAAATGGGCAGGTGATCAGCCGACAATTTCAAAAACCTCATCCACGGGCAGGATAAAAAGGATCAACAGCATTGCCAGTGTGAGTAGTGAGGAGTTTGGTAGATAGTTCGCTGCTGGTGAATTATTGGTATATCCAGCTTCATCTCTGTTCGGGGCTTCATTGTTAGCATTTCCAGGCTTCATTTTAGGGCTCCTTGGTGTCTCCAAGGGCCCCGAAGAATTCACAGTGTGGACCCTTCCAGGTATCAGACAGTCTTCTGTTATCCTTCTGCAGGGTACGTCAGTATGTAATGCTGGACATTCGTGGCTCAAAACTGTATTGCACAAGCACTGAGTGGACTTTGGGGTCAATGGAAAGGACCATTTCAGACATCCAGGATGGAGGCAGCAACCCTGTCATGAGGTAGCGCTTACTTGGCAGCCTAGCTGAAGAAGCTAGGCATTGAATCGAGGCATCCCTGGTGTCCCTGCCTCCCTGGAGGTTACTGAGGTCTGCCTCCACAACCTCTGTGTTCTCCTGACCGTGCACCTGTTCTGACTCACTACTGGATTCATCATCTTGGCCTGTGCAGCTGCGTCAACATCCTCTTCCTCCAGTGGGTCCCACCTTGCCAGTGCCAGATTGTGGAGAGTGCAGCATGCAACCACTATCAGTGACACCCACTCTGGGGGTTATTGTAGTGCACCCCCTGAATGGTCCAGGCATTGGAAATAGTCTCTGCTGCAGGCACCTCCTCTGAGGAGGAAGAGAGGGGCAGAAAGGAGAGGAGGCCAGATGTCCCTATGCTGCTTCCAGGGGAGTGACCTGTGGGAGGAGAGGTGCAGGGCCAGCTGGCAGTCCAAGTCGGAAGGGGCCAAAGAAGGTGCCACTATCCTGTTGCCAGGGTTTACAGGCGGTGAAGCAGCTACCACAATATGTATGAGGTGCAATGCCGAAGGAGGCTCCACTTCTCAAGGGAGACAGTGACCTCCATCTGTCAGATGATTTGGCCTGAGATCAGCTCCAACAGTGTGGGTGGACATCCCATGCCAGTAGTTCTGAAGGACACAGTGGCCCTCAACTTCCATGCCTTTTGTTCTTTCCAGGGGTCAGTGGGGGATCCGTGTTGAGTCTCCCAATCAGCTCTCCACAGTTACGTCACACTGGTAACAGAAGATCTGTTCAGGCGGGTATTGACTTTCATTCATTTCTGTATGAACAAGGCCAGCCAGGCACTGCGAACCAGAGGCTTTGTGGTGATTGCTGGCTTTCCCCGCATCCAGGGTGCAATCAACTGCACACATGTGGCCATCAAGGTGCCAGCGGGTCAGCCGGGTGCCTTCGTCAACAGGAAGGGCTTCAACTTCATGAACGTGCAGATAGTGTGTGATCACAGGATGCAGATTCTGCAAGTTTGTGCAAGGTACTCAGGCAGCTCCCATGACGTGTCATGAGACACTCACAGGTGCCGAGGCTCTTCAGTGAATGAAAGTCAATGGATGGATGGCTACTGGGTGACAAGGGCTAGCCGTTGAAAATGTGGCTGATGACGCCTCTCCGCAACCCAAGAACAGAGGCAGAGGAGTGTTATAATAGGAGTCATGTCCAATGTCCAGCATTACATAATGGCGTACCCTGCACCACGTTAAATAAAAAAGGTGAAATATATTCAAGCCATTACAGCAGAAAAACATTTATCTCGTTTTTTTTGACAGTCAAAACAAATTAACAGAACCTTCTCTTATCTTCAAACTCAGACCAGTTAAAATAAACAAAACATTGCACAACAGAAGATCACCCGTGACTAGTTCCTCTTGTGCTCATGGCGCCTTAAGCTTACGTTTCTGAGAGCTATGTCTTGGCGACTCCCCTCACTGGCACTGACATTGCAGACAGCCTGCTGTCTCTGCTGTCCTGTTGGCCTTGATGACCTTGGCAGTCATCCTCTGGCCATGGAACCTGTGCTGGCCCCACCTGGGAGGAAGTGGCCAGTGCCATGGCTGGCATCTCCCCAGTCACCGCAGCCTCATCAGATTCCACAGTCGGTCAATGGCAGAGGGGTGGAGGAGCTGCTGCCATCATCCAGAGCACCCTGAGAGGAGCCCGCAGAGACGACAGGCAGCTCAAGTGCCAACGTGAGTTCGCTCTGGGCCTCCCTGCTCACCATTAATGGATGGGTGCCTAGCTGGGATACTGGGTACCTCATCTGTCTCTCACAGGGACACTGACCAATGAGCTCAGTGCTTGCAAGTCTGAGCACAACCCAGGAACCCTTGATTCTGTTCTTGGAGCTGCCTCTCCATGTGAGTCACCACTGTCTCAATGGAGGAAGCAGTGCGCTCGGCCATGAAGGTCAACGCAGTGCTCATGCTTCACATAGACACCTCCATAACAGAGACCATGGCGCTCATACCCTCATGGATCTCCGCCAGATCCTCCCGCATATCCCGCTGGACATCCAGCATCTGCTGCCTAATGGACAACTCCAGAGGCTCATCATCTACCTTCCGCTGAGCATTGTCCTGGTCTCCAGCAGCCCTCCGACTGCCAGCACCCTGGACACTCTCTGCCTCCACCTGAGCCTCAAGTGAGTGTAAAGTGCCCCCACCGCTGTGCATCGACATTCTAGCGGAAGATCTGATGCCCACCGAGCTCCTGGTATCTGTGCTGGTTCTTGGTTCAGTGAGCATGTGTGGTGCAGTGCATCTGCAGCCTGGCAGTCCTCTGGTGTCAGGGGTGGCTCTTCGGGGTCCTGTGATTAGGTGTGTGGTGGCAAACCTAAGGGAGAACAATGACATGTCATTAGTTTAATTCATCACACTGTCACTGTGCATGCCAAACACCCTGGTGAGGCCATGGAGATCTGAATCATGGTGCCATCATCTTCCAATGATCAATGGGGAATCCAGTTTTGAGTCTCCCATCAATGTTGAGACTACACAAGAATGTTTGCACCATCCGAAACTCACCTCTCTGGACTGCACTTTTACCTCCATCTGACACCCCAGCCTCTCCGCAGCCGGTTGACCAAGGTGCATGCCGGCTCTCCGACTCCAAGGCGTCCTGCTTGCATCTGGTTAGGATTAGGAGGTGAGCGGCACCTCTGCCTGTCCGCAACCTGTCAATGTTGTTATGGGCCATCTTCTCCTGAAAGGATAGAAGAGCATGGATTAGTCCACTCTCTACTTGCAGTGCCATTGCAGCCTGGCCAACCCCAGCTGAGGAGAACCTCACAAGGCACATCCAAGTCATGGCCCTCGAGCCACAAGGCACTCTGTCCAAGCAGCCGGGGCTCACCCCCTTGGTCAACTCCAGCATCATTGACATTTGACTCTCAGATGCTAATCCACCGAGCTCCACGGGGGCACAGCCAGCCCTTAACACTTCAACACACTGATCCATGCCAATACAGTACTCACCCTTCCTGAGTGCAGCATCTCATTAAATTGTGGCACTGGACCCGGGTGCACCGCACAACATCATGGCTGCTGACGAGCACTCCCATCTCCTCCCAAGCTCCTTTTGTAAGGTGTGGTGGCCTGCTCCTTCCATCCCTGAGGACAATGGTGTCCCTCTTTGTAGCCACCTCATGTAGGAGGACAACGAGGCACTCATCAGTAAAGCGGGGGGCTGGGTGCACACCTGACCTGCCTTCCTGCTTGACGCCTAAGCCGTATTGGAATCCATCATTTTCAATCTCCTGCTGATGACACCAAAGATGTTTTTATCGCCAACAGCCTCCCAGGGCCTGACTGTGCCAGTTTTAAACTGGCCGTCGGGTCGCCATTGGACCCACTGGCCGACAGGCCCCCCCATCCCCGCCTTCCTCTTCCTGACCAATGGGGAGTCACAGTCACGCTCGGCGAGCTTTAATTGGTCCGCCAGCGTGAAATCACAGTCACGGGCAGGGGGCCATATCCCGCCTGCTCCCACCCCACCGACCACACCCAACCGCCGAACTCAAAATTCTGGCCTAGGAGTCCATAGATTTTGAGCTTTGGCTCAGCCCTAAACAATAGGAGGTATGAATTCCACAAATGGTTTTGTCTTGGTATGTTAATTCAAGGGAGGCACTCCACCCATGGTCATTCAATTAGGAACTTTCGAGACACTTGAGACTCTTTTGAGTCAGTGCATAAAATGCAAAAGTCACTTGACCCCCAGCAACCATCTTGGCAGCTATTAATATCCAGTTTTAAAAAGGAAAGGCAACTCCAGAAAATTCTATGCTGAACACAGTCCAAATTTAAAGTTATGAATATGATGACGTGCCTTTCCTGGGCATGACAACTGTGTATCCAAATTCCCTTTATGTTTTCCCATGGATCCTGAATAAAATGGGTTACAGTCCTGCTTTCAAGAAATTATTTTCTGCAGAAACATCTTGAGAAAGGGTTTATAAAGGAGCACTTTAACTTTGAGTCAGGTTTAATTAGGACAGCAAAAATATGAACGAACACGTATCGAAGCAAATTGACAATATTATATTTTTGTAACTGAAGAAATATCATCTTCATGGCCCCTATGGACTTCTTGCTCAATTAGATTATCTGCTTGATTAATGTGAAGAGAAGAACATTAAGTCCAAGCCAGCAGATGGCTGTTTGCCTTGGAACACAAGCTCCCAATGATCAGATTTCAGTCCTGTGTTAGAATTTTCAGACTGTTCCACACTGCATACCCCCCAGACTAAATCTCCAGAGAGGATTTCAAACAGTGGGTGCCTATTTGTTCTGCAAACAGGCAGCTTTCTGAGTTTGCCTCAATTCAATTCGACCACAGTATTTGAATTGTGTTGGGTTTTAGTCCATCGGTATTCATTGACAGCAAGAAGTAAGCAGCCAGTAATCATATATTAATTGATCTTCCATTTATGAAAATGCTGAAAACGAATGATCTGACTTTGTGAATTTGGCAGCCTGTGCTTACCGATGCTGACCCCTACAGTATGCTCCTACTGGCAGTAAAATAACAAATGACCTCTTGAATTAACAGCTGGGTTATAATTTGCTGCATAGAAGAGACTTTTGAAAAATCATGACTTTATTTCTTGCAACAACAAAATAAAATCCCAATGCTGCTTAGTAATGTTCAAAATAAAATACAGTTCACTCTTTCTGAAGCTTCCATAAGTGTGCTATAGCTAAGTAAATAATGACCCATCATCCTTATTTAATAGTCTGAGGTAGGAATCCACATACATCTAACTTAATGACAGTGCTGTTATCTATATCTGTTCTTCTTTCCATAACTATTGGCTCATTGGATTCAATCCAGATACAGAAGGGTGAACTACTGCAGTGCAGATCACCAGACTCTCCATCATTTAGACAAGGGTCCGTCTACCTTTTGGAATAAATCCCAGTTTTCCTATAGTCTGAAGAATATATGCGAAAAAGGAGTTGAGGCAGATCAGCCATGATTGTATTGAATTATGGAGCAGGTTCAAGGGGCTGTATGGTTGATTCCTGCTCCTATTTGTTTTGTCCTTACGGTAAAATACTATTTTTAAAATGACGTCTTGCAGAACCAGCTTTTCAATCTTTTCCCAAATGACATGGCATTTAAGTGAATTTCACAAATGTTTATTTTTCACATGCTTTAGATAAAATTGGATTAGGTTCATTATCATAATTCTTAATGAAAAATTGGATCATTATTAAACATTAAATTACAACTTGTCTCAATTTAAATTGGCTGCACTTCACCCCAACAGGAATGATAAATTGATGGTTTAGCATACTCAAATGTCACTGCTAATATTTAGTAATCACCTTTACTAAACAAAACTTTGGCAACCACTCTCACAACAACTAGTTTCCAGAGTCAGCAGTGTTGTGCACTGCAAGCACCATGTAAACACAATGAGAGCAATTTTAATCTAACTCGCAGGATTAGATGGAAAGCTGCTTTGATACCCTGTGCAATATTACTCTATACTGAAATCATGGATGGATGCAAAACCAGTCTTTTGCCCAATTCAGTCAGTTTTCCAATGGGTGGGTCACCTTAAAATTGCCCCCATCACCTCTGCATTAGATTTCAATTCAAAATTAGATGATGAAAATCCTGCGTAAAGTTTATATGCTGGTGGATCTCTAACCGTGTTGCCAGACGAAGTTACAAAATATCTATTTTGTGTTCTGTATATATATGTTCTGAAGAAGAGTCATGCGGACTCAAAACATTAACTCTATTCCTCTCTGCAGATGCTGCCAGACCTGCTGAGCTATTTTTATTTTTGTTTCAGATTTCCAACATCCGCAGTATTTTGCTTTTATCTATTTATTATGTTGATTTTGGGTGGGATATTCCCCTCCGTGCACTAAGTGCAGCAGCAGGCGTGAAAAACAGCATTTTACCCGGTGGCTGCAATGGCGGATTATTGCGCTGTATCGTCTGCTTCCTGCCTCATTAATTATGCACACGTGGGAAACACGCCAGATCGCGGGCAGGCAGCCTCCAATTCACCCATCCCACTGTGAGCTCACCATTTCCTCACTCTGGGGGACATATTTAAATGGCACCCATGTACAGCTTTTTCAGTGTCTGCAGCCCAGGACTGCCACAGATGAGAGTGATGGGCCCAAAAGGGAAGAAGACACCTGCATCCAAATTCAGTTATGCCTCCATGGAATGCCTGCTGGATGCAGCTGAGGCCCACCGCAATGTCCTTTACTCCCATGGTGGCTGGAGGAGGTGCATCAACCTCACCCTTCCAGCTTGGGAGACAGTGGCAGAGATGGTCAGTGCCAATGCAGCACAGAAGAGGTCAGCCAGACAGTGCAGAAAGAGGATGAGTGATCTCATCCATGCTGCCAGGGTAAGTCAATCATCTCTTCGCTCCTAACTCACATACTCACCAGCTAATCACACTTTCACTGGCATCTCACACACTGCCAGCTCAAGGGGTATCACCATTCATTCTCTCACACACACATTCACATCTCCTTCTGGGTTTATCACCTCTGGAGTTTGTGTTCTCATCCCATCCATGGCTGCACTCACCATCCACACAAGGCAGGCATTTTTATCATCTGCCCTGGCATGCATCCTGCTCATAGTCTCCATCTGTCTTTATGCAGGACAAGCTCGCAATCGAAGGGAGAGGTCTCAGACCATGGGTGGAGTGGCCAAAATCAAGGTCCTCACTGCCTACGAGAATCATGCCATCGAGCTGGCTGGAGAAGACATGGACTGTGCCAGCACCAATGGTGAGGTGGGCGGCACACACCCAAGTGGGGATTCTGCACCAGCTTATCCTTCAGACAGCCATATTGTCAGTGCATTGTCCTGTTTTAGAGTCACCTGCCATGCACTATTAATCTCTCCTTTTTCACAGGCACCTCTGGAAAGCGCCTGAGGGCATCCACAAGCCAGGCCCTCAGCTCCAGCCCCAATGATACTTCAGGTGAGGAACCAAAGGAGAGCACTGTAGAAGACCGGTCACAGCGCTCACCCACACCCTCCAGCAGTGGAGACACACACCTAGTTCTAGAGCAGCCTTGAGGTCACTAACTGGTGAGCACAGCACACAATCTGGTCCGCAGCAGGCGGACGCGGGGACATCCGAGGTCACCAGCACTCGGAGGACTTTTGGAGGCCAGGAATCTACGGAGTCCGCGTCAGATGACGAGCTTCCGGACTCGGTCCTAAATCAGTTGTTGGAGCTGCAGCAACAATCATGGGAATATCAGGAAGGGATATCAGCTGCATTCCTCAGATTGTGCGCTATTTCCCTCGGCGGACACTCTTACGACTTTTGCGCATGCCCGTTGAGGGAAATAGCGCGCAAGTGCCCGATGACTTCGGGATACTCGTCTGATATCATCTCGCACGATTTTACATCCGTTCAGGTCGGATGCGCGCCCACCTGCAGGACATAAAATTCTGGCCCAGATGTTAGTCTTACTCAGTGCAATACACCATAAGTAGCAAGAACAGGCAAGGACAGCTAGGCGGTTGCATTGGGGAGCAGGCAGGTTTTCCCTTCTAGATGACACAGAGGAGTACTTCATTGTGGAGGGATAAGAGACAGATTTTCATCCACAATTTCCCACAGGGCAAGCCTCTTTCTTTGTGTGAGTCAACTAATGAACAATAGACACTTTCTAACAGAGAGCAGTGGAAAACTGATGGGTAACTCAACCTGGTGGGACCTTTGCATAATTTCTATTAACCTGATTCAAGAACGGAATTAACTGTCAGGAATGTGATCAGGCTGACGGCCTACCCGCTGGTCCAGGAATGGTTTGTTTTACGGGGAGAATGATTTTTAAAAATACTGCAGTGCTCTAAGAATTGTCAAAAAATCATTATGTCTTGTAAGTTATATGCAGCAGATAAAGGAGCCCTCATAAAATGATTTTTTTTTTCTCTTGTTTCCTTACTGTAATGAAGGTGTTCAACTTCTTGCTGTGGAGATCAATTTTAGGAATGGGACGTTTCCATACTCACACTACTGACCTCAGCACTTTCTCAGGGAATTTAACCATGTAATTGGTAGCAATCTATTGGCATGAAGCAAGGCTCTACTGTGCAAACATGAACTATCTTTATAACAAATGGTTCCAAGAAAATGTCTTTTTAAATGAAGAACAACACAGATATACATACATATAGTATGGGTATAAAAACATATAGTTAGCAATTTGCATTTTGTTACAGTATTCATTAAATAAGTATCCATCCAATTTTTGTTGTCTCCAGTAGCCAGTTAGTGAACCCTTATATTTTATTGTTCCACTCATAAGTTATATCAACTATTCATCAGATACTGTAGGCACAGTCTCCACACTGCTGCAGACTCCTTCCTTTGTGTCAAGGTTGTGCGGGGTGAGAAATGCTCATCAAATATTTGCAAGCATAAATAGTTTTCCCCTACACTTTATGGAATCCTCCCTGCATATTTCAATCATACAGTGATTGGCACAAAAGTAGTCATTTATAGCATCAATAGCCAGTTCTAGCTACTGCATGATAGAAAATCTCCATGGGCAACTTTGTTCCCCCCGTTGAGGGGAAGTGCGGGAGTGGGCGCCGACAGGTGGGCTTCTGCTGCCATTTTACACGGGCAGGCCAATTAAGGCCCGCGCAGCGCGACATCTACCAGGAAGCGCTATGCGCTCCCTGTGCGGACGGTGGGGGGGGAGATTCCTTCAGCCAGAAGTGCGCTCTTTCACGCATGCGCCCAGAAAGGTGCACAGATCTCCCTGAGGCAAAGTGCAGGGAAAAAAAATTTCCCTGCCATGTCCCCTCATGTGACGCAGCCGACTCGGGTGTGTGCCGCCGAACTGAAAGTCTGAATGACACGCTGTGATGTCGGGACGTATGCCCGATGTCACCCCGCATCATTTTACATGCTGGTGAGTGGGCCCTGCCCCCGCTCACCGACCGGCAGATGCAGCCCTATGCCAGCAGAAGTCTACCTTTGAATCCAGGCCATAATATGGTGTACACAAAACTGGTTGTTGGAGGTGTTCACCTGAAGTAACCTACAGGGTAGAAACCAATCTCAGATGGCAGTGCAAAACAGCAGTTATCAGATCGGCCAACTATAAAATGCCCTGACTGATATTCAGTTTCGTCAACCGCAATTCAACTGAATTTAGGATGGGGTGGAAACCAAGTGGCAAATGAGATATCACCCACTTTATGTCAGTCACACCAACCAGTCCCCAGATGAATTTCTACCTCAACATATTTTGTAAACAATCAGAATTTGGAACAACATAAGCAGTGACTGCACTCAGAACAAAATAAACATTGTCATTCCAGCCTTACTTGGGAAGGATTTTTTTATTCACTCATGGGATGTGGGTGTCGCAGGCTAGGACAGCATTTATTTCCCATCCCTAATTACCCTTGAGAAGGTGGTGATGAGCTGCCTTCTTGAACTGCTGCAGTCCATGTGATGTAAGTACACCCACAGTGTTGTTAGGGAGAGAGTTGCAGGATTTTGACCCAGCAACAGTGAAGGAACGGCGATATATTTCCAAGTCAGGATGGAGAGTGGCTTAGAGAGGAACTTGCAGGTGGTGGTGTTCCCATGCATCTGCTGCCCTTGTCCTTCTAGGTGGTTATAGTCGTGGGTTTGGAAGGTGCTGTCTAAGGAGCCTTGGTAAGTTTGCGCAGTGCATCTTGTAGATGATAAACACGGCTGCGACTGTGAGTCAGTGGTGGAAGGAGTGAATATTTGTGAATGGGATGCCAATCAACCTGACTGGTAATGTACTTATTCACAGAATCACAGAATTATTACAGCGCAGAAGGAAGCCATTCACGTCTGCATCGGCTCTCTGAATGAACATTTCACATATCCTGTGTGGGTGGGGTGCCAATCAAGCGGGCTGCTTTGTCATGGACAGTGTCAAGCTTCTTGAATGTTGTTGAAGCTACACATATCCAGTCAAGGGGAGAGTATCCCATCACACTCCTGACTTGTGCCTTGTAGACGGTGGACAGGCTTTGGGGAGTCAGGAAGTAAGTTACTCACCGCAAGATTCTTAGCCTCTGACCTGCTTTTGTAGCCACAGTATTTATATGCCTAGTCTGGTTCAGTTTCTGGCCAATGGTAACCTCCAAGATGTTGATAATGGGGGATTCAGTGATGATAATGCCATTGAATGTCAAGAAGCAATGGTTAGATTCTCTCTTGTTGGAGATGGTCATTGCCTGGCACTTGTGCAGCGTAAATGTTACTTGCCACTTGTCAGCCCAAGCCTAAATATTGTCCAGGTTTTGCTGTATTTGTACATGGACAGCTTCAGTATCTGTGGAGTTGTGAATGGTGCTGAATATTACTCAATCATCATCGAACTTCCCCATTTCTGACCCTATGATGGAAGGAAGGTCATTGATGAAGCAATTGAATATAGTTGAGCCTAGGATACTACCCTGAGAAACTCCTGTGGTGATGTCCTGGAACCGAGAGGATTGACCTCCAACAACCACAACCATCTTCCTTTGTGCTAGGAATGACTTCAACCAGCGGAGAGTTTTCCCCCGATTCCCATTGACTCCAGTTTAGCTAGGGCCCCTTGATGCCTCAATCGGTCAAATGCTGCCTTGATGTCAAGCACAGTCACTCTCACCTCACCTCTGGAATCCAGCTCTTTTGTCCGTGGTTGAACAAAGGCTTCCCTCCATTAATGAAAACACCTCATCCAGCTTAGATTAAGAACTCTGAAGAAGAGTCATACAGGCTCGAAACGTTAACTCTGTTTCTCTCTCCACAAATGCTGCCAAGCCTGCTGAGTTTTTCCAGCATTTTCTGTTTTTATTTTAGACCAAGAACTTACTGTGTGTGCAATTGTGGGGAAAAGTTTGCAGACTTGCCATAAAACAACATGCTTATGCACCATCGTGCCACGTTACTGGACTCCCTGCTTACAGTTTCGAAGACCAGCAGCATGGTTTATTTGAGTGCAAGTAAAATTTTAACACCAGTCCTAAGTAGTATTTCAGCTTCTCCAGGAGCATAAACATGAGAAAGAAAACACAAATTAATGTTATTTGATTGCAACGACTTCACAAATCTATGTCTCAGGGATTGCTTTTGGCCTTGTGTTATTGGACATAGACCAGTAGGTTTTTCGATTGGACCCTAAAGCTCATTTCACCAATTGTATTCTCAAAAGGAACATTTGTTTTTGAAAATCCACATTTTGAGCTGGAAATAAATTATAGCATTATTCAGCAGAGTCAGAGCAATTCTTAGATATTATTTAGCAGAGTCAAAGGAAATCTCAAACATCATTCAGCAGTGTCAGATTTACTAAGGCAACTGTTATATTTTGAGTATTTTAACCAGTTTTGCCTATTTAAGCAGAGTGGATTGGAAATGGGCATTCACCTGCATTACATTACAACTGATGTATTGTGACGCACCTGACAGAGATTTGTGCAACAGTCATTGAATCACTCCAGATTCACTCCAGATTCACACCAGAGTCAATTTGAATCAGGGCTAAGAGAGGGGAAAAAGAACTGGAAACTATCACCACCATGAATTGAGGAAACACTGTGAATTTAAAAAAAACTGTTTTGAGAACCAGGCAAATGCATTCACATCTTATGAAAATTGCTGATTTTTTTTTGCTGCCCAGGGAAATTATAATTAACGAGAGTGAAAAGGCCCATTATAGCTGCAGGAGATTTAGTCTAACCATTCAGTAATGAAACAGATAGGAAAAATTCTCATTTAAGCACCAGTTTATTTTCCTAATTTCTGAAGGGAGGACTGGCTGTCGGAACTGAAAAAAGTAGATACAATCTCTGACAAGTAGTTTACGAAAGATTCACTATTATGTAACCCCTTTCATGACCTTAGCACATCCCAAAAAGCCTTGCAGTCAATGAAGGACTTTTAAAGTGTATTCACAGTTGTAATATAAGAAATGCAGCAGCTGATTTATGCACAGCAAGATTCTACAAACAGCAATCAAATAATCTGTTGTAGTGATGTTGGATGGGAGATAAAATTAGCCGGACACCAGTCAAAAAATCCTCTTTTTGAATATTGCCATGTTTTACATTTTTTTATATTAATTTACAGGATGGCGGCATCACTGGCTTGGCCAGAATTTATTGTCCATCCCCAACTCCTTTAAGAAGGTGGTGGTGAACTGCTTTCTTGAACCGCAGCAGTCCCTGTGGTGTAGGTACACCCACAGTGCTGTTAGGGAGGGAGTCCTAAGATTTTGATCCAGTTACTGTGAAGGAACAGCGACATATTTCCAAGTCAGGCTGGTGAGTGGCTTGGAAGGGAACTTCTGCTAGTGGTGTTCCAATGTATCTGCTGCCCATATCTTTCTAGATGGTAGCGGGTGTGTTTGGAAGGTGCTGCCCAAGGATCTTTGGTGAGTTTCTGCTGTGCATCTTGTAGGTGGTACACACTGCTGCCACTGTTCATCGGTGGTGAGGGAGTGGATGTTTGGATGTGGTGACAACCAGGTGGGCTACTTTGTCCTGCATCAAGCTTCTTGAGTGTTGCGGGAGCTGCACTCATCCAAGCAAGTGGAGAGTATTCCATCACACTCCTGACTTGTACCTTGTAGATGGTGGACAGGTTTTGGGCAGTTAGGAGGTGTGTTACTCGCCGCAGAATTCCTAGTCACTGACCTGCTCTTGTAGCCACAGTATTTATGTGGCTAGTCCAGTTCAGTTTCTGGCCAATGGTAACCCCCAAGATGTTGATAGTAGGGGATTCAGATAGTGGGGTAATACCGCTGAACATCAAGGGGCGATAGTTGGATTCTCTCTTGTTGCAGATGGTCATTGCCTGGCACTTGCCACATGTCAGCCCAAACCTTGATATTGTTTAGGTCTTGCTGCTCTTGGACGTGGAGTGCTTTAGTATCCGAAGAGTCATGAATGGTGCAGAACATTGTGTAATAATCAGCAAACATCCGCACTTCTGACCTTATGATGGAAGGAAGGTCATTGACAAAGCAACTGAAGATGGTTGGACCTAGGATACTACTCTGAGGAACTCCTGTAGTGATGTCCTGGAACTGAGATGATTGACCTCCAACAACAACAACAATCTTCCTTTGTGCTAGGTATGACTCCAACCCCTGATTCCCATTGATTCCAGCTTTGCTAGGGCTCCTTGATGCCACACTCGGTCAAATGCTGCCTTGATGTCAAGGGCAGTCACTCTCACTTCATCTCTGGAGTTCAGCTCTTTTGTCCATGTTTGAGCCAAGGCTGTAATGGGGTCAGGAGCTGAGCGACCCTGACGCAACCCAAATTGGGCATCAGTGAGCAGGTTATTGCTATGCAAGTGCCACTTGATAACACTGTTGATGATTCCCTCCATCACTTTACTGATGTTGGAGAGTAGACTGATGGGGCAGTAATTGGCTGGATTGGATTTGTCCTGCTTTTTGTGTAAAGACTTTTCTTGGCAATTTTCCACACAGCTGGGGAGATGTCAGTGTGGTAACTCTTCTGAGCACAACTAAATATACTAAATTAACAAACAAGGGACAAATTAAAAGACAACCCCTTAAAGGAAAATTGCAAAATTCAAAAGACAAAATTCAAAGGAAACTTATAAATATTAAGTCAAAATGTCATTAAAGGGGTCTATGACACACCCCAGAATGTCAGCAGTGCAGCTGTATTGGAACAGCTTGGCTAGGGGTATGGCAAGCACAGGAGCACAAGTCTTCAGTACTGATGCTGGAATTTGTCAGGCCCCATAACCTTTGCAGTATCCAGTGCCTTGAGCTGTTTCTTGATATCATGTGGAATTGGCTGAACCTGTGATGCTGGGGACTTGCTGAGGAGGCCGAGATGGATCATCCACTCGGCACTTCTAGCTGAAGATTGTTGCAAAAATGCTTCAGCCTTATGCTTTGCACAGATGTGCTGGGCTCCCCCACCATTGAGGATGGGGATATTTGTGAAGCCTCCCCGTCAAGTGAATTGTTTAATTGGCTACCACCATTCACAGTTGGATGTGGCTGGCCTGCAGAGTTTTGGTCTGATCTGTTGGTTGTGGAATCACTTAGCTCTGTCTATCATGTGCTGCTTATGCTGTTTGGCACGCATGTAGTCCTGTGTTGTGGCTTCACTAGGTTGACACCTCATTTTTCGGTATGCCTGGTGCTGCTCCTGGAATGCCCTCCTACACTCTTCATTGATCCAGGGTTGACTCCCTGGCTTGATGGTAATGATAGAGTGGGGGATATGCTAAGCCATGAGGTTACAAATTATGTGGAGTACAATTCTGCTGCTGCTGATGGCCCACAGCACCTCATGGATGCCCAGTCTTGAGTTTCTGAATCTGTTCGAAATCTATCCCATTTTAGCACAGTGGTAGTGCCACACAACACAATGGAGGATATCATCAATGTGAAGGTGGGACTTAGTCTCCACAAGGACTGTGCAGTGGTCACACCTACTGATACTGTTACGGACAGATGCACCTGCATCAGGCAGATTGGTGAAGATGAGGTCAAGTATGTTTTTACCACTATTTATATGTTTATAATACTGTGTTGCCATCTCTGCTGGGTCTGTCCTGCCAGCGGGACAGGACATACCCAGGGATAGGGATGGTGATGGTGGTGTCTGGGACGTGATCCGTAAGTTATGATTCCGTGAGTGTGACTATGTCAGGCTGTTGCTTGACTAGTCTGTGAGACAGCTCTCCCAATTTTGGTCTAAGGCCCCAGATGTTAATAAGGAGGACTTGCAAGGCCGACAGTGTTTGCCATCGTCATTTCCAGGTGGTCCGTCCGGTTTCATTCCATTTTGTTGACAATTTAGTGGTTTGGTGTAACTGAGTGGCTTGCTAGGCCATTTCAGAGGGCATTTAAGAGTCAAACACATTATTGCAGATCTGGAGTTGCATGTAGGCCAGCCCTAGTCAGGACAGCAGATTTCCTCCCCTAAAGGCCACTATTCCTATTACATCTGCTTGAGGGGGCAGACAGGACTTCGGATCAACACTTCATCTAAATTATAGCACTTCTGACAATGCAGCACCATCTTAGCATTGAACTGAAGGGTCAGCCTGGATTAAGTGCTCAAGTGTTTGGAGTGGAACTTGAATATACAATAGCCTAATGCAGAGGCAAGAATGCTACAACTGAGCGAAGACTGGCATTTTTTTTGAGGACTATTCAAGTGTTCATTCAGTTAGAGAGCCTCTTACTGTTTTAATTCATTTGTAGGAACATAGGAGCAGGAGCAGGCCATTCAGCCCATTGAGCCTGCTGCACCATTCAATATGATCATGGCTGATAATCCACTTCAATGCTTTTATCTCACACTATCCCCGTATCCCTTTATGTCATTGGCATTTAGAAATCTGTCAACCTCTTCTTTAAACAGCCCTCTGGGGTAGAGAATTCCAAAGATTCATAACCTTCTGAGTAAAATAAAAATATTCTCCGCATCTCAGTTCTAAGTGGCTTCCCTCTTATTTTCAAAATGTGTCTCCTGTTTCTAGAATCCCCAACCGGGGAAACATCTTACCTGCATCTATCCTGTCTATCCCTTTAAGTATTTTGTAGGTTTCAATGAGATCACCTCTCATTCTTCGAAACCCTACAGAATACAGCCCCAGTTTCCCTAACCTCTCTTAATAGGACAGTCCCGCCATCCCGGGAACAAGTCTGGTGAACATTTGTTGCACTCCCTCTATAGCAATAATATCCTTCCTAAGATAAGGGGGCCAAAACTGCACACAGTACTCCAGTTGTGGCCTAACCAAGGTTCTATACAATTGAAGCAAGACTTCACTACTCCTGTACTCAAACCCTCTTGCGATAAAGGCCAGCATACCATTAGTCTTCCTACTTGCCTGCCACACCTGCAGGTTAACCTTCACTGACTTATTGACAAGGACACCAAGGCCCTTTTGTACATCTGCACTTTCTAGATAACCTTACATTTTTCTACATTATATTTCATCTGCCATGTTCTTGCTCACACACTAAGTTTGTCCAAATCCTCTTGAAGCCGCTTTGCCTCTTCCTCACTACATACATTCCCATCTAGCTTTGTGTCATCCATGAACTTGGAAATATTACATTTGGTCCTCACATCCAAATCATTGATATATATTGTGAACAGCTGGTGCCTGAGTACTGATCTCTGCGATACCTCACTAGTCACAATCTGCCAATGCAAGAATTACCCATATATTCCTACTCTCTGTTTCCTGCCTGTTAACCAATCCTTAATCCATGCCAGTGTTATGGCACAGCAGATGGTAAATGCTGAGCTGCTCAAATCCCAAAGGGAAACTTGAAAAATCCACCCAGACTCAGAGGTTTTTTTACAAAACTAAATTAAACATTTATTAATAAATGAAAAGATTTTAAGCACATACATAGGTCCACAAATTATTACTGTAATAACTCCTAAATCCCCTAATTAATCTGGCTCCCAGTTACACCTCCATTAAGGGAACAGTCAAACAGATTTGAACAGACCCAGGCAAAGCACACAATAACTTGGACAGTGATATTCAAAGAGGGTTTTCTTAACTTCGGTTCCTATAGACAGCAACTTGATGCACAGAGGCTGGAGTTAGATCTGTGTTAGATCTTAGAATGCCTTCCCCCTTATGCATAACCTCATCTCCTTTACACATTTTTCTACCTTTTAATGCAAATTCCATTGTTCCCATATATTTTTGTAACTTTTCTTTTCTCATAATATTAATCTTTTATAGTACTAATTTTATCAGTAACCTTTGGGAAAAATAAACACACTGTTTGGCTTAACTTCTTCTAGCTAAGTGTAACATCTTACCATCTCTTTGAAATTCAAACTACTCTGGTTTATTAAAAACGCAAATGTTCCTCACACCTCACATTCTAAAACTTCAGCCATGTTTACATATTTAGCTTTTCAAACCTAGCTTCCCTTTAGGTAACTCAAAGCCTCCAGACCACCTGTCTCCAATTCAATTAAATCCCCCCCACACACACATACACACAGAGAAATTAACCCAAAACTCACTATTAACCCACTTTTACAATAAATCACAATAATATTATGAAAATTATAATACTTTCATGATAGGCAATATATTACCTCCTATTCCACTGTGCTTTAATTTTGCTAACCAAGCTCCTATAGGTCCCCAGGACTTATCAGCCTTCAGTGCCATTAATTTCTCCAATGCAACCTTCTTATACAAATCTCCTTAAATTCCTCATTCTCCCTTGTCCTTTAGATCTCAAATTCTGGGAGATTTTTTGTATTTTCCTCAGTGAAGACAGACACAAAGTAAGCATTTAACTTCTCTGCCATTTCTCTACTTCCCACTATAAATTCTCCTGACTCTGCCTGTAATGGATCGGCATTTGTCTTTTCTCTTCCAAATGTTTCCTTTCTACGTACCTACAGAAGTCTTTACTATCTGTTTTTTCTGTGCTTTGCTAGTTTACATTCATATTCCATTCTCCCTTTAATTTATCAGTTTCTTGGTCCTCCTTTGTTCTATTCTAAACTCTCCCAATCCTCAGGTTTATACTATTTCTGGCATCTTTATAGACCTTTTCTTTTAATTTTGTCATCATTCTAGTGAATGTGCCATGACATTGCACATGGGACTTAAATAATGATTATTTTGATATTTCCTAAGAATGTCACATTACTCCACACACAGGGACTGAAAGAAGTTAATCATATTTAGTAACATAGAAATTGCTGAATGGAATGAAACAAGGTTCATCAAGGTTGCCCTCTATTACCCTGCTAGTTACATGATACAATGATAATGGAGTTTGTAACTAATCGGAGTAATTCGTTTCCATCAATTAGTCTACAACAGATCCAGAAGTCACAAGAAAATCCCAGTGGTGGAGTGGTTTGGGAACCATAGATCAAAGATTACCTATTCCTCCCAAGCACACTACAATTACCATACCTCTTGTCTCAAATTACTCAGTCTGTATTCCAAATGTTACTTTCTGAAAGTAATCTATCTAATTTGCATTTAAATGAACCAATGCCAGCAGCTTCCACAATCTTCCTAGGAAATCTGTTCCATAAAATCAGCATTTGCTTAATGCAATATTGTTTCTGCAGATTTGATTTGAATTTACTCATCTTCAAGCCTAGACCTTGTCCTCTGGTTCTACTGCTCTGCAGAGGGTAGAAACAGCTTACTATGGTCTACATTATTCTAGTCCATTTAGAATCCTACAAGGAACAGTCATACTCTTGACCTTCTCCTTTCTAGTGAGGACATGCCTAATTTACATAATAACCCTTCATAATCCAAACACTCCATTTGTACAATCAGTTTGGTAGCTCTATTCTGAATCCATTCAATATCTGCAATATCCTCTATATTATGATACCTTAGCTGAAAAGGAACAACATTTTTTGAACCGGCAATCTGCAGAGAATATTAACTGAATCCATTCGCCAAGTAGAAATTAAATAAATTTGTAATTAAATGACTCATCCTAATTAATCCAATATACTTGCTTGGGGGTGGATGAATAAAAGTAACAGAAAAAGAGTTAGTTTGATTTGGCTCAAAGATAACATGTCACGAACCTTAAATAAAGAGGAGAAAAAAATCTCTCAAACTTTTGGAATTCTGAAGTCATGAACACAATCTTATTTACCATGGAGGGAAGAAGAACTGTTTATTTGTTAGGTTATTTATGTGCTAATCTTAATGCAATGAATCATAAGACTCAAAATATCTCCAGTTTTGGAGCTGGGAACATTAAATAATGAAAGCAGTCATTTATTTATTTACCAGAGCTGGGGAACCCTAAATGTAACAGAACTAGCAGTAAACTCTTAGATTTTATTTTGTTCCAGAAATAAAATGTAATGAATTAGTAGAAATAAAATATTCTCCGGTCTGGATGTAATGACCTATAGCTAGGCAAACACCTTCAGATCTGAGTTCTTAGAAAGCTAACAGAAGCTTTTGGAAACAGATTGAAATGGCCTGGGGTAAAAACAACCTCGCCCAACCTCGGACGGCCCGCTTCTATCTCCTACCCAAAATCCACAAACAGAACTGCCCCGGTAGACCGATCGTCTCAGCTTGCTCCTGCCCCACAGAACTCATTTCTCGTTATCTTGACTCCCTTCTCTCTCCCCTTGTCCAGTCCCTTCCCACCTACATCCGTGATTCCTCTGACACCTTACGTCACATCAACAATTTCCAATTCCCTGGCCCCAACCGCTTCCTCTTCACCATGGACGTCCAATCCCTCTACACCTCCATCCCCCACCAGGATGGTCTGAGGGCCCTTAGCTTCTTCCTTGAACAGAGGCCCGAACAATCCCCATCCACCACTACTCTCCTCCGTCTGGCTGAACTTGTTCTCACGCTGAACAATTTCTCCTTCAACTCCTCTCACTTCCTCCAAATAAAATGTGTGGCTATGGGTACCCGCATGGGCCCCAGCTATGCCTGTCTCTTTATGGGGTATGTGGAACATTCCTTGTTGCAGTCCTACTCCGGCCCCCTTCCACAACTCTTTCTCCGGTACATCGATGATTACTTCGGTGCCGCTTCATGCTCTCGTCTGGACTTGGAAAAATTTATTAATTTTGCTTCCAATCTCCACCCCTCCATCATTTTCACGTGGTCCATCTCTGACACTTCCCTTCCCTTCCTTGACCTCTCTGTCTCAATCTCTGGTGATAGACTGTCCACCAATATCCATTACAAACCCACCGACTCCCACAGCTATCTCGACTACAGCTCCTCACACCCCGCTTCCTGTAAGGACTCCATCCCATTCTCTCAGTTCCTTCGCCTCCGTCGCATCTGTTCCGATGATGCTACATTCAAAAACAGTTCCTCTGACATGTCCTCCTTCTTCCTTAACCGAGGTTTTCCACCCACGGTCGTTGACAGGGCCCTCAACCGTGTCCGGCCCATCTCCCGCGCATCCGCCCTCACGCCTTCTCCTCCCTCCCAGAAACATGATAGGGTCCCCCTTGTCCTCACTTATCACCCCACCAGCCTCCGCATTCAAAGGATCATCCTCCGCCATTTCCGCCAACTCCAGCATGATGCCACCACCAAACACATCTTCCCTTCACCCCCCTTATCGGCATTCCGTAGGGATCGCTCCCTCCGGGACACCCTGGTCCACTCCTCCATCACCCCCTACTCCTCAACCCCCTCCTATGGCACAACCCACTGCCCACGCAAAAGATGCAACACCTGCCCCTTCACTTCCTCTCTCCTCACCGTCCAAGGACCCAAACACTCCTTTCAAGTGAAGCAGCATTTCACTTGCATTTCCCCCAACTTAGTCTACTGCATTCGTTGCTCCCAATGTGGTCTCCTCTACATTGGAAAGACCAAACGTAAACTGGGCGACCGCTTTGCAGAACACCTGCGGTCTGTCCGCAAGAATGACCCAAACCTCCCTGTCGCTTGCCATTTTAACACTCCACCCTGCTCTCTTGCCCACATGTCTGTCCTTGGCTTGCTGCATTGTTCCAGTGAAGCCCAACGCAAACTGGAGGAACAACATCTCATCTTCTGACTAGGGACTTTACAGCCTTCCGGACTGAATATTGAACTCGACAACTTCAGGTCGTGAGCTCCCTCCCCCATCCCCACCCCCTTTCTGTTTCCCCCTTCCTTTTTTTTTCCAATAAATTATAAAGATTTTCCTTTTCCCACCTATTTCCATTATAAAAAAAAACCCCACTAGAGCTATACCTTGAGTGCCCTACCATCCATTCTTAATTAGCACATTCGTTTAGATAATATCACCAACTTTAACTTTAACACCTATGTGTTCTATTGTACTATTGTCGTTGACATCTTTTGATGATCTGTTTCTATCACTGATTGTTTGTCCCTACAACCACACCCCCACCCCCCCCTCCACCTCTCTGTCTCTCTATCTCTCCGCCCCCCACACACACACCTTAAACCAGCTTATATTTCAGCTCTTTCCTGGACTCGAACTCAAGTTCTGTCGAAGGGTCATGAGGACTCGAAACGTCAACTCTTTTCTTCTCCGCCGATGCTGCCAGACCTGCTGAGTTTTTCCAGGTAATTCTGTTTTTATTTTGAAATGGCCTGGGTTGGAAGGATAGAAGCCCAGCACCACCTATGGAGGAAGTATGCATTGCAAGTGTTACCATTGCAACATTTACAGTTGAAATGAATGTATCAGGGAGCCAGGGATGTTACAGAAGCATTATCAATTGTTATAATCATAACAAGCCTACAACAATGCTCAAGGACTTAACATAAGTTATTACAGATGGTTAGATTCCTAGCATAAATGGTCAATATAAAAGAAGCTCAAATTCCCTTCCTTTTCAAAATAACCAAGGCATATGATTTGTTGACAATGTAGATAATAGCATTTGCTCTCCTTCTGGAATGTTATTTGAAATTGTTATTCCATTTGCTACATATTTATAAATGAACTGCACCCCTCTTCAATCTTGGACTTCAATGGAAATTGAAAGAGACTGGGTGTAAGATGGGCAAGATAGGGGGAGGGTGGTGAATTTGAAACTATCCCCATTGCATTGAACTATAGCATAATATCTTGAACTTGAAGCCCCTGAGAGTGAACCAGAAGTAGAAGTCTCTGAATAGGAAGGGGAAACTAGCAGACCTGCAATCGAACAGCAGAGTTTATCCTGGTTAAAAGTAGGAGCAGAGCACAACATTGCAGATGAAGCAGAGACTCGCAATTTGCTTTTTAATAAATGTAATACCATCAACTCATACATAAATTCATTGTGAACTCAGTTTCTCATACAGTGACATAATGGTAAATAACCAGTGCAGCGATGACAGATCCACTTCTAACCTGTTCCACCATTGAACTAAGAATGACAGCCACTCAAATTGCAATCATTTTAAAACCAACGGCATCCATTTCAACCCAGGGGCTATGAAAATCAAATTTCCAATTGGGAGGTAAATCTAAACCGAACAAGTCATTAGAGCACCCAGCTTACATGTGCAAAGATGGAAGCAAAGTCGTAACAAGTCTTATTATTATCTTAGCAGCAAACGTAGAGAGAGAGACAGTGCTTGAAATGCTGTCTTAAAGGTTTATTTCAAGTGACAAGACTTCAAACTATTCCAGAATTATTAAAGGAAGAAGTGAAACACCTCCTCATAAGACTTTACATAACGGATCTATAGTCTACAAGAGACGATACAAGCTCCCCCTTTTTATCTGACCTCTTCATATATTAAGGATCTACTGGAGATAACATATTCATGTTGGTGTAGGCTGGGGTAATGTCATAAACAAAACTATAATGAATTTGTTCTCAGGTGGTTTTGCTATGAATGTATGGTGTTTGCCATCAAATGATGATTGGGTTTCAGGCATGAGTGGAGTTGCTGTAGCAAGGATGGCAAAATGGTATTTGACTGCACTACCTCATACTCTATCACATCTGCTTCATTGTGGACAAATGGAATATCTGTATACTATCTGAGCAAAAGTCGAATTTATTTCATAAAAAGGCAATGTCATTAGAGATTAAAAAATAAACCATGGGCTGGGCTTTGGGCTCGCACTGTGGCAAAATTCAATGGTAGGTGAGGCTGAAGATGAGCCCTGCCAGCTGGCACCTTGGTTTCATTCCCCTCCGGGCCATTTTTCCTGAGGTAGGATTGGGGCTGGCAGAGCTACCCGCCCATGTGCATCAGGTGGCAGATTAGGCTCTTCAACATCCTTAATGATGCCAATTAGGCATGACTGAAATTTTCCAGTGGACTTCCAGGTTCGTGCACTGGCAGGGGCCAGTTTGGGTATCTAGAGGCGGGCATGCAGCAGCAGTCAGGGGAATCCAGCACTCTGGGCAGGCCCTCCCTGTCTGTCCGGGTGCGAGAACAGCAACAGACCACCCTCCAAGTCGCCACCCTCCTCCACCCTATTGTGGTGGCTTGAATCTATTTTTTAATTAAAGGTTCATAAATGTTGGGGAGGGCGGGGTGGGGGGGGTGCGCATTGGTGGGGGGGGTGCGCGTTGGTGGGGGGAGGGTAGCAGTTGAGCGGACAGTTAGCGTCTGGATCAGATTAATGCCCTCAGTATGGAATTTGATTCCAGTTCCGGCTGAGGCAAACTCAAGGCCTGCCTCCTCACCCTACCCACAGTAAAAAATCAGGGTGCTTTGCTGTGGTTCAGCAAATAATCACCAAGGTCCTGCCTTCAGGCAGAGAACTCAAGAAGAAAAAGAAATGTTGCAGAGCGGGTGCCTCCATATTGAAGTGGGCCCACCCTTATCATCTACAACAGCCTGCTGCACCCCAGAGGCATGACAGTGACACATTGAGGAAAGTGAGAGAAAACAGGGAGTAGCAGCAAACTACAGAGACCAGGGCAAAGTAGAAAGGCTGAAATAAAATGAGTTCTTTGTTCAACATAGCCAGCTCCTGTAACTTTTGCAAAATAACATTTGCCTCTTGAATGAACTGATTAGATTGGGTCTCAAGGTCCAGCATGGTTGGCCACTTGAAGGCCTGTGGTAAAGTCATCTCTAAATCCTCTGAGGGTTGCTCATTGACAGTGTGCATAATATCAGCTTGGATGTAACAATGAATTCTCAGCTTTAAACCTCAAGGAGATAATAAAAGCTACAGGTAAATCAAAAAGCACAGCTGAAGATATGTCCTCTGGGATGATCGTTATGTCCCTTTTTATATTCAACTGCTAAAACAATAGTTATTTTGTTCACATTTCAGGTCAGTGACCAATCATCAGAGATTTGCCTGAGTTCTGATGAAAGGTCATTGAGCTGAAACTCCGGGCTGTATTTTGTGAAGGGAGTGTGCATCGGGCTGAAAAGCAGGTCCCAAGCTCACACTTGCCAGCAGCAAGACCTGCTCAGCAATTTTGCAACAGGCAGCCTCCTAATTGGCCCTTGCATAATTAAAGATGGCAGGCGGTCTCTTGATGATCATGGCCCAGAAGGTCAGCAGCTCTAAGATATTCAGTAGCACCACTGAGAAACCTTGGCAGCTGGGAAGGTAAGAAAACAAAAAAAATTAAAACATCATGGGGCTCAGTAATGGAGGGTAAACACACTGGGAAAATCAATGGGGCAACAAGGGCTCCCTTCCCCGCCCCTCTCTTGGCTTCATTAAACCTTCCCCCCACCAGCCCGCAGCTGGGAGGCTGCCTCCATTTAGCTGATGCAGCGATGGCCCTTAATTGGGCCCTTAATTATGGCAATCAGTTGCTCATCTCCTTGGAGCGGGCAGCCTCTCCACTTCTGGTCCAGCCGTCGGTAAAATACCCTGGAGGCAGGACTACACTGGGGACCTGACTGTCAGGCTCCACCCAGTTTTACCAGCACCCCCACCCCCCTCCCAAGGGCCAGTAAAATTTTGGAAGTTAACACTGTTTCTCTCTCCAAACATTCTGTCAGACCTGCTGAGCATTTTCTGTTTTTATTTCAGGTTTCCAACAATTGCAGTAATTTGCTTTTGTAATACTCATTTGGTGATTGCTCAAATGCAATCTTAAGAGAAGCATACAAAGTAAAAGAAAAGATTGATTATATCATGATCTAAGTGGCTTATTGTCTTTGTACAGTAAGAGACATGCAATATTGAAGTGTAGCATCTTAGATAAAAGTGCAATTTATTTTAATACAAATGATGTATAGCATTTTTACTGCCTTTGTGACGACTACTGGGGACTCTTTATTAATATTGGCTTTTAAAGAATGAGATTAAATAAAAACAAGATTAAGTAATGGAGAGAGTGGATGAGGGTAGTGCAGTTGATGCGTTTATAGACTTTCAAAAGGCTTTTGATAAAATACCACATAATAGAAATATTAGCAAAATTAAAGCCCATGGAATTACAAGGACAGTTGTAGCATGGGTACAAAATTGGCTTTGGGACAGAAAACAAAGAATACTGATACAGAGTTGTTGGTCAAATTTGAGGGAAGTCGCAGTGATGTCCACAAAAGGGAATCATTGGTCCTTTTGGTGCACATTTATAACCTGGACTTAGGTAGGCAAAGCATAATTTCCAAGTCTGCTGTCAGCATGAAACTCATAAGTAATAAACAATGAGAAGGGTAGAAATAGACTTCAGATGGCCATAAACAGAAATGGGCAGGCATGGATGAAATTTACTGCAGAGGAATATAAAATGATATAATTTGGAAGAACAAAGAGAAGTAATATAAATTAAACTATACAATTTTAAGGGGGAGGAGATTTAAGTACATAAATCTTTGAAGGTGGCAGATGAGTTGAAAAGGCTGTTAAAATAAAAGCATATTGGATCCCTGCCATCATAAATAAAGATGTAGGGCTGGATTTTTTTTCTGAGGTTGGGACCTGGGCCAGGATTTTCCGGCTCTGCCATGGTAGGACTCGCCGTGGGAGATTCGGCAACCCAGCCAAAAGTCTTTTGGTGGAACCAGAGGATCCTGGCAGCAGGTGAGGCCAGAAAATCCCATCCTTGATGTCAGGTTAATTTCAAAGTCTCAACCCCACATGGTGTTGGGTGCCTTTAACCAGCAAGCCAATCGGCTTGGATGCATACTCACTGTCCAATTAAAAGCGGCAAATAGGAGACTGGAGGGCCAATAGGATGCCTTCAGCAATGACACATCGGCACCCCAGCATCTGATGTGGGTGCTGCCGATGTAGGTAACAAAGAGGTGTTTTAAATTTTTGTTGTTAACATGGCCAGAGCTCCCAGGCTGTCCTCATGGAGGGTCAACCCATCTACCAATCGGCCACGGCAGGTGCCAGGGTGGGGTTTCCTAGCTGGATGGAATACTGGACTCTCCCATTCTGCTTCAGTCTGTCGCTGACAGGCCACATCCATCCTTTAGCTGTGTTTCAGCCTCAGTGGGGGGCCTGCAAAATTCCAGTCGGTTTCTGCTGAGCGGCTTTAATAGGCCATTTAATTAGCCTAATATGCTATCCATCATAGCGATTAGCATCTCTCCCCTCCTCCCACAAATGCCATCCATGATCCTCCTGGAATGAAAATGGCTGAGAGGGAAGACCAAGGCGGAAGACCGACACACCACCCGTTGTCAGGTCAATTCCAGCCCATCCGCCTTCAATCCCACCTCTACAGCCATTTAAAAGTTCAACCTATTTTATACTAATGCAAGGAAGATGTTATAGAGTTGGTCTTCAGACAACTTTTCTTAGTGAAAACATTTTACTTTACTTACAAGACAGCAGCAGCAACTATACATGTATGTCAATCTCCATAACTAAAGAAAAACTCGCCTGTAACAGTTCGCCACAGTGTTAATACATTAGTTTACATAGATCATGTGATCTTACAACACCAGATTATTCTTAAAGCTACAGTCCTACATTTTCCAAAACTATAATTACTACATTCCTCCCCCTTTAACTTTTCGGTACATTTTGTATTTACAAGGATATTTATCTCGTGACTTTACAATATTTACACAATTCATGAAATTACAAGTTCAGTCTTTCAGGTGGTTTCCTGTTCCATGTGGAACGTCGCAGTTCCACGGCCTGCGATTCTTTTGTAGGAAACACATTCTCTGGAACTGCATTAACATCAGGTACCTGAGTAGGCACCTGCAGTTCAGTGCCTTCAACTCTGACAAAAACAACGGGCATGTCTGTCCTTGATTGTACAACTGCAACAGGAACCACAGCTTCAGTATTGGTTACAGGTAGAACATCATTTTGTTGGGGTATCTCTCTTTTTCTTAAATGATTCATATGCTTACTGGTGATCCGACCCTCCACTTCCATGTGGTATGACAATGGTCGGGTCACTGAACTTACTTTACCAGGTAACCACTTCGGTCCTCCACCGACATTCTTTACGTATACCGCTTCTCCAACAGTAAATTGTCACTCACAACTATGCAAATCATTAGTTGATTTTTGTTTCTCTTGTCTTTTCTCTACCTTCCCCTCCAAACTGGGAAGTATTAGGCTTAGTCTTGTACAAGGATGGTGCCTCATCAATAATTCTGCATCCTCTTTCTATGTGTCTTCTTCTTCCTTACATAGAATTTAGTCTCGGCCTTCTTTTTGACTTCACTGTCAGCCAGACTTCCCCCAGATGCAATCTCAACTTGTCTTAGTCCAGTATTGAGCTACCCATGACTTCATTATCTACTCGCTTCTTGGAAACTTCTTCAACTTTTGCTTTAGAAGCCTCTTTAGCTTCATTTAGCTGATTCTTCAGCTTTTGTGTCTCGTTCCTATATCAGTTGGCTTCCTCCTGAAAACTTGAACATTGCTGCATCTTCTCTGCCAACTGGTTTTTCAGTTTGTTCAGCAAGGTATTAATGTATTCCTGTTTCTTTCAGTAATTTTTTAGAGGCACAAACCTTGACCGGAGGGATCCTTGTAGGTCTGTGAAGGTCTTTCCACAGGTTTTCCTTTTCTTTACAAAGTTCACTCACTTGAATTCTGTCATTCAGCAGAATCTCTTTGGGTTGCTTCTGCTGTTCTTCCATATCATTGTTTAAGACAGGCTTCATTTCTTCAGGTTGCTGAATGTTTACACACTCCTTTTTCATCTGGTTGCAGTCCTTGGTCTCTCCAGGCTCTTTCTGAAGTACCTTGCCTTGTTCCTTTTTTAACTCAGGAACTCTTCCTGCTTCCTCTTGAAATCTCACTGGCCAATCAAGGTTAATTTCCCTCAACCAATTTCGTCCTAGAAGGCTTGGCCCTTCATCTTCTACTACCATCACTGGTAGCTGTGCCAATTGGAGTCAATAATAAACAGTTGCTCTGATGATACCTTTTACTTGGATTTCTTTGCCTATTTGTTTTCAACTTGGCAGGTGTTAGTTCCAAATTTAATTGTTGATCACCTTTATTTAAATATCTGAAAGTGCGTTCTCCCATTATAGTGGTAGAAGCATCCGTGTCTACTTGCATTTTTAATGGTTTACCATTCACTTGTACTGTAACAAATATTGGCTCTGTCTTCCAAACTTTCATGTTGAATAATGAATGAATGTGAGCATTGGTTGTTTCTGGCTCTTCTACACTATAGACTTCATTGGTGTTTGGAGGCCTGTTTAAATTTCACTTTGCACTGTCTCATTATGTGTCCACTACTATGATGAAAATGACATTCTACTTTTTTAAATTGTCAATTGCTAGAAGACTGATTGTTTCCACGTTGATGAAAGTTATTTTTCGATTTAGTTGCTAAACTATTTCCTCTCATTTTTTGGTTAGTGGGAGCAGTTCCTGCTTCGCGGCAGAGTCCCGGCTTTTTGCGCCACTTTTGGCTGACTGTTCCTGCCCGACTAGGAGAACTGCACCATTTTGCACCCCTTGAATTGCTTGTGAATCCCTTACAGCACTTTCCATCGCCAGTGCTATTTCAAACACTTTCTTAAAATCAAGAATCACTTCAGCCAGCAATCTTCACTAAATAGTGTCTTCCTACACACCACATACTAAACAATCTCTGAACATGTCATTCAGGGTTTCACCAAAATCGCAGTATTCCACTAGTTGTTTCAATTTTGCCATGTAGGTACCAATTGTCTCCCCTGGGGCTCTATTCCGTGAATTGAACCTGAACGTCTTCATTGTGACTGAGGGCTTGGGTTGAAAATGCCCCTTAACGAGGTCCACTAATTCACTGAAAATCTTTGAATCTGCGGCACTGGGGGCCATCAAGCTTCAAATTAAACTGTAGGTCTTGCTCCCACAAATACTCAGGAGAATTACTCTCCTCTTTTCCTCCCTGTGATTTAATTTGCTTGAAAGAAGAACAGAAGATGTTCTATATATTGAGACCAATCATCTGTGGCTGGCTCAAAGTAATCGATTCTGCCAAACTGTGGCATTTTGGATGAGTATAACTTCTTTTATTTTTAACGAACTTAGATACTCACAATCACTGGGTGAGGTACAGCACCAAGTACGATTTATCCTCATCGCCAGTTTGTTATAGAGTTAATCTTCAGACAAATTTTCTTAATGGAAACATTTAACTTTAATTATAAGACAGCGGTAGCAACTACACGTGTGCATCAGTCTCTATAACTAAAGAAAAACACTCCTGTAGAGGCTTACCGTACTGTTAACACATTGGTTTAAACAGATCATGTGATCTTACAACACAGCATTATTCTTAAAGCTACAGTCCTACATTTCCCAAAATTATAATTACTACAGAAATTATGCTAAACACTTATAAATCACTGGTTAGGCTTCAGTTGGAGTTTTGTTTCCAATTCTGGGCACTACACTTCATGTAAGATATCAAGGCTTTAGAGAGTGTGCAGAGGGAGATTTACTGGCACATTTATCAACGATGAGGAACTTGAGTTACAAGGAGAGATTAGAGAAACTAAATTGTTCTCCTTGGAACAGAGAATGTTAAGGGGAGATTTAATAGAAGCATTCCACATCATGAAGGATTTTGATAAGAGTAAATAAGGTTAAACTGTTCCCACTGGCAGAAAAGTTGGTAACCAGAGGATATTGAGGTCATTGCCAAAAGAGTCAGTGGTGAGATGAGGAGAATTATTTTTAAGCAAGTTTTGATGTTCTGAAATTCACTGCCTAAAAGGATACTGGAAGCAACAGTAACTTATGAAGAAATTGGACAAATGCATAATACAAGGAGAGAAAATTGCAGAGCTCTGGTGACAGAACAGGGAAAGGGACTAATTGGATAGTGCTTTCAAAGAATTGGCACAGACATGATGGACTGAATGATCTCCTTCACTGCTGTAGGATCCTGTGAATTTAAAGGAATGCGTTGCTAATATTTTTTGCAGATTTGAGGTGGCGAAAGTGATTGTTATAGGGTGTGTGTTTAAAATACTTATATTTTTAACATGTCTGAACAAATTTTCAGAGGAATAATAAGGATAATATTCCAATTGTTACATTCTATTAGCACCACATGAAAATCCATCTAGTGTAGGTTTCCTATGGCAGTAAATCTTTTATGCCAGTGAAAAAGAAAACTAATTGAAGTAGTTATCAAGGCAGATCCAATTAATTTAAGCCAACTGCATATTTCAAATTAGGACGTTTTAACTTGCACCAGGCCCCTGTTATGCTAGCAGAACAAACTGGATACGATTGAACTAATTTCTCTAATATGATGAAATGACACCCATCTGTAAAAAAAATAAATCTTTGTGTAAAGTGCTCAGAAACATTTCAATGTAATAAGATACTATGTGAATCCATGTCATCATTGAAGGTGAGGCCATGGAATTTTTGATACGAATTGAGGAACTGACGTCAGTGCTTCATTTCACCTTTCTGTAACTGGTAGATTTGTTTAGTTGAAAAGAATATTTTTTTGGATTTGATTGACAGTTTTGCAAAACATGTACACATGGGGTTCTTCAAAATATGGCCACCTTTATACTTCAGCATTTACCTCAGGGTTTGAAGTCATATCCATTGACATGGGTCATTCTCATCACTGAAAAGATAGAAATGAATTCATTTCAACTAATATCTATTTAGGTGGTTCCACTGATTGCTGGCAGAATTTCCACCATTCCCACCTGAACAATAGAACTCTCTAAAGTGTCCTTCCATGCCCACAAGTCAGAATATTGCCCCCAAAGTACTAACAATTAAAATGTGCTGGGACTGTAATATCTCTGTGGCATTGTCAGTCATAGTTATAATGATAGAGCCATGGTAAATGTCTAATTAGCCAGAGGCAAATAATTATGCAGGATCAGTTTTCTGTTTCTTTCCATTTCCTTTCTTAAAACACGTAAACACATGTATATTTCATTAGTCAGTTGACACAATCTAGTCTCACAGACATGGTCAATCAAGACAAACAGGTTCAAATCTTGCTCTTTTCATAGATCCTGAGCTAAATTGCATGAACTCAACTTTTAAAAATGACCAAGTATTTAGAACGGCATTGTGGAATTAGAATTGTAAAACAAATAATATTTGATTTCAGGTTTATGACTTCTTCTACCGGATAAACATCAACGGGACTATCAAAGAAAGTTTAATGAAGATTGATGCTAGAAACAACTTTGAGACCTTCACAACAGGAAATAGTAGTGAGGAGTCTGTGGAAATCCATGATTTTAAAACTGTGAGTCAATGGTATTTTCTATTTTCCCCTTTTCTTCAGCCCACAAGTGAAAGTAATGCAAGTAATTAATGCACAGGTAGGGAAATCCAGAGTTAGCTTAAATCAATCAGTAGGTGCTAATGAACACCACTTTATTGCAAGCAATCATAATCCCTTTATTCATGTGAAAATGAATTTTCTTTTTGCATCTGCCAAATAATATGCTCAGTTTTCATCGAGAGCAGCAGTCATGTGCTCTGCCATTGTCTACGCAAGTGAGGTACAACATAAAATTCAAACAGCACTAAGACATTTTAGAGAATATATAAATACATATCATGGTGTAAACAGAATATGAATCAAGGATTTCCAACCTGACCTTGACAAGTCGCTTATGACTTTGTTGCTTGTAGGTTATGCTGCCAGGTGACCCATTTAATCTTAATAATAATCACCAATTCTTCAATGGAATCTGCTATCCATCCACTTTGGATTTTATAAAGTAGTTCAAGTAGAAAGTGCCAGTGCAGTCCTATGAAGTTGCAGCTGTAATGAAGAACTTTTAGACAGCAATTGATAGCAATTCAACAGCAGGTTAAATAGAGAGAGAAAAAAAATCAAAGTCGGGACTAGGTACTATGTAAGTTAAATGTCAATCAAATGCCCCATTCTGCTGTTAATGAAGCTACGAAAAAGTAGTTGCGTGTCAAGGATGGTGGAATGTCAGGAGCAAGTGGCAATAGATCAATGCTCAGAATCTTTTTTTTAAAATCTCTTAGAAATAGGTGTTTGAGCCACATCCCCTCAGTTCCTACTTGGCATTAAAGAGCTTTACAAACAAAGGGAGTTGTAAGTAGAAGAGAATACTGAGCCATTTAGTACTGGAGGCTATAACACTGAGCCATTGCTGTAGATGTCCTAGTGGAGGATGAGGCCAGAGGGTTCTTCATCACACAATAGCTGGGTGGTTCACAGGTTGCAGTTAGACACACTCTAGGCAACAAGTCCACAATAGGACCGGCTACCTGACCAATTCCAAAAGGATGGAGGCTCGCCACAGAGGGCAATAAGAGACAGTCACCTAAATGCACTGTGAATGGCAGAATAGGTCACTGCAGGGAGCTTCCACTGGCAACAGGTTATGGGTCAGCTATTTTGGAGTTTGCCTGTCCACTCAGGAGGCAACCATTTACATCATTTAACCCCTGCTCAGGTTAACTCAAAATGGGTATTTGATGCCAGCCTAGCAAGCAATTCCCACAACCCAAGAATAAGGATGTAAATGCATTGGAAGCATTGGGAGCAGTTCAGAGAAGGTTTACCAGATAATACCTGGAATGGGCGGATTGTCTTATGAGGAAAGGTTGGACAGACTAGGCAGTTTAGAAAAGTAAGAGATGACTTGATTGAAACATATAAGATCCTGAAGGGTCTTGACAAGGTGGATGTGGAGAGGATGTTTCCTCTTGTGGAAAAATATAGATCTGGGGGACACTGTTTAAAAATAAGGGGTCAACCATTTGAAACAGAGGTGAGGTGAAATTTTTTCATTCAGAAGGCTGGAACTCTCTTCCTGAAAAGGTGGTTGAAGCAGAGCCTTTGAATATTTTTAAGGTAGAGGTGGATAGATTCTTGGTAAGCATGGGGGTGATAGGTTATCAGTGGTAGGTGGGATGCAGATTTCAGGTTACTACCAGATCAGCCATGATCTTATTAAATGGCAGAGCAGGCTCAAGAGGCTGAATGGCCTACTCCTGCTCCTTGTTCGTATGTTCGTATATCACCATTTAGTCTGCTACATATATTTCAGCACTAAGAGCACTGCACATTGGGACACCACCATATAATACTTGCCCATTGATCAGTTTTTCAAGTGAGCTCTCTATTGGAAGTGATTAATTTTCTTCAGCCATAATTATAATCATAGTATACCTCTTTGCCATTTATTGATTGTGGACTGCCTGGAGTAGATCCTGACATTGTATTATAGCATCAAATGGGAGATAGCGAATTAACAGCTCAATATACTTCTCCCCCATTTTTATTTTCACTGACTTCAATAGCTCACCAAACTTTTCATTCCTATATTCTGAAAGAATGACCAACTGAAACATAATTCTATGATCTCATGCAGAGAGCTATGATAACTGAAGGATTGGGGATGAAATGCTGCTGTCCAATTTTTGTCCCACACTGGCTTCAAGCAAAGCTTCCCTGATGGGGAAGAGAGATACAATCATGAAATTACCTCTGTAATGATGACACTCTTAAAAATAATTTCTTCAATAATAAAAAGTGAAAATGCTTGGAATACTCAGTAGCTCAGGTATTTTCTATGGAAAGAGAAACGTTTCTTTTTGGTGATACTTCATCAGAACTGAGAGTGCTTAGAGAAGTAACAGTTTTTAAATAAGGCAGAGAAAGGGGGAGGAAAGATGTTATACATTTTATAGATCTTAGAGGAATGCAGAGATGACACTAGTTTTTAAGTTTGCAATAGGTTTATTTACAACAATTTTTAAATATCTCTGCAATCACAAAATGCCTGCATTATGCTTATCCCAGTCCTAGCTTCTAGCAACTTCTATGTGTTTACTTATCTCTGTGAGTCCACAGCCAGGCTTAACCAATTAAACAGTGTGCATAGATCAGTTATCAGATCTCATATAATCAAACCCAGAAGAACTGAACACTACAGGAAGCAAGAATGAAAGAGAAGGACTATAATAGGGTGGAAGCCAAGAGGGAGTAAATTACAAAAGGGATGATGGTGCAATACAAAAAGACATGTTAATTGGAAAAGTAAAGAAACAAAAGATGTGTCCAGAGCAGGTATATGTGGGAAAGCAGCATCACCACCAACAGCTCTCAACAAAAAAAATGGGAGCGGGCTGAAGTAATGATCTGAAATTGTTGAAGTTGAGACCAGAAGGCTATTAAGTGTCTAATCGACTGATGAAAGCTTCCTCGAGCTTATGCTGAGCTTCATTGGAACAGTGCTCTAATAGGCAAGAAAGTGGCAGTCACCAACATGGCTGCTTTTTCTGCTGCTGCCAGGTAGGCAGCTCTTATCTCCTGGAAGGGCTCAGCACCTTCAATTGGGCTCCTAGCTCACCTCCTAGCTAATTAGGCCTTTTGAATTTTGGGGTTGGGACCTGGAATTCATCTGAATGTTGGGTTCTTGACCCCCACATTGGAAATTCAAACCACATTTCAGATCAGTGGTCCTTTGTCACAACTAAGAGTCCTCTGGGTGTGCAAAGCAAACCCTTTAACCTCATCCCTTCTCACTGTCCAAGATCCCAACCATTCCTTCCAGGTGAAGCAGTGATTTATTTGTACTTCTTCATAGTGCGGTCATTTCTACATTGGGGAGATAGCTTTGCAATTTACCTTCATTTAGTCATCATGCATGATCTTAAGTTTTGGGCTGCCTACCATTTTAATTCTCTGTTCCACTCTCACTCTCACCTTGGCCTCCTGCACTGTTCCATCCCTTGCTACAATTATGTTAACATTTCTCAATTTTTGTAAACTGTATTTTGTATGTATATATATTTTTTGACAATTTTCTCCCCTGTGAATGTATGGCCTGTGGTCCCACTTAATGATGCCTTACCCTTACGCTTCTCCATAAACAATGCATCTTCTTCCTGACCTGCTGCCAACTCCTCTGAATGAATGAAGAGGACCGCATTGACACTATTAGGAACAAACTGCCATGGTTATTTCCTTCTATTCTCCTCAGGTAACTATCCTTGCTCACCAGAAATGTGCTACAACATCCATGACTGTGCCCACCAGCTCTTGCAGAGCTTCTTTACTGAAACCAGCTACAAACAGTTACACTTGAGCTATTTTCCATCCTGCACTCCACAGTCGGATTCACAGACTTTAGAGCAGTGGGGTCGAGGAGTTCCTAAACTGCCTTCAAAAGCATGAAAACATTATCACCACAGCTGCCACTTTTACCTCGCCACCTCAGAGTTTGCAGCTCTCCACTAACACCCAGGAAAGGTGCACACTGCAGTATTATTGTTAGCTCATACGTTAAAATGTGCATATTCAAAGAAAACATATGTTACCTTTCTCAAATGAACCAAAGGAACATTCCGCTGAAAATGTTAGGTGGAACGAGCATGAATAAGCATGTTACGTTCCAAGATTTTTTTTGACTATTATATTAGTTCACTGAATTGTGCCAAGTATTGCGTCAAATTCATCAACCATAACATCAGGAAGAAGGAGGTCTGTGTGTCTTTGGCACCTTCAGGCATTGGTGCACGTTTATGTTTTATTATTAAAAAAACAATTGCTACTGTTACTTTAATATTTTTTATTTCGCTTTGCTAGCACATCACGTCTGTACAGCATGAAGAACAAATTACATTTTTTTTTAGGGACTAACAGGGATACGGTTCGCTGGAGGAGAAAAATGTTACATCAAAAGCCAAAACAAAATTATTCTTCCCAATACTGCGCCCATCAAGAATGATGAAGAATTGATTAGTTTGGTAGGTATGAAGGGCTTCCAGTTCCTAGTCATTCCTACAAGGTGCAATAAATGCTTAACCCTTCCGGGGCTACAGTGTACACATGAAAAAAAGCTTTAATCAACAATTTCTCTGATTCTGCATCAATATCATTTCAAAATGGCTGGAATATTATTTCTGCAGATGGATTCTGACAACAAAATATACCGAAAGATGACAAACTCTTTCAGAAATCGAAGGGGGAGTCATGCAGCACTTTGGAATATGGCAGGCATTGGATTGAATAGCTAAATATGTTCAAAAATTCTGAACTGATCATCAATTCTGTAACTGCGCAAAGACTGTTTCATGTGCACATCACAGAATCCCACACAGATGTAGCCCAATGAAAACAAATTGTTACCAAGACAACCACCTTAATCTTTTCTCAGCAGTTCTTACAAGGCTAATAGTGGTCATGTGCGTGCATTTCTGGAGAGTTTGTGCTTTTTCACCACTGCCCATTTAGGATATATAAATACTTTCCTCGTAACAATTGGACATTGGAGTGGAAATCTTTGCAGCTCCTATCCGTTTTAGAAACATAAGAAAATAGTATGGGAAGTGGGATCATTTACTGGAGGAATTGGGCTGTTTTGTTTAAGACTAAGGTGAAGACTCATTGTTGGGACAGAGTGAAGTGGGTTTAATACATTCTACATCACACCTATGCTATGACTAACTTCATGCTGATCTGGGTAATCTCAGTTGGAAATTGGTCTATTGACATCTCTCACAGAAACTGTTTTAATAGGTGTTTCTTTTATGTCCCAAACATTTCACACACACAATAGATATTAGACAGCAATACCTCACTACTCAGTCCACTGTACACAAGTGGAGAAATTTATAACTTGCAGTGATATTGTCCTCTGTTTACTATAAGACAGGAGAAAAGTCAATTCGTTTTGACCATGAAAATAATACATATTTTCTGTTCAATGTATTCTTTCACAGGATATGGGTGTCACTGGCTAGACCAGCATTTATTGCCCACCCTAATTGACCTCGAGAAGGTGCTGGTGAGGCACCTTCTTGAACTGCTGCAGTCCATGTGTTGTAGGCAGTGCTGTTAGGAAGAGAGTTCCTGGATTTTGACTCAGTGACAGTGAAGGAACAGCGATATTGTTCCAAGGTGGTTTGGAAGGGAACTTGCAGGTGGTGGTGTTCCCATGTGTCAGCTGCCCTTGTCCTTCTAGATGGTAAAGATCATGGGTTTGGAAGTTGCTGTCAAAGGAGCTTCGTGAGTTGCTGCAGTGTATCCCGTGGATGGTACACATTGCTGACACAGCGTTTAAATTTGTTCAAATTACTGTTTCTGGAAATACACATCACTCCTCAAAATGCTTTTTACCTCAACTAATTTTTAATTCTTTACAGAGATTTTTCATTCAAGTTTGTTTGCTCTTCTCTTTTTTTTAAACTCTCTTTGTATTTGCTCCCTGTGTCACTCCAATCTCTGGGGCTTCAAATAATAACCTGATCCTTAATATTAGTGCTGTAAAACTTCATGGTGGTGAGGAAGGCTCTCTCCCTGCTTTGTTCCCTGTAGTTTCACTAAGAACTAAGGCTTGTAATCAGGCCAAACCCTTAAGATACTCAAAACATATACAAACCACAGATTTTAAAACAAAGCTTGATGTAACCTAGGGAAAGAAAACTTGCATTTATATCATGCCTTTCACAAGCACTGGATATCTCAAAGTGCTTTACGGCCAATGAAATACTATTGAAGTGTAGTCACTTTTGTAATGTAGGAAATGCGGCAGCCATAATGCTGACAGCAAGCTCCCACAAACAATGATGTGGTAATGACCAAACATTTTGTTGTTGTGTTGATGACTGCAAGATAAATATTGACCATGAGACCGGGGATAACTCCCCTGTTCTTATTCGAAATAGTGGGAGCTCTTGTGTCTGGCGGAGAAAGCAGATAGGGACTTGGCTTAATGTCTCATCTGAAAGACAGCACCTCTAACAGTGCAGCACTTCCTCAGTACTGCATGGAGCATCAGCCTTGATTGTTGTGCTCAAGTCCTGGAGTGGAGACTCAGACAGAGACGTTAATGCTACCAATTAAATCACCAATATTTTCTGATTTATCTTGATAAATGCATTTTCTTTAATACTATTGCTGGAACCTTTCATTGTAAGCTTTGATCCTTTACTAGACTGTACAATTTTCCTTTCTTACCACCTTACTTTGCATTTATTTATTCATGGGATGTAGGTTTTGCTATTTGTTCTCCACTCTTAATAGTCCTTTAACTTGCTAGGCAATTTCGAAGGACAGTTAAGAGTCAACCACATCGCTGTGGATCTGGAGTCACATCTAGGCCAGGTAAGGATGGCAGACTTCCTTCCCTAAAGAACATTAGTGAACCACATAGATTTTTACAGCAATGGATGATCGTTTCAGGGCACCATCACTGACCCTTGCTTTCAATTCCAGATTTTATTAATTGAATTTAAATTTCACTAGCTGCCTTGGTGGGATTTGAACCTGTGTCTCCAGAGCATTAGCCTGAGCTATTGGATTATGAGTCCAGTGACATTCCCATTGCACTTCCATCTCCCCCATGTTTGCACATTCTAACATGCAGAAACAGACGTACACACACACACAGACATTTTGGCTGTCCTCTGCTGAAATGCTGATGTTTGGTTTGAGGTGGAGAGGAAACAAACTGTCTCCCCAAATGGTTGCGGGTGTTGGGTCAAGTGAAATTTCCAAGAGTAAGAGGAAGAAAATTTTGTTAGGCAAGGGTATTGAGAGATATGGATCAAAGACAGGTAAGCTGAGTTGATCAACTATGATCTAATTGAATGGTGTAACAGGGAACAATTGGCCTATGTTGCTATGGGACCTTTTAACTACACGTGGAGAGGCTCTAAAGAAAGACAGCGAAACCCTTGGTAAATATCAATAAAAGTACAAGAGACCATTTAGCATTGCATTACATGCTTGTACTTGTATCCATGAAAAACAGGCCTTTATTTCATTATCTGCAGCATTCTTGATCATCAGAGAACAGGACAGCACAAAAGGAGGACATTTGGCATACCATGTCATTGCTTTCAAAGCACATAACTGAACTCTTTGCTCATATCCCTGCAATTATTTCTCCTTTAAGTATTTATCCAATTCCCTGTTGAAAGCTGCGACTGAATACATATCCATCGCTCTATTGGGCAGTGTATTCCAAATCCTAACTACCCATTGCCAAAAATAGCTTTTCCTCCAGTTGCCTCTGGTTCTTTTGCCAGCACTTTACCTCTGATCCCTCTGATCATCGACCCTTCTGCAATTGGAAACAGTTTATCATTATTTACTCTAACAAAGCCTTCATGAATTTAAACACCTCTGTCTAATCTTCTCCAATATGTATTACTCTATCAAGCGGATTTTGAAAGTCTATATGCACAACATCAACTGCACTGCCCTCATCCAGCCTGTCTGTTACCTCATCAAAAAACTCAATCAAGTTTGTCAAACACTATTTGCCCTTAACAAATCTGTACTGCCTCTCCTTTATTAGTCCATGTTTATCCAACTGGCTATTCATTTTCTCTCAGAGTGTTATTTCTAAAAGTTTCCCCAACACTGATGTTAATCTGATTCATATGTAATTGCCAGGTTTATCCTTCTCCCCTTTTTTGAACAAGGAAATGTTTGCAATTCTTGCATCAAACCCTGTGTCTAATGAGAACTGGAAGATTGCAACCAGCAATTTCCACA
Organism: Carcharodon carcharias; assembly: GCF_017639515.1. Classification (NCBI taxonomy): domain Eukaryota; kingdom Metazoa; phylum Chordata; class Chondrichthyes; order Lamniformes; family Lamnidae; genus Carcharodon; species Carcharodon carcharias. The sequence continues at coordinate 118,784,366 of NC_054475.1, forward strand.
ATTTCTATCTTTACTTCCCTCTAGGATGAGTTCCATCCAGAATGGATAATTATCTACTTTAAATATTGCCATCTTTCCTAGTACCTCTGTCGTTAATAGTTTTTACCTCATACTCGAGTAACTTCCTTATTCAACATAACTTTGGCAAAATGTTCTTCTTTGGTAAACGCCAATGCAAAATACATCATTGTTCCTTTATTTCAATTAGCATAGATTTTTACTTACTTCTCTGTTCTCTTAAACATTCATTTTTACACTTTTATTTCCCACCAAACAACATAGTAAAGGCTCACACACCTCCATGCTGGAGTACAATCCTGCACAGTATTCCCTGCAGATGCTCAGTCACTGGCAAAGATCCGTATGCATGCAAAAAATTAACATTGCACAACTTAGAGCTACCCTGTACTAATTAATAAAAGTCTTGGTGCCACTGCTCTCTCTCTCTCTCTCCTGGCACCTTCCCAATTTATTGCATTTGATTAGACTCCCCACCCCCACCCCCCCTGCTCCCACCCCACCTTCACTTTATAGGATTCCATTATTCATTCCTGTAACTGCAGTGAGAATACTTCAAAATCTTCCCATTCTTAAATTCACTGATGATAAGCTTTGATCTGCTGAAAAATATTTGTTTTTCAATTTCTCTCTGCAGCTGTGCAATGTGCCAAGGGTTTACCACCTGCGGCCTTTGAAAACACAAAAGAGTTTCATTTTTGGGAATTTTGACTAACAATCATTATTTAATTCCTATATGGATGTGAATCCTCAGAGAGTATTCACCAGGAATGAATAGTTCATTAGTGCTTTTTGCTAATCACCACATTTTACTTCTGACTATACCATTAAAATTTTGGAGAATGGAAAATATGAAGCTTTTGAGATTTTGTCCATTCAGGACTTCTTCTTGCCTTGCTATATGAATTTGGGGGTGAATTCCAAAAGTGTAGATAGAACTAGATTACTCTGATAAGCACATTACGTTTTGAGATTTTTAAGCATTTTTCCCTTCAATGGAAAGAGTTTTAAAAATGAACTAGGTTCTAAGTTTTAAACAAATTGACTTGACAAAGGTTTAAAAAGAATGGGACCACAGTCTACAGGCACTGAATACATACACAGAAACCAGACAGGTCAGTTTGTGAAAGGTCATGGTTTGGAGTCTGCTGCAAACTGTTAGAACATGGGTCAATTGTCCTATGCCAGGCTCATTAGCCTAGGCAGCAGCTATTCATTCTGAGAACAGCAATAGATGTTTTACTTAAACCCACACCCCAAGAGAGAAGGAGAAGAAGCCAGTTTTATTGATGTGTCTACTCGTGGATCACTAATGGAGAG